>NC_138515.1:15059457-15556957 GCF_964252035.2 Podarcis erhardii | reverse complement strand
GTCACATGTGTCTCCCAAAACAAGCTTCCATGATGTCACTTCCTCTGGAGGAAGCGTCACATGTGTGTGCTGCACCCTGGACCCCCTCAACATTGAGGGGGCTGGGCACTCTTCAAACAAATATTGAGGGGGGTCAAAGACACCTCAACCCCCTAGAGTTGGGATGCCTGGTTAGAGGTACGGTTGGTGAAAAAGAAAAGAAGAGCCAGTGTAGTTGTAGTGGTTAGAGTGACGGACTAGGATCTTGGGGCCTGAGGTTCAAATTCCTGCTCAGCCACAAAGCTCATGGGTGTCAGGGGCTGAGGAGAAATGGTGGGCAGAAAATCCTGGCTTTTCCATAGCAGAAGGAAACTTCAACATACTAACTCTTGGAATTAGCTGTCTGCTTGCAATCTGTTTGACCCAAGCTTGGATGATGTGGAAATTCATTAATTTCCAATTAAAGAAATAGAGGGAGCATATTCAGAACCAAGTGCAAAATATGGTCTGAAGCTCAGCATCAAAAAACAAAGATCATGGCCACTAGTCCCATCACCTCCTGGCAAATAGAAGGGGAAGAAATGGAGGCAGTGAGAGATTTTACTTTCTTAGGCTCCATGATCACTGCAGATGGTGACAGCAACCACGAAATTAAAAGACGCCTGCTTCTTGGGAGAAAAGCAATGACAAACCTAGACAGCATCTTAAAAAGCAGGGACATCACCTTTCTGACAAAGGTCTGTATAGTTAAAGCTTTGGTTTTCCCAGTAGTGATGTATGGAAGTGAGAGCTGGACCATAAAGAAGGCTGATCGCCAAAGAATGGATGCTTTTGAATTCTGGTGCTGGAGGAGACTCTTGAGAGTCCCATGGACTGCAAGAAGATCAAACCTATCCATTCTGAAAGAAATCAGCCCTGGGTGCTCACTGGAAGGACAGATCCTGAAGCTGAGACTCCAATACTTTGGCCACCTCATGAGAAGAGAAGACTCCCTGGAAAAGACCCTGATGTTGGGAAAGATTGAGGGCACAAGGAGAAGGGGACTGCAGAGGACAAGATGGTTGGACAGTGTTCTTGAAGCTACCAGCATGAGTTTGACCAAACTGCGGGAGGCAGTGGAAGACAGGAGTGCCTGGCGTGCTCTGGTCCATGGGGTCACGAAGAGTTGGACACGATTAAACGACTAAACAACAACAAATTCTGAATTCCTATGAAAACCACAAGCATAAAGGTTAAACCAACAAGGAAAGAATCATGCAAAGCTAACTTTGTCAACAGAGCAGTAAAATTTGAAGAGGGTACGTCACCTAGAAAAAGAAAATCAAAAATGTTATGAGGAGCATAGAACCAGAAAGCAACCTTTTAATTGAAGACTTTGGTGATTAATGAAAATGTAAGATTGGAACCTTGCCTGCTCATGGTGGTGGGTGCCCGAATGGCAGGTTGTAGAGCAGGACTATTGAGGACACAACAGTGATGGCTGGACCAGTGAACTCAGCTCCGCTCCCCTCTAATGCAGTTTTAAAGGAGAATACTGCCCCAAAGGGCTTTAAAAGCACCTGTTTTTCATGAATATGGTTTGACCTACAATTTTCAAGGGAATCAATACCAGAAATCATAATCCAGATTTCTAAAAGGGAGGAGGTTGGGGGAGTTGAACATACCCTTTGACAACCGTTTGCATGAAAATGATTGAATCTTATTAAGAAAATTGTTGGCCTGGGCTATTTGTCTTCTTTCTCCAGCAAACCTGGCATAAATATTTAATTTAATTTATGGTCCTTTTTTCTTTTTGAAGCGTCTCCATAAAACTGAATGGTACCTGTCCACCATGGGGGGTGGGAAAGGATGTTTTTATATCGCTGTGTGCTGTTCTCTGTGAAACATCTAAATATGAGAGCCAGCTGCTCTGGATAGACTGGAATGTTAACTCACTCTGGGGCTTCTTGCTCTCCCTATTACAAGAGATGGAAAGGAGAACGAGGATTATAGATGCCCCACATCAGCAGGGACTATTTTGGCTATGGAAATAGCATCTTTCCTCTACCTTGCCTGGTCTATGACGTAAAGCTTCTCATCATTGAAAAGTTGGATTGAATTCTTTCGAGGGAGCATTGCCAAGAATGTATTCAAACTTAGCTTCTTGAAGGTATCTGGGTGACTACAGAAACCTGCTAAATAATGTTTTGCCTATACCATTGCCCTGGCTCTCCTGGTGACCATTTCAGTTCAGTTTGCCACTCATTGTCACAGATCCAAATATCATGCCTTTTGGGGGGACAGTTCTGGTTTTCCAAAATTGACCATTAGTAAAACACTGGGCTTGTTTATACATCCTTTAGTTCCACTCCCTCCCCCCCCCCCCCGGGAAAACCAATCTTTATTGTTCAGTCGGAGCAAACAGCAATTCAAGTTTTCTCCAGGTTGCTGTTTTGTGGGATTTGGCACTAAAGAGTAGGTTTTCCCTGGGCAAGGAGTGGAGGAAGCAGAAAACTGCACAAGAAAACTGTGCTTTCTAGGCATGGAACAAGTAGAAGTGTAGACAAGTCCACTGCCACTGTCCTCCACCTTTTGAAGAGGTATTGGGGTGGGTGAGTGCTATTAAACATGTTGTTTGCTCTAGTGAAACTATTAGGTTTTCATGCACGCATAAGGAAGGAAAGAAAATTTATTTTAGAAATAATAATTTATTGATTTTTTATGGATTGGCAACTTGATGAATAACCTCACTTGTAGATACAGTGGTACCTCGGGTTACATACGCTTCAGGTTATAGACACCACTAACCCAGAAATAGTGCCTCAGGTTAAGAACTTTGCTTCAGGATGAGAACAGAAATCATGTTCCAGTGACGTGGCGGCAGCAGGAGGCCCCATTAGTTAAAGTGGTGCTTCAGGTTAAGAACAGTTTCAGGTTAAGAACGGACCTCTGGAATGAATTAAGTACTTAACCCGAGGTACCACTGTATTGGAAATGTTAAAACACTGCAAAAATTGCCAAGTGGACAGCTGATGCTTAAGGACAATATGTTGAAAAATAACCAAAAATATTGTAATATAAGGTTAATTACAGGGAATGGAATGTGAATCAGAAATAACTGGGAAAACAGTGCAGCAACAAGAGGAAATTATGGACACATTGAGAACGGAGTGTGGAAAGCCAATTTTTGGAAAAATTGTATTAAAATGGTTTTAATTTATGATTGATTCATTAAAATTTGGAAAATCAATAAAAACCATATGGCAATAAATAAGTAAACAAACAAACCAAAACAAACAAACCAAAACACAAACATGTCGTTTGCATGCATGTGTGCTAGAGTTGCCCTGTGTCTCTAATGTAGGGGTATGTGTGTTTGTCATCCTTTTGCTCTCAGTTTCTCTTTTTTTTCCAGTATTAAGTTTAATTCTCCACATTTCCAAACCAGTTTGTGATTTTTTTAAAAATGAAAGAGAAAATTCAGCATCATCTTAGTGTGAATTTCTCCTTGAATGCAATTTTGCCAAGTGTACAAATTTTTGCAAGGCAATTTCCCCTTATATAATGCATTTTTGTATGCTACTTTCACAAATATGTGCATTGCTTTATGCACACTCTGCCCTAGCTGTTGAACTACCTGGCTGGACAATCACACTACAAAATTCAGGAAAGCGTATATAATAAATAATAATAATAATAATAAATTTTATTTATATCCCGCCCTCCCCAGCCGAAGCCGGGCTCAGGGCGGCTAACAACACTAAAACAATACAACATTATAAAACATTATAAAAATGAGTTAAAAACAAAATTAATGGCAACCATAAGCTAAAGTCTTGAAAAGATTGCCAAAGGAGGGAGTCAGGCTGCGCCCTAACAAAAGGCCAGGTGGAACAGCTCTGTCTTGCAGGCCCTGCGGAAAGATGTCAAGTCCTGCAGGGCCCTTGTCTCTTGTGACAGAGCGTTCCACCAGGTTGGAGCCGCAGCCGAAAAAGCCCTGGCTCTGGTTGAGGCCAGCCTAACCTCTCTGTGGCTTGGGACCTTCAAGGTGTTTTTATTTGAAGACCGTAAGTTCCTCTGTGGGGCATACCAGGAGAGGCGGTCCCGTAGGTACGAGGGCCCTAGGCCGTATAGGGCTTTGAAGGTTAAAACCAGCACCTTAAACCTGATCCTGTACTCCACCGGGAGCCAGTGCAGCTTGTATAGCACCGGATGAATGTGATCTCTAAGCGAAGACCCCGTAAGGAGTCTCGCTGCGGCATTCTGCACCCGTTGGAGTTTCTGGGTCAGTCTCAAGGGCAGCCCCACGTAGAGCGAGTTACAATAATCCAGTCTGGAGGTGACTGTCGCGTGGATCACAGTGGCTAGGTCAGGGCGAGAGAGGTAAGGAGCCAACTGCTTAGCTTGGCGGAGATGAAAAAATGCCGCCTTTGTTATAGCTGCAATCTGCGCCTCCATAGAGAGGGAGGTATCGAAGATTACACCCAAACTCTTAACGGATGGTGCTGGCACTAATTGCACCCCCGCAAGAGATGGGAGTTGCCCCCTCAGTCCCAAGTCGTCCCGTCCCAGCCAGAGGACCTCTGTCTTCGAAGGATTTAACTTCAACCGGCTCCCACGAAACCATCCAGCCACAGCCTCCAAGCATCTGATCAGTGTGTCTGGGGCCGAGTCCGGGTGGCCGTCCATCAACAGATAGAGTTGGGTGTCATCAGCATACTGATGGCAGCCCAGCCCAAAACTCCGGACAAGCTGGGCGAGGGGGCGCATAAAGATGTTAAAAAGCATCGGGGAGAGTATTGCACCCTGGGGCACACCACACACCAAGGAGTGGCGGGATGACAATTCCCCCCCAAGCGCCACCCTCTGTCCCCGACCAGAGAGAAACGAGCGCAGCCATTGAAGGACTGTGCCCTGGATCCCCACGTCGGCAAGGCGGTGGTCTAGGAGTTCGTGATCGACCATGTCGAAGGCTGCTGACAGGTCTAGAAGAATCAGCAGCCCCGACCCGCCTCGATCCAGCTGCCTGCGGAGATCATCTGTTAGGGCGACCAGAGCCGTCTCGGTCCCATGACCAGCGCGGAAGCCGGACTGGAATGGATCCAGAGCTGATGTTTCATCCAGAAACCTACCAAGCTGTTCAGCAACCGCTCTCTCAATCACCTTACCCAGGAATGGAAGATTCGAAACCGGGCGGTAATTGGATAGATCTAAAGGATCTAATGATGTTTTCTTTAAGAGCGGGCGCACCACTGCCTCCT
Organism: Podarcis erhardii; assembly: GCF_964252035.2. NCBI lineage: Eukaryota > Metazoa > Chordata > Lepidosauria > Squamata > Lacertidae > Podarcis > Podarcis erhardii. The sequence goes on along the minus strand of NC_138515.1, from coordinate 15,551,738 downwards.
TCAGTTCCCCTGGGAATGTCCCAGGGGAATGTATATTTCAAAGGATGGCTGTGTTTCGGGTCACATATTGTTTCAGAAAGTATGAATTTGGTAGGTTTGCCTATAAATGTGAACGGAATCAAATGATTCTCCCATCCCTAATATTGGCCCATCCTTCTGCTTGTACTTGTGCATGTATACGTTTATCTGTTTACCAAAGCAGACTAAAAGACGAAATGGTTCTCCCACCATAATTCTTGGGAAGAAACCTCCATGTGCCATTTCTTTTTTCCACCATTAATTTACGTTAGCAAAGAGTTAATCTAAATGGCAGCGCACCATCAATACAGAAAATTCCTCCGATGATAATTTCAGTGTGCATAATGCACACAGGGTGATTCAAAACACATTTTTAGGATGTTTCGGACAATAAATTCCCTCAGCTAGATCAATAGCTCTGCTGTACCAATGCTTATTTTCAATTTAAAATGAGTTAGCTTGAAGAAGGATTTTATAGTCTGAAACGTCTTCTTTTTTTAATTTCTGCGTGCATATTTTAATAACAAGTTGTTGTCTTGCTGCCTTGCTGTACAGCTTATTTTGCATGGCTGAATCAAGGAAAGCTTATTATTGTGCTGTATGCATACCTGTATGTGTGTGTAATATATATTTGCTTTCTTCTGTCTCGCTCTCCAACTCCATTGCAGATGCATTCTCAAAGAGTTAGAAGGAATCTTAAAACTCTTATTTAAATCTGGCGGAATGCAAAAAGAACAAACCAGTTCTGCTTTCATGCTGATCATATTGGTCTCAAGTATGTATGTTTTGTACTTAGAGGCAAGCCGTGGTCTGGCTATGCCACACTCAAGGATAAGAGTCTTATATTGAAAAACTTAGTTGGAATTCAAGCATTTCTGCTTAGCTTTTAGGGGTTTTCTCCCCTCTCCTCCCCCATGCATAAATTCCAGGGATCTTTTGGCCTTCCATGACAGATTTGGGAGAAGCATGGGGGGGGGGGGAATTGGGGCAAGCCCCATTGAAATAATGGGAATTCTTGAATTGGTTTGCATTTGCCAAGTGGGGTAGTAAATGGCCTTGCCCTGTATACTCGAAGGAGCATCTCCACCCCCATTGTTCAGCCCAGACACTAAGGTCCTTCTGACAGTTCCCTCACTGTGAGAAGTGAAGTTATAGGGAACTAGGCAGAGGGCCTTTTCAGCAGTGGCACCTGCCCTGTGGAACAGCATTTCCTCAGACGTCAGGGATATATAACAATGCAACTTCTGGAAGACACCTGAAGGCAGCCTTGTATAGGGAAGTTTTGACGTTTGATTATGTTTTTATGTATGTTGGAAGTCACCCAGAGTGGCTGGGGCAACCCAGCCAGATGGGCAGGGTATAAATATTATTATACAAGCTCTACCTCTCTTTTAAATCAGAACCAGTGAAGGGGGTGAAGGTCCTGTGTGAGTGCCTGGAGGTGGTTGGAGGATGGATGGCAGATTACAGATTGAGGTTGAATCCTGACAAGACAGAAGTATTGTTTTGGGGGGGCAGGGGGCGGGCTGGTGTGGAGGACTCCCTGGTCCTGAATGGGGTAACTGTGCCCCTGAAGGACCAGGTGCGCAGCCTGGGAGTCATTTTGGATTCACAGCTGTCCATGCAGGCACAGGTCAATTCTGTAGCCAGGGTGGCTGTTTACCAGCTCCACCTGGCACGCAGGCTGAGACCCTAGCTGTCTAAGGACTGTCGCCAGAGTGGTGCATGCTCTAGTTATCTCCTGCTTGGACTACTGCAATGTGATCTACGTTGGGCTACCTTTGCAGGTGACTCAGAAACTGCAATTAATCCAGAATGCAGCAGCTAGACTTGTGACTGGGAGTGGCCGCCAGAACCACATAACACCCGTCCTGAGAGATCTGCATCGGCTCCCAGTATGTTTCCAAGCACAATTCAAAGTGTTGGTGCTGACTTTAAAGCCCTAAAAGGCCTCGGCCCAGTATACCTGAAGGAGCGTCTCCACCCCCATCATTCAGCCCGGACACTGAGGTCCAGCGCCGAGGGCCTTCTGGTGGTTCCCTCATTGCGAGAAGTGAGGTTACAGGGAACCAGGCCTTCTCGGTAGTGGTGCCCGCCCTGTGAAACACCCTCCCTTCAGATGTGAAGGAAATAAGCAGCTATCCCATCTTTAAAAGACATCTTAAGGCAGCCCTGTTTAGGGGATTTTTTAATATTTAATGCTGTATTGCTTTTAACACTTGACTGGGAGCCGCCCAGAGTGGCTGGGGAAACTCAGCCAGATGGGTGGGGTATTAATAATAATAATAATAATAATAATAATAATAATAATAATAATTTATTATTTATACCCCGCCCATCTGGCTGGGCCTCCCCAGCCACTCTGGGCGGCTTCCATAAAAACCAAAAATACAGTAAAATATCACACGTTAAAAACCTTCCCTGAACAGGGCTGCCTTAAGATGTCTTCTGAATGTCAGGTAGTTGTTTATCGCTTTGACATCTGCTGGAAGGGCTTTCCACAGGGCGGGCGCCACTACCGAGAAGGCCCTCTGCCTGGTTCCCTGTAGCTTTACTTCTCGCAATGAGGGAACCGCCAGAAGGCCCTCGGCGCTGGACCTCAGCGTCCGGGCAGAATGATGGGGGTGGAGACGCTCCTTCAGGTATACTGGACCGAAGCCGTTTAGGGCTTTAAAGGTCAGCACCAACACTTTGAATTGTGCTCGGAAACATACTGGGAGCCAATGTAGGTCTTTCAAGACTGGTGTTATATGGTCTCGGCGGCCGCTCCCAGTCACCAGTCTAGCTGCCGCATTCTGGATTAGTTGTAGTTTCCGAGTCACCTTCAAAGTTATCCCCACGTAGAGTGCATTGCAGTAGTCCAAGCGGGAGATAACCAGACCATGCACCACTCTAGTGAGACAGTCCGCAGGCAGATAGGGTCTCAGCCTACGTACCAGATGGAGCTGGTAAACAGCTGCCCTGGACACAGATTTGACCTGTGCTTCCATGGACAGCTGTGAGTCCAAAATGACTCCCAGGCTGCGCACCTGGTCCTTCAGGGGCACAGTTACCCCATTCAGGACCAGGGAATCCTCCACACCTGCCCACCTCCTGTCCCCCCAAAACAGTACTTCTGTCTTATCAGGATTCAACCTCAATCTGTTAGCTGCCATCCATCCTCCAACCGCCTCCAGACACTCACACAGGACCTTCACCGCCTTCACTGGTTCTGATTTAAAAGAGAGGTAGAGCTGGGTATCATCCGCATACTGATGAACACCCATCATCTGGCCCTTAAGGTTTAAACAGCATTATAAGAACAAATGATGTCCTTCAATATATTGAAAATGCCATCTCTCTTCCAATACAACATGTTGACGTCACTTTAATTCTGTATGTTAACTGTACTCCACGATGATTTGATGCTTCTATGTTGATACACTGCATTTCAGGATTCTGTCCCTTGCAGCTCAGGCTGTATGGATCTAACGTCTGCTACCACCTTCCAGCACCAGCCCACAGTTCTCATCTCCATAAGTCTACCCTCAAGGGTCAATAGGTTATGCAGTTATGGTCCTCCAAGTTTGCTGAACTCCCAGAGCCCCAGATAGCATAGCCAGTGGTCCAGGAGGTTGGGAGTTGTAGTTCAACAACATCTGACAGGCCAAAGGTTCCCTCTTCCTGGGTCTGAGGAAGAGCTATAGAACCTGGTAGTCTAAGAATGGTGGGAGAGAAAGCCAAGAACAAAGGAATTAATGGGGTTAAGCTCTCAGCAGAGAATTGTGGCCATACCAGGTTACTGGACTCAGGTGCAAAAGTAATAGATCAGGGAGGAAACACATACATAGAGTGAAGGATCCTTGAGGAATTTGCTTAAAAGAGCTGATAAGCTGTCCCCCAAGCAGTTTTAATCAAGAAATATTAAATATTTCCCTGGATAAAGAGTTGAGAATCTATTTTACCTTATTTTTGTTTTGTTTTGATCCTGGTATAACTGGTGCCATTGCTGCTCATTTTAAGGTGAGTAGCAAAAATAGTTTTAGGTCATATCAACTCTTAATAATAGTAATAATAATAATAATAGATTTGGTGTTATGTCATCAAGCTCTCCCAAGATATTGTTTTTAAGACTGTATTGCTGTTGCTGTTTGCTAATTGTTGTTCATATTAGTTCTATTCATATATATATATATATATATATATATATATATATATGAATGAGAATGGGACTGATATTACTAGTTCCCTTCTCTCTCTCTCTCTCTCTCTCTCTCTCTCTCTCTCTCTCTCACACACACACACACACACTATGGTGTCATTTATTTATTAAGAAATATCTGTACCACCCTTCAACAACAACAACAACAACAACAATGATCACAGTGAGGTTTACCGTGAAACAAGACAGCATACAATAAAATGCACGATAAACATGAATGTGAAAAATAATTCTCATAGAATAAAGCAGCATTATTTACGATGGTCTCTGCCATTTAAACACTTTGAAACTGCCTTGATTGTATTTTGAACAGGCAGAAAAGATATCCAAGAAATAAGGAAAGTAAGTATTCTTTGAGGGGAAACTTGGTTGCTCTGTAAATGTACGCAAAGGACCTGAGAAAAGGAGAACACTGCTAGGCAGATTTTCAGAGTTTGTATTCCTCCCTCCTTTCTTCCAATAAGAAAACAAGACAACACTTTTCAATAAATCCCCCCCCCCCCTCTTTCTGATTGTATCTGCACGGAAGCTGCAGGAGTCATGAATATTTCACATTAGGAGATAACCCCCTCCCTCTCCCCTTTTAAAGATCTCTTTGCAACCAGTGCATGCCAGTTGCTTAGAGAAGCTTCCCTTTCTTCTGAAGTTTCTTTATGTTCCTGTGATCGAAGAGAATTAAGTTATCAGGAGGACCAATCATCCTATTGAAAAGGGCTCAGGAAAGGTAACGCTCAAGATAGACACGCAAATCTGGCTGCCACGGGAATCTTCAGAGAATTCTCACAACGGTGGCGGGGAGGAAGAAAGAGAGCAGCCCCTTCATATTTTCAGTCGCCTGCCTGCCTCACCTTGTCTCCTTTCACATAACTGCTGCCTTTTGAGGTGTGTGCAAAGCACAACAAACGGAGGCAAGGCAGCAGGAAAAAGAAAAGAAAAGAAAAGACCCGACCAGCCACATCTAAATATGTTGCAAAGCGCTCAAAAATAATATCACAGCTGAGTGGGTGACCTTCACAGGGTTTCAAACAGTAGCAAAGCACTTGCAAGGTGAGACCCCCCCTCCCCGGTACTTTCCCGCCCCCTCCCCTGCTTTCCTTTCTCTCTCTCTTTCTGGCAATCACACAGCTTTGCCTACCTGGATCTAATCTGTTGCAAGCAGTAAAAAACGGCAAGGAGAGGAAGTCATTATTTTTGCATGAAGAATATAATGGCAACCATAAAACAGAGGGGGGCTGAGCCTGAAGGGGACCATCTGGGAATTACCCAATGGGGACAGCTAATCTGCTGAATCTTATTAGCATCCTTTATGTGGCAGTTGTGGCCTGACGGGTAGCGTTGTGTGTTTGCTCCTTCTGCCTCAATGAATTCCCCCTCCCTTAGATATTAAAAATACCTTTACACACACACACACACACGGGACTTTTGGCAAAGGTAGAGAGCATTTACCATGCAGTGTTTGTAACCGTCAGAGGATAGGCATGATATTTCTAAAACATCGTCCTATTACAGTCATACTTTGGTTCTCGAACGCCTTGGTACACGTACATTTTGGCTCCCGAACGCCAAAAACCCGGAAGGAAGTGTTCCGGTTTTTGAATGTTCTTTGGAAGCCGAATGTCCGACTGGGCTTCTGTGGCTTTTGATTAATTGCAGGAAGCTGATTAAGTGCAGGAAGCTGATTCTGTGGCTTCTGATTAAGTGCAGCCAATCGGAAGCTGCGCCTTGGTTTTCGAACAGTTTTGGACTCCCAGAATGGATTGAGTGTAAGCCTATCTAAAAGCCAAACACCACATAACCCAGAAGATATTACTTTTTCAATGTATCTGTTTATCTATTTGTAGCTGTTCCGTCAGGCTCCAGCAGAGAGGGAGGGAGAGACGGGCCACAGGGTCACACCTTTGGCACAACTGAGAGGCCAGCAAACTTGGCTCCTCCTCTCTTCGTGGAAGTGTTTCCATCTCAGCTGGTCGTTAGAAGAACTTGTATCTGAGGAAAGTTATCTGAGTCATCCAGAGCTTAATGGTTTCCTCCTCCCTCCCAAATCCAGTTTCCTCTTGTGCCATGTCGTTTAGATAGGAAGTCTGAGGGCAGGGACTATCATTTTAAAAATTAATCTGTCCTGGGAGCCTTTTGAGGAGTGGATTGGAGTGGCACAGCTAAAAGGCAGAGTATTTTTTAAAATACATTTAAATGTTATGACTGGTGTGTGGAAATCCTCTCTACAGCAAGGCAGGGACTCTGCACTCCTGCATGCTCTGCGCAAACATGGCTTGTTGGTCTTGGTGTCTGCTGTTTATAGCGGCCCAGCCACTGTTACAGCTTTCCTGTAATGATAATAATGTTGTTGTTTAGTCATTTAGTCATGTCCGACTCTTCATGACCCCATGGACTAGAGCACGCCAGGCAATAACAACAACAACAACAACAACAATAACAGCCACTGATGATTGGCTTCTAGGGGCACCCTAGAGAAGGTGCGTGGGAAGAACACTGAGGAACATTTGTTCTGTATGTTCCAGAGCCAAACATTTTGGAACACTCCAAAGAAACAAAAACATGCTTCTGTTTCAAGAGAATGATATGCAAGTTCTGTTGCACACAACTCAAGTCGCTCCAAAATAAGATATCGGAGCACTCCAAATCATTTGCCCAGGAGATCTAGCTGAAAGGCAACACGTGAATCTTGCAACAAACCTCTAATTATTATTATTGTTTAATTATAAGATTATTATATAATTGTAGAAGGTTGTTTGATCTTCAGAGGTAGGGTGGCTGTGAGGGGATGTGGCTGTGGATATAATGAAGGGCTTACCATTGTTCTACTGTGCCCTATATCGATACGATAATCTTTATTGTCATTGCCCCATACAGAACAACGAAATTGAAAAATCTACATAAGACATTCAAAAACCAACAAGCCTGCTATCCCAGCTATCCCAACCTGGTTAGCCCCCTAAAAACTCTGATACCCCATTTTTAAATACAATACACTCCCATAGAGACTCCTTACACTGCGTTTAAAACCAAAATCGCATTTGGGTAGAAACTTTTTCTCAGGTGGCTAGTCCTAGTCTTTATAACCCTGTACCTTCTTCCAGAAGGCAGAAGCTGAAAGAGGTCATTTCCAGGGTCTGCACTATCCTGCGCTATCTCTGCAGCTTTCTTATGGCACCTGGAAGCATAGATTTGATCCAAGGTGGGAAGAGTGCACCCAGTTATTCTCTCCGCAGTCTTTACAACCCTGGACAGCATTGTTTTTCCCCTGACCGTGCAGCTCCCAAACCACACACACAGACCATAAGTTAATACATTCTTTACAGTACAATGGTAAAATGCCATCAACAGGTCCTTTGAGATATGCAGGAAACCTTTGGCCCCCCAGATGTTGCTGAAGTACAATTCCTATCATCTCCGGCCTTGGGCTATGCTTGTTTGGGTCAGATGGGAGTTGTGGTTCAGTAACCTCTGGAGAGCCCAAGAGAACCTCTGAACCTGCTCTAAATGATCTGTGTGCTGTAGAATATATATCCCAGAATCCTCTGCAAGGTGCAGTAGTTTCATGGCAGACCAGTAAGGCTTCATTGGCTGAAGGAGGTGGCAAAGGCTAGGTGGTTTGAAAACCACCACAGGAGGAAAACAGGGACATCTTAATCCATTTGTTGTTGTTTAGTCGTTTAGTCGTGTCCAACTCTTCATGACCCCATGGACCAGAGCATGCCAGGCACTCCTGTCTTCCACTGCCTCCTGCAGTTTGGTCAGACTCATGCTGGTAGCTTTGAGAACACTATCCAACCATCTCGTCCTCTGTCGTCCCCTTCTCCTTGTGTCCTCCATCTTTCCCAACATCAAGGTTATTCCATACCCTCCAACATTTCTGTGAGGTAAATATGGACCCCATAAGACAGGCATGTCAAAAGTCAGTTTCAGGGGCCTAATCCGGCCTGCTGGTCGGTTTAATCCAGCCCCTGTGGCAGTCTATCTCCTGGGGGTAAAATCCTAAAAAAAGCTCAACAACTTCAATCCTAAACAACTTTGGAACTTTGGTCAGCCTTCACACATGTTCACTTCATCAAATCTGGCCCTCTTTGAAAATAGTTTGGGCACCCCTGCCCTAGGGGAAAGTGGGACATTCCAGGATCAAATCAGGAACTGGGATGGCTTCTATAAATCCAGGACTGATCCTGGAAAACAGGGGCACTTGGAAGGTCCGAGAGAAGCTAGATCAGAAAAGTCCACAGACAGGATCTTGACATCCTGTGCCATCTCTCCTACTGTTTCCCAAAGAGCAAGGCTATATGGAGGTGAATATAAAACCTGTGATCTACCGAGGTGCTTTGCATGTCAGATTTTGGCAGTGAGAATGAGTCATTTTTATGAATGTGCCTTTACTGTAATATTACTGAAGTAATATAACAATATATTTTCAGAATAAACATGATTTAACGCGGAATTCTAAAACCACGGTATCTTCCCTCAAACCTGCCCAGAGCTGTCACTCTCTTCCCTGCTGAGGCTTTGTCATGGGCAGTCGTAAACTTTGCGAGATGACATTTCATTGTGCAGGGGTTATGTGCGCCAACTATTTATTTATGTATTTTATTAACATTTTATGATAGGAGCCACAAGGTTGCAAATAAACTTGACTTCATAACATGCATGGCTCCCATTAGCAATAAATTATGGGGTGACACTGATGACTCACCCTGTGCTTGCAGAAAAGGAGAGGGCAGCCCTCCCACTCGAATTTTTGGTTTCGCAGAGTAAAATGAAATTATATCAAGGGAGGCTAGAACACGAAGGGGCAGGCTGGAGCCAAATAATGCAAGTATGACTCTGAGACCCTTGTCACCACACAACATGGAAATGCCAGACTCTCTTAAGGTTTTTGTACAGTCTGCTATATGATGGACACACTGGAAGATCATTGGATGAGGGGAATTTTTGGATTGTGTTTGTTTATATTATGTATTTTCTGTCCCGTCCCCCCCATTATGTTGTGAACTGCCCTGAGATCTATGGGTATAGATTGGTATATAAATTTAATAAATAAAACATAAATAAATAAAAATGCTTCGCTAGATTGACATACCTTGGTCTCAGCCTATTTCAGGAACATATAGACAGTATGCGGCCTAGGACCCCATGTACCTATGGGACCGCCTCTCCTGGTATGCCCCACGGAGGACCTTAAGGTCCACAAATGACAACACTCTGGAGAACCCAAGTCGCAAGGTGGTTAGATTGGTCTCAACTAGGGCCAGGGCCTTTTCAGTTCTAGCCCCGACTTGGTGGACACTCTGTCACAAGAGACCAGGGCCCTATGGGACTTGACATCTTTCCGCAGGGCCTGCAAGACAGAGCTGTTCCGCCTGGCCTTTGGTTTGGACTCAGTCTGACCCTTATGTTTCCCTCCCCTTATGGTTTTGATCTATGGGCTACTTTTCAAATGAGGCTGCATTTTAAATTGCATTTTAACCTGTATTTTAAATTGTTTTTTTCCCCCTATTATGTTTTTATTGTAATTTTACTTGTGTTAGCTGCCCTGAGCCCAGCTCTGGCCGGGGAGGGCAGGGTATAAATAAAAATTATTATTATTATTATTATTATTATTATTATTATTATTATTATTATTATCTGCAGCTGCTTGGGGCATCAACCAAGAGGTGATGTAAATAGTTTTATTTATTTATTTGTTTGTTTATTTATTTCTACTGTTATTGGGTATGTCAGGGGACTGTCATCGGAACAGGGGAGGCAAGCAGGGGGGCCGTTGGGATACAGAGAGCCTCCAAAACTCCTAAGGAGCAGTTCCTCTTCCAGCGAGGGGAAAAGCCACACCTCCAGTGGAGAAGAGAGGGAAGGGGCCAGTCAAGCGGGGAAGGGGCTCAAGGATGTTGCGGAGAGCCCAAGCGCCCCACCTGGCCAGGCTGGCAGGAAAGAGCTTGAGGATGATGCTGAGAGCCGCAGCGCCTCCCCGAGCCAGGCTGGCCAAGAAGGACGCACGCCCCTTCCATCGCCCAGCCTGCACAGAGGGGTGAAACGTATGGAGGGGAGGCGGAGGCTTGGGGTGACTAAGTTCTTATGTTGGGGGATAAACCAGAAGGGGCCACTCCCGGATTCTGCAAGTGACTAAGACGGACATGAACTTTGTATATCTGCACTGTAAATAGTTTGCACAATAAAACCTGTAAAGGACAGGTCGGAGACCTGCCTGGTTACTCACGAGCAACCACCATCAGCATCTGAAAGGGTAAAGGTAAAGGGACCACTGACCATTAGGTCCAGTCATGGCCGACTCTGGGGTTGCGGCGCTCATCTCGCTTTATTGGCCGAGGGAGCTGGCGTACAGCTTCCGGGTCATGTGGCCAGCATGACTAAGCCACTTCTGGTGAACTAGAACAGCGCACAGAAACGCTGTTTACCTTCCCACCAGAGCACTTCCTATTTATCTACTTGCACTTTGACGTGCTTTTGAACTGCTAGGTTGGCAGGAGCAGGGACCGAACAACAGGAGCTCACCCTGTCACGGGGATTTGAACCGCCGACCTTCTGATTGGCAAGTCCTAGGCTGTGTGGTTTAGCCCACAGCGCCACCCGCATCATCTGAAAGGGTAGCATTCAACTAAACTCATGGGAATGTAGAATGATTTCCATATGCCCAATGGAGACTCTCTCCTGCCCCTTCCACATATGGGAAGCCACAACTCAAAAGGCCTTCTCTTTTGCCCTCCCTCTCATCCAGATATCTGGAGCAACGTTGTCTAGGGCAGATGTGTTTAAGGATGGATGAATCAACAACCTTTGACTAGCCCATGCCACTTTTGGCCAAGGTTCACCCATAATTCGATTCCCAGCTCAACCTGCACATAAACGAAATATCATTGAAGCACACATTTCAATGCATATTTTTTTTCTGCGAATCGAATGATCTGAAGTTATAGGAAGCCATTACAATGCAGAAGCCAAACAAGCTTGGAAATGGTTAGTGTTTGGATGGTTTGAAACCATATTGGTTTCCACGATGTAAAAATAACCAGGATACCAATGTAAGCAAGCGAGCAAGCCAACAAATATAGCATGAGCCAGCTTTTCTGGGATGTGTTTGTGTGTGACTGAAACCAGTTTTCCCTGATTTTGATTCGAGGCTCTCCTCTTTCACTGCTGTTAAATTGGCAGTGCCAGTATGCTTGCCTCAGCACCCTGATACATTTATTTGCTCAACCTGTACATTAGCTAATAAATGGTCTTTTGAACTCCTGCTGGCTCCGAGCTGCTTTTGAATGTAATGAGCGGCCGTGGCTACGCAGAAGATACTTTTTGGTGCCAATTCGCAAAACCGCGATGGAAGCAAATCGTTACCTACTTAGAATAGCAATAGGGGAAAAAAATATCTTGTGATTAATGCTGCCCTGTTAGCTTAAAGAGCTAACAGTAGTAGAGGAATGTGACCTGTCACTCATTCGACAAAAGTGTAAGGGGGACAGCAAAATGCTGAATCCATTCCAAGAACATTACCAAATGGTACATTAAAATTATTTGAATATACTTTTTGTCTTTTTTGGGGGGAGAAGCTATGGTTTTTTCTTCCCACTCCTACAGGTTCTTTAAAGGCTGATGTGTTTGCAGTCAATACTAGAATGTTTCTGCTTTCTGCTCTGCTAACTGCAGATTGCATTCTGTCAACATATTCTCTAGCTGAAGGCATAACAGAATGCTAATTGTGGAACATCTCTCCCCCCCCATCTTACTTTCATGGTGTCTTTTTCTAGCTTGGCTCTCTTAGAGAAGTTTCCATTGTTGCACCGACCAGCCATAAAACGTTTTGATCTAGCGAGGTTCAGTGGCTTAAAACGTTAAGATACTGCTAGCATCTGTCATGGGATCATGTACACCAGTGGGACTTGCCACCAGGTACCCCTTGGTTCAGGCCAAAAAGGTAGGAAGGGAAGAAGCAGTGAGTATAGAGAGGGAGAGAGGCAGGCAGGTGGATGGATGGATGGATGGAGGGACAGGTGGATGGTGGATGGACAGATGGACAGATGGACCAACAGAAGGGGAGGAGGAGGGGAGATGGAGCAGAGCAGAGCAGACCAGTCCTGGACCTGATGGCCAGGGTGGAAGTAACTGGTGGAACATGACAGGTGACCAAAAACAACCTTTTTGAGTTTCTGGTCCATGGTCTCTTCTGGCTTAGGAGGTGTGGATACAGTTCCTTGCCAAAGACACATGGGATGTGGTGTGTTTGCCAAGACAGCTCCTTGCTAAGGGTGCAAGGGAGCCAAAGGCAGAGGAAAGGCAATGGCGGCAAGGTCCATTCTCCTTCGTCCCATCAAATCAAATGTAATCAAACACACCTTTACCCTGTTTGCCTGAAATTTGGCAGGCTTCATTCACAGAAGGAACTAGTATGCCAGGAAATTTTAATTCAATTTTATACAAATATGAAACATTATCGGTGGCTGATTTCCCCGTTATAATCAATGAGGAAGTCCTATGAGGCTTGTTATAACAATAAAGCATTAATAATACAAATTATAAATAAATATGCAACACTTAATTTGTCATTCTTTGCAACACTGCTCAGTGTTGCAACACAACAACCGACAGACACAGCGATTCCAGTGTAGAGCCTCACTTTCTCACTTGAGTTCAAATCTCTGAACAAGACAGGAGTTGGCTCCTTGCTATATGCCTGCACAGCCTTGCTTGTCTTCATTTTAAACCAAAACACGAACACTTTTTTCAGGGGTTGGGGGGAAATCAGCCTCCAACTAATCTGTTGCATTGGCTGAATGCAGTGTGTGTGTGTGTGTGTGTGTGTAATATTAGCATAGCAAAGCAATTGCTTCTCCTAGTCTCTCCACTCTACTGCTTTGATGCTTTTAAAGCTGAATTGGCTTGCTAGTTCACATAGGTTTTGCAGGTTGTCCAGTGGCTCTGCCAAGTCTGCAAAGCACTACAAAGAATGGAAAAAGAGAGGAGGGGAGTTCATTGTGCCAATCATCTTGTAATCATTCAGCATTCACATCAGCCTGTGAAGCATAGATGCCAATGAATCAAGCTCTTCCATCATGTTCTTTGGCTGAGCTAGGCAGAAATGGTTATTGCGATGGTATTGCTGTTGGAAGAACTTCCCCTGGAATGTTTTCGTTTTCTGGTCTCTCCCCGCTGTCCTGTTCCTTAGTGTTGCAAAGGGGAAACACACATCCGATATAGGTAGCACTAGATAGAAACATGTTGGGGAAAATATGGAAAGCCCAATATACAAGAATGATATAAATGTATTAGGTAAAGGAATTCACTGGATCCCTGGTCAGACCTCCATTTTTTATGGAGTTCACATGGTAGATTGAGAGTGAACAAAGAAGCCTACTGGAAAGCTCAGTAGGTTAGAGTGTGGTGCTGGTAACGCCAAGTTTGCAGGTTCGATCCCCTTACGGTACAGCTGCATATTCCTGCATTGCAGAGAGCTGGACTAGATGATCCTCAGGGTTTCTTCTATGACTTCTTCACCAGAGGTAAGAGAGTGTGGTCTAGTCAAATTTGGCAGCAACAGTTTACTCTTTGGTCTTAACCCCTTCATGCATTAACTAGAGGTACAAATGCTAGTTATCAGGGAATGCAATTTATCCCACAAACCCCTTCTCAGGCCAGTATAACAATTGTATGCAGAATTTAAGAAACCACCCAGAATCGTATCTTGACTCAATTGTTCTCAAAACTTTCTCCTGGTAGAGGCTTGGTGAGAATGTCCGCAGTCATCTCTTTGGTTTGACAATACTCCAGTTCGACAAGTCCATCTTATTCAAGTCCATCTTATAGTTGTATTGCACCCCCCAAAATGTTTGGTTTTCACACCAAACTTCTTGCTTTGAGACAATTTTGAACAGCTTTGGATGTCCTCCATCAATTGGACAGGTTTCTCCCCAAAATTGTAGCTCTGTGAAGGGGTAAGCTACAATTCCCAGTGTGTGTATGTGTATATGTGTATGTATATGTAGTTCAGAGACCTCGTTTGAAGCTGCTGACTACACTTCTCCTTTAAGAACTTTTTTTCTTGGTGTTTAGCCCTTTGAACATGACTAAGGGAGCTACTGCCACTTTCCCACAATCTCTCTCTCTCTGTTACTCTGGCTATTGGTTGCTGCACTCCCTTCTCTTCCTGCTGATTAGTTTCCTTCATTTCTGTTATATTTTCCCCCTTGGTTTTGTGGCTTAATCCTGAATGGATGGTACACCCCCCCTCTCTCTCAAGAAAAGACCGGGAGGGGAAGAAAATGGAACACTACAAAGTCCAGATAGGAGTGAAAGTTACGGCAGTTCAGTAATAGAGCCACGCTGTGTAGCAGAAGTTGAGTAGCGATAACGGAGAATAATGATGCCATTTTAGAAATGTAGGCAATGGATTAAATTACCATCTCTGTGTTGCTTGCATACGTACCTGCAGTAACTAGAGTGCCATTTTCCAACCATGAATAAAATTCACATAGTTTAACCTTTGGGAGAGGGGGAAAAACACCTCTGCAAAAATGAACTCATCCCTTTCCCATCCTCTATATCCCTATTATCTTTGTTCATTTCCTGCAGGGTAGGAATATCATGGCAAGCGACTTAGCTATGTTAACCAACCAGTACACTATTAGGTTTCCATTGATTCTTTTGCACAATTAGCAGTGCTTTTATTGGGTGGCTTTCTGGCTAATTCTGTATTTATGGCAATATTAACAATACTCATCTCTTTGTGAAGACTCTGTCCCAGACAGAGATTTTAGGATGTAATCCTAGCCATGTCTGCTCAGATGTCCCATGGAATTCAGTGGGACTCACCCCCAGGTTAGGACTATAGCCTTCGTTATCCTCCTGGAACATAAAAATAATGGTGTTGTCAAACACCTGTAAGGTCACAAAACAAGGTTGCAAACAAGGTTTGCTCAGAGGGTCACTAAATGTGCAGCTCATCTGCACTTAATGAAATAGACATGTACCCTTTCATCATATGCAGTGATGGTATGTTTTCATAATTTTCCTATGCAGAAATTTTATCTTTATAGGACGCCTTAGTGCAGGAGTAGCCTGTGCAAGTCCAAATGATTCCCATCAGCCTAATAATGATGATGATGATGATAATAAATAATTTATTTATACCCCACCCATCTCGCTGGGTTTCCCCAGCCACTCTGGGCGGTTTCTAGCAAAACATTAAAATACAATAATTCATCAAATATTAAAAGCTTCCCTAAACAGGGCTGCCTTTAATTGTCTTCTAAAAGTCAGATAGTTGTTTATTTATTTGACATCTGGTGGGAGGGCATTCCACAGGGCGGGTGCCACTACCGAGAAGGCCCTCTGCCTGGTTCCCTGTACCCTTCTTGCAGTGAGGGAAGCACCAGAAGGCCCTCAGTGCTGGACCTCAGTGTCTGGGTAGAACGATGGGGGTGGAGACGCTCCTTCAGATATACTGGACCGAGGCCGTTGATATAGGATTGTAGATATAGGATTGAACCACATATCTAGTCATCTTTTGTACCATCTTTTCCTTTGCCTCAAGGTAGCAATAGTCCTTGGCCAGTACTGGGGCAATCTGCTGCAAAAACCCCAGCCACAGTAATGAAGATGCCAAATCTCATGCCAAATGAGTTCATTTAACCCGGGTTGGTAGGAGTCTGAAAGTATCAATGTTATCCCTGTTGTTGAGTTTTCTATCTAAAGGGCTAATCTAATACTGTTGTAGGAGGAAAATATTGGGGAGGGGGACAAATTGAGATCACTTTGATTCTGGCAGTTACGATATATGTTGTAACCTTTCACCTTGAAACTTACTCTGTTTTTCTTTAGGCTGTCTCTTTACCTTTTGACATAATGTTTTTGAAGTCAACAACCAACAAGATTAAAAGGGGCCTCCCTGGCATCTCATTATCTTTAGCTTTCAAACAGGATTAAGGTAGGAGGAAATATGGCTTAGATAAGAAAGACTGTAACAAGGATGCTAGTTAATTAACAGAAAGGATCAGGAATGGTAAGGAAGAAGAAAGGAGAATTTCTGAACTTCGAAAAGTTTAAAGTTCCAAACAGAGACATTGAATTTCAAAAGCAAAGGAAGTAAAATATTATTCATATCCCGACACTTAAACAATCCATTGCTCTCATTGATGAAAATGTTGGCCAGGTAAATTCCTCAACAGTTATCTCAGGAGAGATAAGCCAGCTTTTTGAATGCCCTACCAGACTCACATCAGCATAGAAGAAACTTGGTCAAATTCATGTTTTCCTTTTCCAAGCCCCACTCACACTTTTAAATGATTTCTCTTTCATTTTTTTTTACATCCTCCTAGAGTGCCCAGCATGGCCCAGGATTCTTTAGAAACAGAAAAAAGTGGGGTTTTTTTTTTAGATGGAACCGTCACACGAACAATCTGGTGAAGTCACAACAAAGTCACGTTTCTCGGTAGTGGCACCCGCCCTGTGGAACGCCCTCCCACCAGATGTCAAAGAGAACAACAACTACCAGACTTTTAGAAGACATCTGAAGGCAGCCCTGTTTAGGGAAGCTTTCAATGTTTGATGCATTACTGTATTTTAATATTTTGTTGGAAGCCGCCCAGAGTGGCTGGGGAAGCCCAGCCAGATGGGTGGGGTATAAATAATAAATTATTTATTAGTAGTAGTAGTGACAGGACAGCATCCTCCACACCTGAAGACAGGTTGGTTTAGGAGGAGGTGGAGGGCAAGGCAGGCAACATCTCTCTCTCTCTCTCTCTCTCTCTCTCTCTCTCTCTCTCTGTCTGTCTTCCAACACTTCATTGCTACATTCAACCCCCAGCATCCCCTTCCTGAAGTCTCTACCTTATTCTCAGTGCTTTTTTTTTCTTTCTAAAAAAATGTTTAGGGGTACTCTCATTTTTGGAATGCGGGTGGCGCTGTGGGTTAAACTACAGAGCCTAGGGCTTGCCAATCAGAAGGTCGGCGGTTCGAATCCCCGCAACGCGGTGAGCTCCCGTTGTTCGGTCCCTGCTCCTGCCAACCTAGCAGTTCAAAAGCACGCCAGTGCAAGTAGATAAATAGGTACCGCTCCGGTGGGAAGGTAAACGGTGTTTCTGTGCGCTGCTCTGGTTCGCCAGAAGCGGCTTAGTCATGCTGGTCACATGACCCAGAAGGTTTCCGCAGGCTCCCTCGGCCAGTAAAACGAGATGAGTGCTGCAAGAGTCGTCCACAACTGGACCTAATGGTCAGGGGTCCCTTAACCTTTACTCTCGTTTTGACTCCAGACAATCACCATTTTATAGTTCAAATCAAGAAAAAATCAAATCAAGAATGCAGTACCGTATTGGCCCGAATATAAACCGCACCCGCAAATAAGCTGCACCCTAAAAATTGAAGGAAGGAAACAACAACACAATACCAGGGCTGCTTCCTGGGGTGGAGCTGCGCTGCTTTTCTGGCGGTCTCCCCCCCTTCCCACTTCTTTCCAGCGGCTTGGTGGAGGCTTGGGAGAGGTGGGTGGGCTGCACGCCATTGCCCTGCGCTGCTCTGAGGAGGGGGGGAGAGCTGAGCCGATTTGCCCTGCACTCCTGGCTGCTCTCCGGGGGGGCTGTGGGAATGAGGGGGGGGGGAGACCGCTGGCAAAGTGGCGCAGCTCCCTCCCCTCCCAGATAGCAGCCTGGGAGTGCAGGGCAAAGGCATGCAGCCTGTCCGCCGCTCCAAAGCCCTCCTCAGGCTGCCAGCAAAGTGGCGTGACTCCCTTCTTCCACCCTTTGCTCTGATGGCGTGGGGGAGGCTTTGGAGCGGCCACGCTCCTGGGCTGCTTCCTGGGGGAGGAGCTGCACTGCTTTGTCGGCAGTGTACGGTCCTAAATATAAGCCGGCTTATATTTGGGCCTGTATGGTAAATGGACAAAAGTACAAAGAATATGCATTACCTCGTATTACACAGCTGACAGCTCAGAGGTGGTAACAACAAAACTGACCAATCACCGTGCTAGATTCGAACTCCTACTTCACACATTAAACGCTCACTTCCGCCCGAGACTTAGGAAACACTGTGACAGGAAATGAGGCCGCCATCGGGGGTAGCAACGGAACTGACGATTCACCAGGATAGAGAAGAAACTCATTTTTTCATTTTTATTTTTAAAAATGAGTTTCTTCTCCCACTAGATTCACAAAATATTTAGGGGTATGCGTACCCCTGAGTCCCTCCAGGGAAAAACCCCACTGCTTATTCTTTTCTAATGGTGCAACCACTTCTGCCCATCTTTTGATTAACCTCTCTGAATTGCCTCCATTTCAGTTTCTAGACACTTAGCTCCAGTCTTCTTCTCCACCACCACTCACCCACCAGTCTCTAAACCCATTCACACGGCCTTCCTTACACAAATCTTAATGCTAGTGGAGGAACCAGAATGGAGGACAGGTCCCTTGATCACCCATAAAGGTTCCCCACACAATGAGCAAAGTAGCTGAGCAAACTAGGTCACATTAAGCTTCCACTGAGAGCCAGTGTGGTGTAGTGGTTAAAAGCAGTAGACTCGTAATCTGGTGAACCAGGTTCACTTCTCTGCTCCTGCACATTCAGCTGCTGGGTGACCTTGGGCCAGTCACACTTCTCTGAAGTCTCTCAGCCCCACTCACCTCACAGAGTGTTTGTTGTGGGGGAGGAAGGGAAAGGAGAATGTTAGCCGCTTTGAGACTCCTTCGGGTAGTGATAAAGCGGGATATCAAATCCAAACTCTTCTTCTTTGATTGATCAGCAGACTTTATGCTGAGTCACTTGACACTTCTGGAGGCCACCTGCTCATATGCATTCAGTCACTTTTGTTTGCTTGTGAAAAAAATCCAAAGTTGTTTACATTAAAATGACACAAACACTAATCCAAGTTTAAAACTATGTTGAAACCCAGTGCTATATTGAAGAGGGGAAAATACAACATCCTAAAACTGTGATGTATCAAAATCTATTCAGGTTTCCCTACTCTACCCTATTTTCACTTCCTACAGCCAACAACTCACTAGAAAAAACATCCAATATAAAAATGTATTGACAATGGAAGATGGTGATGTAGGCGATTTGGAAAATCTCCCTAGGCAGTGAATTCCACAAAGTGGATGCTATGCTAGAAATGATCTATGGGAAAAGGTGTTACCTCAAGAAACCAGGTACTAGGCCAATTTTAGTGTACGTGAAACTGTCTGAACACGTCCAAAGTGTTACAGAAATGCTAAATATTATTAGATTGCATAAAAGTATCAAAACTGTAGGTGAGCGGAGAACATAAAGAACACTGTTGTCCTAGACCTGACAACCCGCATTTATATAAAAAAAGCTGGGCTCCACGTGAAATATAATTTCAAAGATGAACAGCTTTGATTCAAGCCTGTAGAAGATGGTCAGAAAATCTTTAAAGGTCATCTCTGTTGAGATTTTTCGAAGAAGGATGTGACTGCCTCAAAGTCACTTGTAGTAAATCATGGGAAGGGGAACTATTACAGACTTCATATCTTTCCCCCCTTACATGTGTGTACAGAGGGCTGTAGGTATGCAGTGCACAAATGTGTAGTTTGTTCTATATTGGGTCCAAAAAGCTTGGCTACCCACTCATTGATACCACAAAGTATGGTGATAATGGTAGCTATATGGTCAAGCAGCACTAATGCTTACTTCTGGAACCACAGCACCTAATCCTGTAGGAACCTGTAAGAATATGACTCCCCTTCTTCAGGGATTGAGAGTGGGGATTCAGAATAAGAGGGGAATTGTCCTTAGAGATGTACATAATGAACCAGAGACACAGGCACAAAGGGAACCCATTGTGCCTGTGGTTCTCTCGAAGGTTGCATTGCCCTTCTCTGAATCTTAGGATTCGATTTCAGAAGTCTGATTGCAACCACAATCTCACCCATTCTTTGGGACTCAACAACTGCTAAAGCAGGATGAGTGCCTTTAAATGAAGAGTGCTTCTCCTACAGAAGGGGAGCTGCAGCTCCTATTGAAGTCTCGGTCTGAGTATGACCACTGAGCCTAGGGCTTGCCGATCAGAAGGTCGGCGGTTTGAATCCCCACAACGGGGTGAGCTCCCATTGCTCGGTCCCTGCTCCTGCCAATCTAGCAGTTCGAAAGCCTGTCAAATTGCAAGTAGATAAATAGATACCACTCCAGCGGGAAGGTAAACGGCGTTTCCGTGCGCTGCTCTGGTTCGCCAAAAGCAACCTAGTCATGCTGGCCACATGACCCTCGGCCAGTAAAGCGAGATGAGTGCCGCAACCCCAGAGTCATCCGCGACTGGACCTAATGGTCAGGGGTCCCTTTCCCTTTCCCTTATGAATGTTGCAGCCCTGCATGGAGCTGTCCATAGTGCTAGTAAAACCTCTCCTTGCCTGGCACTACTGAACAAAACCACAGACGCTTCTTCAGCAGCTCAAAGCTCCTTCAACCTCGATGGGATGTAAATGTGCAAAACTGGGTGCTGCAGGCTGGTCATAAAATACAAGCATGAGTTATCCCAGTACTTTGCTAGGACCATATGAAAATGATCCGCGGATTTCTTCTTTTGTGCTTATTCTCTCTCTTAGAGCTGTGTGGCATATTTCACTTACCCAGAAAGTGGAAAGCAGCCTGGATCTGCCTGTTTAGAACCAAAAAGTCATCTCCTTTGCAGGCAAATAAAGAGGGCAGAGGCATTTGCTTGAAGTTAATCCACCTTGGACATTTGCATAAAAGAACCCTGGGTTAATAATGTCTCAAGAAAAGAGGAGTCACAATTAACTATGTAGTAATTCAGGCACAGTGTGCTGGTCCCGAGGGTTAACCGTGCAGTGAGGTCCGAGTCCAGTCTGAGTTCGAGGTTGAGAGTATGGTATGGAGGCTGTCCGTCAAAGCTGAAGTGGGGTCCAAGGCAGGGAGTCGGGTGAGGTCAGGAATTCTGGCAGAAGAGCAGGACAAGGTGCAGGCAGGAACAGGCTACCAACAATGTTGCTCCCACAACCTGGGACTGGGCTGGCTGGCTTTTATCTGCCCCGAGGCATAGGGCAGCCCCGGTCCACAGGTGACTCACCTCTCCTGGCCTGGAGGCAAGCACTCCTCCTGCGAGAACTTAGTTCCCTCCGCCTCTCTGCCCTGAGCCTCTGCAGCTCAGGAGAGGCTGGAGGGTTACCGGACCCAGAGGCAACCTCAGCTTCCCCTGATGGGGCTGAGAGTGGAGCACCTGCAGGCAATGGGTCCTCCATCACCTCAGGAGCCAGAACAGACTCAGCTGGTGCCTGCACCTGAGGATCCAGCACAGGTGAGGACCCTTCAGGCTCAAGCCCCAGCCCCGGTTCAGCTGGTTCTGGAGGCAGGGACTCCTGTGCAGGCTGGGATTCCTCAGGTTCAGCCTCTGAGTCTGAATCCCAGGCCATCACTCACAGTGAATTAACTGTACTCTGCCCTCTTAAATAGAGCATGCCTTTAGACTGCCTCCTCCATCAAATATGGACCAAAGCAAGAGGCTGGTGCACAGCAGGCTGCAGTTGTGAAGGAGAGGAGCAGGTTCAGGGGGCTCTTGTCAATGGGACCAATACTGGAGTGTGGGCCACCAGCAGGAGCCCAGCCATGCCATCCCTTAATGCTGTCCCTGACTGTAACCTAGCAATTGGGAGGAGGAGTGGGTAATTCCAGTCTTTCCAACTTATCCTCTAGGGAGGGTAGCCTAGGAGGGTTCAAAATAGACAGGACCTGGCTACTTGCTTGGTAAGTGTAATGTGTAGCTCAGCCTTTACTACAATTATACTGGTTTTGTTATTAGGATAAACAGGAGTCTTTTGTGCTGTTGCTCGCTATCACCTATCTATTTTCACATGAATTATTATCATTACTATTGTTGTTGTTTAGTCGTTTAGTCGTGTCCAACTCTTCGTGACCCCATGGACCAGAGCACGCCAGGCACTATGCCTGTTGTCTTTGTCCGTGGAGTTTTATTGGCAGGGAAAAAATCTGGAAGGCTCCACATTGGTTAAACTGGCTGCTAGACTGGTGACTGGGAACAGCCGCTGGGACTATATAACACTGGTCCCAAAAGATCTGCATTGTCTTCCAGTACATTTCCAAGCTTTACAAACAAGCTTTACAAGACATTGTGGAGGGGTCATTAAAAGACAGCCACCTCTTTGATGTAACATGTAGTTTTTTGGTAAGTAGGCAAGAAGAGGGTAAGGAAGGAATGCTGGAAATTAAGTATCTTGGGGTATAGGATTCCAGCCCACACCGCCTTCCACAATGAGAACAACCACATTAAATTCAAAACAATGCATGTTTACTCTTTATCGCAGCGTCGATCTTCCAGTCTTTCATTTTTGATGACTTGTTTGGAACAAGAGACAAAACCTCAGAGAGTGAGATCTGATCTTTAATTTGCCCAAATAACATTAAACATGCAAGAAGAACATCACCAGTGTCTGTCCAAACAGAATTGATGTCCTTAATGTAAGCGAAGGGATGATCACGTAGAATTCATTCCTTCTCACACTTAGAAAGATACATCCTCATACTTCAGCCTTCTCATTTATTCGTCTCTTGACAGATTCCCAACTACCTGTTTTCAGTAAATGAAGGTCAATAGCAAAGAGCCTAGTATTAATGACGGGATGCTTTGAAAAATATTGCATTCCAGTGATTACTCAGAACTGCTACATACCATTCTGAACTGCGTCGTTCCTTTGTCTCCCCAAATTTACTTTTGTATCTGTCTGCGTGGCCTGATAATCTGCACATGGATTTCTAGCAGCGCATAACAAACTGGTTCCTTAACTTATGGATGAGGCGCTTAAACAGAGTGGCTCTATGTCCTGCATTAAAGAGGATGGTCCTCTCTTTGAAGGCACCCTCCATCTGAAAGGTTGTCTGG
The DNA here is from genome assembly GCF_964252035.2 of Podarcis erhardii. Taxonomy (NCBI): domain Eukaryota; kingdom Metazoa; phylum Chordata; class Lepidosauria; order Squamata; family Lacertidae; genus Podarcis; species Podarcis erhardii. The sequence continues at coordinate 15,528,645 of NC_138515.1, read as the reverse complement.
TCCATATCTGGATCAAAGATAACCATAAGAAGAGTAAGTAGTTGCCCATCAGCATTTAGGACCTGGTAATGATTTCTAAATGTGCACCTGTACAAATAAATTTCCATATGACATTTTAATGCAAATCTTTGTCATAAATTGCTCTATTTTTGCTGATGTATTTCTTATTTTTTGGCACTGCTGCCTCTACCAATATCACCAGTGCTACTATTATTGTCACCTAGATTTCTTCAGAAAGCTAGGAGATGAACCCCTGTTGCTATTGTGTGCCTTTTTGCCAAATAAGCTAGCAAATGTATTCCTTACTACTAAATATATTACTATTTGAAATAAGGTAGCAATGGCACCACTCCTACTGAGGGCATTAGTAGTAGTAGTAGTATGGAATACGGCATTCCTATTTTCATCAGAGAAATGTTGGAGGGCATGCTATTATCATCACACTTATTTATTCATTTATTTACTCCACCAAATCAGGCTAACAAAAAGGCTCAGGCCAAGAAGTGCTAACCCCCCTGGTAAATTCTAGTTTAAATTCAATGTGTACTACATCCCATTGCATCTGCTTTCATTATGGCAGAAGAAGAATAACAGTGGTCGTGAAGCTTATGCCGCAATTATTTTTCCTCGCGTACCATAAAATAAAGGACGTTCCGTGCACTAACCGAACAGCAAACAGAGGCTTTCTAATTTCATTTCCTGCCAATACCTTAGAATTGTTGTAAAATATTAGTTGACACGTTGGCAGGCTCAGTGCTGTACTGATGCAGGGTGGGGAGAAGAAGAGAAGAGTTTGGATTTGATATCCCGCTTTATCACTACTTGAATGAGTCTCAAAGCGGCTAACACTCTCCTTTCCCTTCCTCCCCCACAACAAACACTCTGTGAGGTGAGTGGGGCTGAGAGACTTCAAAGAAGTGTGACTAGCCCAAGGTCACCCAGCAGCTGCATGTGGAGGAGCAGAGACGCGAACCGGGTTCACCAGATTACAAGTCTACCGCTCCTAACCACTACACCACACTGGGAGGAAGGCAGAACGAAGGCATCATCCACAGTTTTGAAGTTTCCTGCATTCTTGCTGCTATTCATGCATACACAGAGTCCTACTGAAATCAGTAAGACATGCATGCGAGGAAATGTGTCCAGGAAACTGAACAGATACAGTTTGCTTTGGGTTGCTGTGCTGTTCATGAAGTGTTTGGAGAAGCATACACACACACACACACACACACACACACACACACACCTGTCTCCTCATAAAATTATTGGCAGCCAGTTGAGGATGAGGAAGGAATTTGTTTGCTCTAATCCAGGGGTCAGCAAACTTTTTCAGCAGGTGGCCGGTCCACTGTCCCTCAGACCTTCTGGGGGCCCGGAGTAGATTTTGAAAAATAACAATGAATGGATTCCTAGGCACTACAAATAACCCAGAGATGCGTTTTAAATAAAAGGACGCATTCTATTCATGTAAAAACACTCTGATTCCCTGACCGTCCGTGGGCCGGATTTTGAAGGCGATTTGGCTGGAACTGGCCCCTGGGCCTTAGTTTGCCTACCCATGCTCCGAGTCACCTGGACTGGCATACAAATTGGAACACAGATTTTAAAAAAAACAATTTCAGGACCAATGAAGACTTTATACCCTGGCCCTGATAAAAATGGCTGTCAAATCAGCCTTCTGTTTGCTATCTTCAGGCTTGGCAAATGGCAAAATGAGCTGCCTGGTAGAGTCTGTGGAGTTACATGCTTTTTGATGGAACACCCTTCCTTGCTTGAGGTGCCTCTGGACTTAAATGTTCCTTAAAGTACTCTGGTGACATACCTGAGGCATTTTGAGAGTAGCCAAAGCAGTTTGACAAAGCTGACGGCAATTATCAGGAGGGGTCCTCACATCGCTATGTTTTTACCAGATTTTCCACAAAAGCAAATTTGAAATCGTCATTGGGACTCAATTTCAAGCTAAATTATTTGAGGAATTTAGAGCGTAGCCAGCATTTCAAAAGGATTCGGGATTTTTGGGGAGGTGGGTAGGCACACATTCATTCCTAGAACCTTGGCAGCAGCTGCTTCTTTGAGCTGAATCAGACTGACGTAAACCTACTTGCCTCGGCAGAAGGGAGGGCGATGAAGTTGCAGAGATGAAAGTCTACGCCACTGATAATAATGTGATTTTCCGTGCTGGAAATACATATTTGTTTTAGAACTGGACTACTTGGACTACTGCAATGCTCTCTATGTGGGGCTACCTTTGAAGGTGACCTGGAAACTACAACTAATCCAGAATGCGGCAGCTTGACTGGTGACTGGGAGCGGCTGCTGAGACCACATAACACTGGTGTTGAAAGATCTACACTGGCTCCCAGTACGTTTCAGAGCACAGTTCAAAGTGTTGGTGCTGAGCTTTAAAGCCCTAAACGGCCTCGGTCCAGTATACCTGAAGAAGCGTCTCCACCCCCATCGTCCAGCTCCGAGGACCTTCTGGCGGCTCCCTCACTGTGAGAAGCCAAGTTACAGGGAACCAGGCAGAGGGCCTTCTCGGTAGTGGCACCCGCCCTGTGGAACGCCCTCCCACCAGATGTCAAAGAGAAAAACAACTACCAGACTTTTAGAATACATCTGAAGACAGCCCTGTTTAGGGAAGCTTTTAATAGACTATTGTATTTTAATATTCTGTTGGAAGCCCCCCAGAGTGGCTGGGGAAACTATTATTATTATTATAGAACTGGACCAAATTATTCACTCTGCTCTTTTCTAGCATTTTTTGGGGGTTGGGCAGGAAGCTAAAACAGGGCAAGAAAGCAGGGTAGAGTTTAATTTTAGTAGTGCTCAGTTGGGGCAAGGCACCAGTAAGATAAGTCAGCACAAGGTTTAATGCTGATCCTTTTCTTCCTTCCTTACAGAAAAGCTTTCCTGTCACTTCAGGCATAGGACTGCTCTTCATTCCTATACAGGACCCCAATGGGAGCACATCAATGTCATGCTAGAACCTTTCTATTTGAAATTTAGAAGAAAAGGAGGTTAAAAACATTCTGCCATCTTGTCTTAATTGTAAGCCCCACTGAAAATTACTAGAATATTTGGGACGTGGAATATTATGGCCCTGGAGAGCAGAAATATAAAATGGACTAGTTGGAGAAGGTCGATTACAAGAAGGAAAATTTCACACAGAATTACAAAAGCAAAAGTTGAACAGACCAGTGGCTGTTGAAACAGAAATAAAAATAAGGGACAGTAAAGTGAAGGATTAACATCGTAGTGGTTTGTTGAAGAATGCAGTGTGACATTAGTTGATCAGTACTCCGTGAACGTCAGAGTATGGGAAGCCACCCAAAAGATATATAATTTGGTATTTGTATTTGGCTTTTTATTTATTTATTGTAATTTGGAATGTTTTAATGTGGTCTTTATTGATTATTAAAATGGAAAACTTAAGGAATGTGTGTGTGTGTGTGTGTGTGTGTGTGTGTGTGTGTATAATTACTAGAATCCCACACATTCTCCTCAAACTTGACAAAAATGTCCCCCAACTTTCTTGTTGTCCTTGTGGAGGTGTGTGTATGTTTGTGTGTGTTGTGTATAATGGACGGGAAAATCTGTCATGTTTTTCTCAATTTGTTATCTTTCTCATCTTAAATCCAATTCTCCACATTTTTTTTTAAAAGCCCTCATGAAAATTCTTCACCCTTTAAGTGTTGATTTCTCAGAATTCACACATTTTTGTATGCAATTTTTGCACTTTTGCAAAGCATTTTTCCTCGGATGTTTATATACCCCTCCAATATAATGCATTTGTATGTTATTTTGACAAATATATGAATTTTGATGTAACTTTACCTTAGTCTGTGCATTTCTGTGAAAATTTCCTGGCCAGAACTGCATTGCAAATTTCAGAGAAGTGTGAATTTCAAAAAATAGATGTCTTTTTGGTTCATGTATTGTTTCGGAAAGCTTGAGTTAGGAAGATTTGCCTTGAAATGTGAATTGAATCAAATGTTTTCCCCCTTCCCTTCTGTGTGCATGTGTGGTGGTGGTATGTGTGTTTGTGAACATTTGGCACAGGACCAAACTATTTCTGTTTTCCAATTCCAGGATTCCCCCACTCCACCCTCTGAACCATGTTTTTATTTAATCTTATCTTCCCAGGCAGTGAGAGATTTTACTTTCTTGGGCTCCATGATCTCTGCAAATGGTGACAGCAGTCACGAAATTAAAAGACGCCTGCTTCTTGGGAGAAAAGCAATGACAAACCTAGACAGCATCTTAAAAAGCAGAAACATCACCTTGCCAACAAAGGTCTGTATAGTTAAAGCTTTGGTTTTCCCAGTAGTGATGTATGGAAGTGAGAGCTGGACCATAAAGAAGGCTGATCACCAAAGAATTGATGCTTTTGAATTCTGGTGCTGGAGGAGACTCTTGAGAGTTCCATGGACTGCAAGAAGATCAAACCTCTCCATTCTGAAGGAAATCAGCCCTGAGTGCTCACTGGAAGGACAGATCCTGAAGCTGAGGCTCCAAGACTTTGGCCACCTCATGAGAAGAGAAGACTCCCTGGAAAAGACCCTGATGTTGGGAAAGATGGAGGGCACAAGGAGAAGGGGACGACAGAGGACGAGATGGTTAGACAGTGTTCTCGAAGCTACCAGCATGAGTTTGACCAAACTGCGGGAGGCAGTGGAAGACAGGAGTGCCTGGCATGCTCTGGTCCATGGGGTCACAAAGAGTTGGACACGACTAAATGACTAAACAACATCAACCGTCCCAGTAAGCTTTGGGAGCAACTAAAAAAAAATGCTCAGACATCACGACAATGGCACGAACAGCTCTGGCGGTGACAGCAATGAGTTAAAAGTAGAAGGAAAAGAGAGAGGACTCTGGCTCAAGAGGGAAATCCAGTAGCAATTCTCCACAGGCAGCAAATAATTTGTTTGAGTGCATAATTAATAGATTTGTCAGAAAGTACTTAGATTGTGAAATATTGCAAGTAGACCCCTTTCCAGATGGATTAAGATGAATGGGTCCTCCAGCAGCGTATGAAACCTCATTGCTCAATGGCTGGAGAATTTGCCGCATCTACATTTGTTTGAGTCTCTGCCTCTTTGCACTCCTCTTTCTCTTTCTCCTCTGGCTGCGGGGGAGGAAGACAGGACGGGGGATTGAATAAGAACACTTCTAATTCTAATCGTGAGTGGTGTCCTTTACCTAAAGGGCATCCAAGCAGGCAAGACTAAATCAGATACTCAATAGGCAACTTTCCCTGCAATTGAATATAAAAAGGGTGCGGGGGAAGGCATTAACATGGCTCAGAACAGTGAAATTAACTACTCCTTGCAGACCCAGGTTATATATTAGCTGATCACAGAGTCATGCATTAATCTGCATGAAGCAGTTTTTTATCTTCTCTAAAAATGGTTCCAGAGAAGCGAAACCCGATCAATATTTGAAGGTCTATCTAAGAGAACATGCAAGGGAGTTCTGGGTCTGAATAAAGGTGAACGGCAGACGTCGTGGGAATAACTGAACACCAGCTGCACTCTTCTGCTCCCCTTCCACATGGGTTGGCCAACGTGTGGCCATCCATCCCATGCTACACCCTCACTGGCCCTGGCACATGTACACACACAGCTAGGCACAAGAAAACACATGCAGCAGAGAGACTGGTTTATCCTCAATTTGTAATGGGAACTGATGGCAATTGTACCTTGCTCAGGATCCACCAAATGGTCTCATTGGAGGGGGGAAATAAGACACTATGAGGGGAATAAACCAGTTGTTCAACTCCGTGTCTGTGTGTCCGACTTGCCACATTATTATTTATCCATTCATTTAAAACATTTGTGTTCTGCCTTTATATTATTATTTTTTAATTCGGCACTTAATTATGCTTTGAGGTCCCGCCCCCCCCTTACAATCAAGCAACTGTTCTTATTTTATCTGTAAGCTGTACTGAGTCCCTCTCAGGGGAGAAAGGTAGTGTATAAATAGATTAAGAAATAATAAAATAATGAGAATAATAATTCCACGATGCAAACAAACTGTACAGAGGCAGCACGCTCCTGATTACTGCACCAATTTCTGGGAGTTACAAGTAGAAGCCTTGTGCAGCCTGCAACTGAGGAAATGGGCTCCCGAAAAATTCTCCACTCTGTTTACGGGTGGTGAAATGAGAGGGATTTTGAAGGATGTTCTCTAGTGGGGAAGGCAGAATTCTTGAGAAGTCTATAGGTAGGAGAAAGAACATTTTCACACAATTCTCTTCTGAGAAAGTTCAGTTCGCTTAATGCTGAGTGAAACTATATTAGTTTCTACTGGTGGATGAAGGAAACAATGTGTAAGGGAGAAGGATCAGAAGGAATCAGGGCCAAGCCCATAGCATCACACGAAAAGAAAATTTAAACTACAATTTACAATAAAATACAATGGGTTGAAGGGACATGTGTGGCGCTGTGGGTTAAACCACAGAGCCTAGGACTTGCCGATCAGAAGGTCAGTGGTTCGAATCCCCATGACGGGGTGAGCTCCCATTGCTCGGTCCCTGATTCTGCCAAACTAGCAGTTCGAAACACACCAAAGTGCAAGTAGATAAATAGGTTCTGCTCCGGTGGGAAGATAAATGGCGCTTCCGTGTGCTGCTCTGGTGCGCCAGAAGTGGCTTAGTCATACTGACCACATGACCCGGAAGCTGTACGCCGGCTCCGTCAGCCAATAAAGCGAGATGAGCGCCGCAACCCCAGAGTCAGCCACGACTGGACCTAATGGTCAGGGGTCCCTTTATCTTTACCTTTACAATGGGTTGTATCCAGTGCAGCACTAGTAACTTCCAGTTGTGCAGTAGGACTGTCCCCATCTCTCCTCCCCTTGCGTGCCTCCAAATCTGCTCTTGAATTTGTCCCTCTGGAGCAGATTTTGAGGGTGCTTTCTCTCCTCCCTTAGCAAAATGCATATTTGTGCCCCGCAAATAGTGCACATCTTCCCCTTCAGCGTGTGAAAACCATGACCTCAGATCATCATTTCCTAAGCCTCCCCAGAAACACCGGTAAAGGTGAAAACATGGGATTCCAAATTCGACTGACAAATGGGAAATAGTAAGTCATCTTTGCAGAAATATTCCAAGTGCCTTTGAGCTGCTGTCGAGCCCAGATCTCCCGGCAGCACCAGCTTCCAGGTTACTAATTGCTGAACCTTCCCTAATCTCTTTGTTTTATGCAACCCGTGGCAAACAAATATTTTATGTGTCTTTAAGCATATTCAGCAAATGTGTCTGCTCTTGCTCAGTCACTTATTAAGTGGGGAAGAACTGGCTAATTGCTTTTGATAAACCCACAAGCTGTATGTCTAGCCAAGGGATGAGCCAATTTCAACACAGCTTTTGAAAGCTTCAAGGATTTGACAAGGCTTCCAGGGCAAGGGGGGGGGGGAGGAAATCAATAAATGACCTACAGTATATTAAGCCCCTGCTGATAGAATGAGCCACTGTTTGTCTGATAACCACAAAAATTACAGTTATAGGAGCAAGTAATTTAGATGCAGATTAGTTGTCAGCTCTGCCCTTACTCAAGCTGCGGGAATGATGCCTGTGATTTAAAAAGAGCCTCGGGCTGCAGTGAGAAACATCACACAGGATCTGTGCTTGCCACCAGAAACAATGGCCTTATGTCACCACCTTTCTCTCCCCAGTAATGTCCTAGTAATATGAAAAATGTGCTGTGATGTGGCCTGACTTTCCTTTGCTTCTACAGGTGTCATCTAGGATGTAAGATACTGACAGAGCACATAGGTTGCACACAGAAGGTCTCAGGTTCAATGTCTGGTACCTTCAGGTAGGGCTGGAAATGACCCCTTTTTCAAACCCTGGAAACACAGAGCCACTCAGTGCAAACAGCTTTTTAATATATATAGGTAAAGGTAAAGGGACCCCTGACCATTAGGCCCAGTCGTGACCAACTCTTGGGTTGAGGCACTCATCTCGCTTTACTGGCCGAGGGAGCCGGCGTACAGCTTCCGAGTCATGTGGCCAGCATGATTAAGCCGCTTCTGGTGAACCAGAGCAGCGCACGGAAACTCCGTTTACTTTCCCACCAGAGTGGTACCTATTTGTCTACTTGCACTTTGACGTGCCTTCAAACTGCTAGGTTGGCAGGAGCAGGGACCAAGCAACGGGAGCTCACCCCGTTGCGGGGATTTGAACCGGTGACCTTCTGATTAGCAAGTCCTAGGCTCTGTGGTTTAACCCACAGCGCCGCCCGTGTCCCTTTTAATATATATACATATATATAATTTTAACAAGGGATGTGGGTCGTGCTGTGGTCTAAACCACTGAGCCTCTTGGGCTTGCCGATCAGAAGGTTGGCGGTTCGAATCTTCAAAACAGAGTAAATAAGTTTTAATCAATGTAATAATGGAATACTGAATGGTTTCGTTTTTGTAATATATGCAGGGATTTATGATATACAAAATGAACCATGGAAAGAGAAGGGGGGAAGTCATTGATATTTTAAGGATGTTAAAAGGAGTAAAGTAAGGTAAAGGTAAAGGACTCCTTGATGGTTAAGTCCAGTCAAAGGCGACTATGGGGTTGCGGCACTCCTCTTGCTTTCAGGCTGAGGGAGCCGGTGTTTGTCCACAGACAGCTTTCTGGGTCATGCAGGACTAAACTGCTTATGGTGCAATGGAACACTGTGACGGAAACCAGAGCGCACGGAAACACCGTTTACCTTCCCGCTGCAGTGGTACCTATTTATCTACTTGCACTGATGTGCTTTCGAACTGCTAGGTGGCAGGAGCTGGGACAGAGCAACAAGAACTCACCCTGTCATGGGGATTCGAACCGCTGACCTTCTGATCGGCAAACTCAAGAGGCTCAGTGGTTTAGACCACAGTGCCACCCGCGTCCCTCGGGGTCTTCTAACAATGCACAGTACCCTTAACAAACGACAACATCCAGAATTCTTTGAGAGAAGCCACGGCTGCTTAAAGTGGTATGATAGCACTTTAATTGCATGGTATGAATGTAGCCAATGAAAAGTTGACATAGATTGCAGGGACTGATGGTGCGTTTTTACTGAGTTGAGTTGGATGAGGAGTTTCAGGGCCAATGTAGATCGTTGCTGTATGGCACTGCTGTATAATCTACAGATCCATCTCCTGCTTCCATGAAATTGCTCATATTACATCTTCCCCATCTTGAAAGGCAAACCCTTATTATTCAAAAGATCAGTCATTTTCTTTGATGATCCCCCCCCCTCCTTTGAGATCTGCATATGTACACATATCAAGGCAAAAATGATTGCTTCCTCCCTTTCCAATTTCATGATGAATAACAAGCATGAATTTGCCACTCAATAAAGAAAACAATAACAATATTCTACTGCATTTGTGTGGGGCCTTTCATCATGAAGGGGTTCAAGAGAGTTTCTGGGACAGAGAGAACAATTCATTTGCATACAGCTGGTTACCTCTGGGTGGAAGCAAAGTACAGTGGTACCTCCAGTTGTGCACAGGATTCCGTTCCGGAGCTCTGGTCGGATCCCGAGGAATTCACAACCGGAGGTGCTGCTTCTGCACATGCACACGGCGATTAGAGCGCTTCTGTGCATGTGTGTGCGGCAAAACCCAGAAAAATACTTCTGGGTTTGCTGTGTTTGCATCCTGAAGGATACGCAACCAGAGGTGTGTGTATCCAGAGGTACCACTGTCTCCTGGTTTGGCATGATTCCCCAAAAAAGGGTATGGAAGAAGTATAATATACCGTGAGAAACTGAGAAATTTGCATTGCTTGTTTGAAGGTGTCAGTGTGGGTGAGTGTTGGACTTAAGAGGCCCGAGTTCAAATCCCTGTTCAGCAGCAAACGTCACCATCAGTGCCCTTTCCCTGGAATTTTTGAAAGACCAGGTGAACACCCTCAGACTACTTGTGGAAATGACATTATCTGTTAAAATACAGGTGACCTCAGGGACTAAGGGTGGATCTGCACTCGTGGTTTATAACATTTAAGGAATAGTTATTTTAACGTAGATAGACACGTTACATTTTGCTTGTAAAATTAATAATGTGCTACTAAAGGGTGACACCAGAGGGCGCGGCCACCAGGAACCGGCAGTAAGGGAAACTGTGTTATGGAGGAAACAAGATAATGACCATTTTTATTTTACCAGTATGCTCTGCGACCTTAAAAAGGTCAGTGTAGATCCAGCCAAGGTCTGTCCTGCAGAAGGTGAGGCTGATCTCCCAGCTGTGACACTATTTGGCTATGGGAGATCTTGCAACCATGCACTAGACTATTTCAACACATTTTTCACGCCTTCAAAGACTGTTCAGGAACTCCAGCTGGTGCAGAATGCTAAAATCTCTGTGTCAGCTACATTGGCTGCCTGTAAGCTTTGGGGCCCCAAGTGCTGGTCATGACCTTTAAAGCCCTTAACAGCTGAGGCCAAGTTGCTTGAAGGATGGCCTGTTCTCATACTAACCTACCAGAGACTTAAAATCAGGGACAGAGGCCCTGGTAGGGAATGCAGGAGGGAGGGAACCTGCCCCAAAGTCTGTGCGGGAAGATGCAGAGGTTGGGTCAACACTCCCTATAATTACAGCTCAAACCAGAAAGAGTTGAAGGACATGGCAAATATATCCCCCCTTCTGTACTGTATGAGGGAACTAATCAGGATTGGGACAACTGTATATAAGGAGAGGGCTTAACCCTTCCCTTCCGTGGTACTGATTTGGTTTAATCCCTCTTCCTGCTATTTGGCATGCGAAAAAAAATTCAAGAGGTACCAACATGTCGTGAGCACCTAGTGCAATTTGTCCTGTTTCTGAAATAGGGACATCAGAGAATTTGGATGAAAACACAAACGGGAGTGGAAACTGCTAACATTTGCTAACATCCCATGTCTAGAACAGAAATCAATGCATCAGATTCAATTGGTAATCACTGTTGCTATTGCTTTTGGTCTGCCAACGACCCAAAATGGAATACACTCCCCCTCCATTCTGCTTTGCATTTCCTTTGCAGTGACATGGGTGGGGTGGAATAATGCAATGCCGACATAATTTGTGTAATTAATTAATTACACAAATAACTTAAGTTGTATAAATTTAGAGGAATAGGGTAGCTTTTGGTGGAGGTTGAACTGCAGAGAAATGGAAACAGTGCTGCGTGCAATGCGTGCAGGACGCAACAGAAAACAATGCTTTCTTGCAACCCTAGCCCAAAGCCATTATTGGGTGCGTTGCCCTACTCCAGGTCCACATCATAAGATGATAAGAAGAGCCCTGCTGGACCCGGCTAACTAGTCCAGCATCTTAACACAGTGGCCAACCAGATACCTACCAGATATCAGCCCCATCACTACCTGCCCTGGGTAGGATGAAGGGGAAAGTATAGCACAATGGCTTCAGGACATGAGATAAGTTATAGATCCACAGATCTATGGATCTACAGAGGGAGAGAACATCATTTAGGTCCACCTGAAGGGAAGAAAGGATGATCAAGCACATTACCCTCAATTGTTCTATTTCTGCTCCCTCATTTGATACACGATACAATCATGTTTAAGAAGCAGGGCATGTTCAGGGAAGGTGTAGGGTGTATATGTCTGGTTTGAGAACAGAATAACATTCCTTTTCCTCCAGAAGAGGAGCCATTCATGGCTAAAATTTTGGTCCATGTCATTTTGCCATCTAGCAAACCATCACTGTAGGTGGTGTTTTGATGTACCTAGTGAACCTTACAGCCCTGAAGGATGATGGCTGCATTCTTGTTGCAATCAGATTTCTGGAAACTCGTGACCTTCACAGATGGTAAGAGAACATCCTCCCTGCTTAGTCCTTAACTTGGAAAGATCATGTTCTGCCTTTTAAAAATGTAATGAGATTTTTTTCTTTCTTTCTGCGCAAAGACCAAATAAAGGGAAGGTAAACATTTTTTTTTTAAAAAAAAGAAAATGCTGGAGGATTTTGCATACAACCCCCCTTTAAATAAATAAAAATAAATCCAAGAAGAGTTTGACCTTGCTAAATAGATCCACATGAAAATAATAATAATCATTTTGAATATATCTCTTCAAGCCTGACAAACCTGACAGGCTGTTTCCTCTGCATCCAAGCTTGACTCTTGCCAGTGCATTTAAGGAGATCTGGCAAGGGGGAAAAGAGGCATATAAACCACACGATTCATTTTTGTGCTAACCAGATGGTAGTTTGGTTTTTAGGGGGGAAAACTGATGCAGTTGTAGCTTTCTATTCATTCTCTCTCTCTCTCTCTCTCTCTCTCTCTCTCTCTCTCTGTCTCTCTCTCTCTCTCCAGCACAGCCTACAAAAATAATTGTAAACCAATACATATTGAGGTAACAACAACAACAGCAACAACTTCACATATGCACATGTGTCTGAAACCCTCAAGAATCACTGCCAATCAGGGTAGATAATACTAAGCCTCATAGACCAGTGACCAGACTCAGTATAGAGCAAGGTCCAATGTCTTTTCTACTTAAAAAACAACAGCTGTGACCATTTGCCTCCTCACTGCAACCACAAATAGATCCTGTGCTAAAATGGCTATGAGACAACTCTTGTGGTGTTTTTTTCTACCCTAAAGTGTAGGGTCACAATTTGACCCTGAAAAGAATTAATTGGAAATCTCAAACTCCTTATGAGAACCCGGTTCCAGTTCTAGCTAATGGCATCTCAATCCATATTTGCTTTGAAAATATGAAGAAAAACTGCAGCCTCGGAAAAAAAAAAAAAAAATTGGTCCCAGAGTTTTCATCTCTTCAGGTCTAGTGGTTACTCCTACTAGCAATTAAATTGCCTGTCAGGAGTAAAACATTACTTTAAAAACAAAGGAGATGGATTACTGATAGCTGCTTGCTGTTTACCCCACTTCCAAGTGCTGACATTTAAGCTGGTTCTATTCCCCGACTCGCTCTAGCATTTTTCAAAACAAAGCAACAGTAAAATGGATGGTCCTTCTGTTCAGCTCAGCAGCTGCTGTTTCCCTTGACGTTGCAAAGTGACGGCGCTAGCAGGGCTTAAATTTTAAAGATTCAGGAGAAAAGCCTGGATGCATTTATTAGGCATTGTTTCTGTGTGTGGTTGCCTAGTGCTTGCCACAGGATCTTCCAGCTCCAGAAAGTATCAAACTTACCGTACTTTTGTTTTTCATACTTAAAGACTCAGGTAAAGGTAAAGGGACCATTAGGTCCAGTCGTGGCTGACTCTGGGGTTGCGGCACTCATCTTGCTTTATTGGCCGAGGGAGCCTGCGTACAGCTTCCAGATCATGCGGCCAGCATGACTAAGCCGCTTCTGGCGAACCAGAGCAGCGCACGGAAACGCTGTTTATCTTCCCGCCAGAGCGGTACCTATTTATCTACTTGCACTTTGACGTGCTTTCGAACTGCTAGGTTGGCAGGAGCAGGGACCGAGCAACGGGAGCTCTCCTCGTCGCGGGGATTTGAACCGCTGACCTTCTGATCGGCAAGTCCTAGGCTCTGTGGTTTAACCCACTGGTTTCCAAATCAGCTCACACTTAGGGCTCCACAAGACTTCCTTTTGCATTTTCCAGGCACAGGCCTGAGCGTTTGTCAACCCACAGCTTTCCCTGGGAAAACTCACTGTTTGCCACTGAATTGGAACAAAAGGCACTCAGGTTTTCTGCAGATTGCAGTTTGTTCCAATTCAGTGGCAAGTGGTGGGTTTCCCCGTAGCAAAAGGTCACAACTTTGGTGGTATCAGGCCTTGGGTGGAATCCTTTAGTCTATCTTCCCTAAATTGGGGGTGGGGCGTGCAGTGGTGTCCCCCTCCTCTTTGCAGCAGTGATACCAGGGTTCCCCGTTAAAGGGGTTGTTTTGAGGGGAGGCATAGAGGTTGTCATTGCTCTCCCCTGCGCCGGCGGCATAACGGGGGTGGGCTCTCTCTGCTTGAACATATGTTCTCCAGAGCCAGCCCCCCCCCACACTGGATAACCCTGATGTTCCCCAGATCCCCGGTGGGGGACTGGGAGGGATAAACACCCAGTGCCTGAGCCAAGGTCTACTCACTTCTGAAACATAACAAAGTTATGGCCAATTTTAATCCCATAGCACGTTGTCTTGAGTCATTATTTCACACGGGGGCTGCCCAGGGTTTGGGGGACTCCGCCTGTCCACACTATGGTTTATACTGCTTGGAGAGGTGTTTTCTGGAAGATTAGGGGCATTTCCAGCTGACCTCTTTATTCAGTATTCATTGTGATTGGTTTGCAGGGAGGTTAGATGACAATGTTTCAAAGCAAGTGATATCACACAGCATTCTAGTGCATTTTCCAGTTACTTTCCTTACTGCAAAATAACACACGCACACCTCAGAAAAACCCCTGGTTTTGGGGGAAAGTGGGTTTGTTGTACAAGACCTCCCAATCAACTCTCCTGCCTAGCAAAACTGAATAATATTTTATCAAACACTTTCTGCTAAGAACTTACTCAAACTTTAAGATTGGCACCAGAGAACTTGATCTCTGGCCTATCATTGGTTAGGACAAGTTTGGCAGGATCAGGGCTTTCTTGGTGGTAGTGCTGTGATGGTTGAACTCTCTTCCTAGAAAAATCTATCAAGTTTCTGCTCTAGACAAGTTTTGAAAACCTATTGTGGGTGTTGTAGCATAGGCAGGAGTTTGGACTAGATGGCATTTGCTGTTCCTGCCAAGGGTTTGGAGTACCTTTTGGCCTGCCAAATGTTGCTGAACTACAACTCCCACCAGCCCCTGCAAAATGACCAAAGGCTAGGGATGATGGGAGTTGTAGTTCAGCAACTTCTGGAGGGCCAAAGGTTCCCCACATGTGGTATATAGCATTGCAGTCATGTGTGTGAAATATTAATCAAATAGATTCTCTCAGACATGATCCAGTCCTCTCAGCTGACTATACCAAGTGCTCTCTCTCTTCTCTCTCTCTCTCTCTCTCTCTCTCTCTCTCTCTCTCTGTGTGTGTGTGTGAGAGAGAGAGAGAGAGAGAGAGAAAGCGAGATTGTGGATTGCTATTTGCCTTCCATCAATATGATGTCCCTTCTGGAAAGTTTGCATTCCTGATGATTGATCATCACTGCTATGTAAGCTAGCTGCTATGTATATTTTTCACATGGAGAATACTTTCATATTAACCCACACACCAACGTAAATTCTGGGGTAGTACACTATTCATAAGAGGATTGTACCATGCCAGGGAATGCTTGTCTGAGTCAGCCATGAATGTGAGAGAAAGGCAGTTCTAGAATAGTGTCTTTCAAAGGGTGTGGCGCCTGCACTGGTGTGGCATGAGAGGGTGGCAAATGTGGCAGGAAGATTCAAGGGCAATCAATATTATATTTTGGGAATGATTCATGTTCGTACATAGATGCATTTTTATTTATTTACTTACTTACTTTCTGGATGTTCCATGTCCACATCATACAGTAGTTGCGTTCCATCTTATAAATCAAGCACCGTTATGAGTTGTCTCTTTTCGTTTCCCAATATATTCCTTATCAATAACAAATTTGATGTGGCGCGAGCAGAGTTTTATTCTGAAAATGCGGTCCAGAGAGGGAAAAAAGTTTGAGAACCACTGTTCTAGAACGATAGCAAATCTTACTGATGGATACCCTTAGCAACGACCACATATCTTTGTTCCCAATCTGCATTAAAGGTTACATGAATATATAATACCAAAAAACAAACTCCCTGAATAATAAATATATTAAACACTGAAACAGCTCCTCAGGAGTTGTTTTCAGTCACTTGGGTAAATAATGCATGTTTTATAAATGGATCCTCCCCTACTTTCTCCTCCAGCATAGAAATTAAGTGTAGTTATTAAGCACCGAATGCTTCCTTTAAAATGACATTCAGGGAACAGACTCAATCCCAAATGCCAAGGAAGTTTCACAAGCAATGTTCACTTGCACATCGAAACCTTGCTGCCACCTTCCATGTTACAGAACTTGTAGTTTTTCAGTTCATGTGTCACGGAATCACAGAACTGGAAGGAGCCCCTACGTTCTCCTACAATCTGGGATGGCTGTCCTCATCCACTGAGGGCACAGCTTTGGAAGGGACGCACATGGAGCAGTGAGGTTGTTAGGGGACTCTTGCCTAGCCAGCCAGATCAGCCAAATCAACCCTGGTGATCAATGGGGTGACAGATGTCGCAGCCAGATCACCCTCGCATCCAGAAGGAGCCACTCTGGTCAGGAAGAAGCAGAGCGCAAGGAGTTTTGATTAAAAAAAGAAAAACAAAAAATGCTTTGTGCACCCACATCTAATCTTGCCCCTTTCAAAAATTTATTTATTAGTGCGTGTTTTGCTTTTGTCAATCTATCGAAGTATAAAATAAAATAAAATCGGAATTAAGAGGCTTTCTCAGGACGGTGGAGGGTCTGGGTGCTGTGTCCTGCTGGTACAGTGGTTGTGACACTAACTCTTCCTCTGATAGGAAATGCTCTGCGGTGGGTGGGTGGGTGTGACAAAAATGGGGTGTGTGTGTCGAGGAGGGTTAATTGTGGGGAGTGAGAAATGTCCCTATTTTCATCTGATGGATATTGGAAGGTATGTAGCAACCTCTGACCGTTAGCCATGCTTGCTGAGGCTGATGAGACTTGCAGTTCCACAACATCTAGGGTGTCAAAGGCTCCCCACATTCTTTGCCGGAGAATCATGACATATTCCTGTTGTCCATTACGTGAAATAGAGTAACAGGTAGCCATATGTGTACAAAGAGGGATTCTGAGCATCTTGGGCTTGTCGAATAGAAGGTTGGCGGTTCGAATCCCCGCGATGGAGTGAGCTCCTGTTGCTCCCCTAAGATCACTCATGGTTGCCAGATTCTTGATCAGCGTCCTATCCCTAAAGAAGAGAAACGGTCTCCTGTGTGGCTCGGATAACCCCTTTAAACCATGATCTATGTTTTAGGTGATATCACCATTGTTTTAAATCATGATCTATGTTTTAGGCGATATCACCATTGATATCCTTGATTAATTTATGAGCAGAGGGCGATGTATAGGTTACAAATTTATTGTAATGTATGATGGTGGTCTTTGTTTTTGTTTTGCTTCAGTTCCTGTTTAGTCTTTTGTAAGTTTTGGCGATTTTAAATTTGGAGGTTTAAGTATAATATGTTGGTATGGGAAACTGTCGTGTAACGGGCCAATGGCCGTAATAAAGATCAATCCAATCCTGTTGCTCGGTCCCAGCTCCTGCCAACCTAGCAGTTTGAAAGCATGCTAGTACAAGTAGATAAATAGGTATCCCTGCATTGGAAAGGTAAACAGCGTTTCCATGCGCTCTGGTTTCCGTTGCGGTGTTTCGTTGTGCCAGAAGCAGTTTAGTCCTGCTGGCCTCAGGACCCAGAAAGCTGTCTGTGGACAGATGCTGGCTCCCTCGGCCTGAAAAGTGAGCTGAGCGCAACACCCCCATAGTCGCCTTTGACTGGACTTAACCCCTTTGACTGGACTTAATCTGGCACTGGGCACCAAATTAGCATCCTGGAAACGCCAGCATTTTAAAATTAAATAGAGAGCCTGCCACCTTCATGGCTGTAAGGAATTGCTCAGACATTTATTTAGAAGCACATGTATGCAAAGGTTCTGGGAGAAAAGTACCGGGAGAAAATACTCGCCTCTTCATCCTCACAAAATCCATCTGACAAAATGGAAAAATTTCACAGCTGCAGCAGAAGCATACAGGTGTGAGTGCATTTTAATGTGCTCAAATCTTTAAATGATGTGTTTGGAACCAGGGTAGCATTAACTGTTCTCCTCGAGTTCTAAATGGCACAGCAGACATCAGAGTTCTCAAGGAAACTGAGAGAAACGTTTGCCAACTTCCAAACTTGAAACAATTACCTTAGCTGAGAGGGAATTGCTTACGCTTGCTTCTCTCAGAAGGTTTCTCTCTCATTTTTTTTTAAAGGGAGCACACAGGCAAGAAATCACTTCTTTCTGAGCCGTGGGAGCACTGTCTCTTTTTCTCAGCTCCCCCACGAGCATGGCAAGCAGGGGGCTGGGGCGGTTAAGCTCCAACTGTCAAAGAATCATAGCGATTTTGCCGAGCACAGCAGGGAGGCAGCAAGACTCCAAGCTGTTCTCAGTCAGGAGGGGAAGTGTTCTTTAGTCTCAGTTTTCCAACAGTTGCAGCAGGAAAGGGAAGTGAAGTGGATGCGCTGAGAGCTTGAATCTTCTCTCTCTCTCTCTCTCTCTCTCTCTCTCTCTCTCTCTCTCTCTCACACACACACACACACACACACACACACAGACAGAGCATTTTGAGAACACAGGTTTCTATGACTAAGAAAACTACCTTCTTTGAAGAATGGCTTCTTTTTATGGTTCTTAGGTTAAGAGGAAGAGGAAGAGGAAGAGGAAGAGAAAGAGAAAGAGAAAGAGAAAGAGAAAGAGGAGGAGGAGGAGGAGGAGGAGAAGGAGGAGGAGGAGGAGGAGGAGGAGGACCATAAGGACCATTCACACAAAACAGGTCCTCTTTGTATCTCCAGAATGTGTGACTGACTCACATTTTCTGCCAGAGGGTGCTCAAAGTGACATTAATGACTGCTGCTTCTATTTTTTCAAAGCAACTACGTATAGGTAGTCTTAATATATTTTAATATGTGGGAGTGGAGACGTGGAAGGAGCGTCTCCATCCCCATCCCTCAGCCAGGACATTGACGTCCTCCTCTGAGGGCCTTCTGATGGTTCCTTTACTTCAAGAAGGGTAGCTACAGGGAACCAGACAGAGGGCCTTCTTGGTAGTGGCACCCGCCCTGCGGAATGCCCTCCCTTCAGATGCCAAGGAGATAAAGAACTGCATAACTTTTAGAAGACATCTCAAGGCAGTCCTATATTGAGAAGTTTTTAATGTTTGACGTACTGTGTTTTAATAGGTACTATAATATGTACTGTAAGCCACCCAGAGTGGCTGGGAAATAAAATAATAATAATAATAATCTAGGATGCCCCTATTTTCAGAGAAATGTTGGAGGGTATGAAGTGAGTTCTCATGATAGTTTGCCAATAACAGAGTTTCTTATGCCCCTATTTTCAGAGAAATGTTGGAGGGTATGAAGTGAGTTCTCATGATAGTTTGCCAATAACAGAATTTCTTATGCTTCATTGTCCCCTGGCCCGTGACAGAGGTCTCAAACAGCCAAGCCTTCAGGTTAGAATGGTTACAATATTTTTTTGGAAATTATTGTGATTGTGTGGATCCCTTCTACTCTTCCTCTGTGACTTTCTGCTTCAAATAACTACCTTATTGCAAGAAACTTGGCAGAAAGAGTGCTGTATGACTCAACTTTATTGTGAAAAGAGTGACTCAAATGTTTTATAGTCTGACAGAAGTTTCCGGCCAAGCTGAAATGTATGAATATACAAGGAGCTAATTTTTATTTATTTTTTTAATCCCGGCAACAACTTTGCATTGCAATACAAATACTTTAATGCTGAGACGATGAATAAGTAATGCTGCTGACGAATGCAAGAATGGTCAGTGGAGGTTATGGAGTTTTGGCTGTTAGGAGTTGAGTGTTAAGCGTTTGCTTTCAACTGCACACAGTGGTTATCTGTTACCCTCTCTCCTCCTTCTAAATGCCCCCCCACCAATTGGCTTAGGGAATTCAGAGGAACCCCCATAACAGCACCCAAAGGGAGGAGAAGGGATATTTTTCCCCATCAGGAAAAGCATAAATGTTCGCAGTGCCACAGCAATCTGTTAGAACAATTTTGGATACTTCCCATAGTTGTGGGTTTAAGACGGCATCATATTCTTCAGATGCACTAACTCCCTTTGCATCAAATACAAACCATAATCAACTTCATTGGACTGGTCATGTTGTGTGGATGCCTGATTATCATCTTCCAAAGCAACTACTCTCTATTCCCAACTTAAAAATGGAAAGCGTAATGCTGCTGGTCAACAAAAGAGGTTTAAAGCCTCTCTTAAGACAAATCTTTAAAAATATAGTATAAACAGAGACAACTGGGAAACAGTGGCCTGCGAGCGCTCCTGTTGAAGAACAGCCTTTACCAAAGGTGTCATGGGCTTTGAAGACTCTCGAACTCAGGACAAAAAGGGAGAAACGAGCTAAGAGGAAGGCATGCTTGGCAAACCCTCAGCATGATCAACTCCCGCCTGGAAACCAATGTCCCCACTGTGGAAGGACGTGTGGATCCGGAATTGGCCTTGACAGTCGCTTATGTGTTTATGGAAGACAATCTTACTCGGCTACGAGTGACCGGCAAAGAAGGAGAAGAAGATTCACCCCAAAGAGCTACAATTCTCTGAGTTGTTTAACAACCCATCACTCTTCCAAGATAACTCTAACATGACGGTGTACAGGTATACTGGGAAATGATATATGAAGAGATGGGGGTGTCTTTTTTTCTTTTTCTTTTTTTAAAAAAATCCCCCCCAAACCAGAGGCATTTCTTCTGGGAATGGTACAGAGGGAAGTCCTCAGGAGTCAGGAAAAATTATTTATGTATGCCACTACAGCAGTTCAGATCTTGTTATCCCCAAAATGGCGGATGAGTGAGGTCCTTTAAAAGGATGGTTGGCAATTAAAAATGATAGAATATGCAGAGTTGGCAGGTCTAACAAGTAAAATAAGAGAGCAAGAAGATCTCTTGCTCTCTATAAAGAGGAGGAAAAGCTTTGTGGAGTATCTGGAAAATAATTATAAACAAGTGAAAACGCTAGCAGCATTAAGGTAAATTCAACAGTATAATATATATTAATGAATAAGGGGAGAAAGTGATCTAAATGGATATATAAGAATATGCAGGGATGGTGGGAAAATTAAAGAAACCTTGGAAGAAGGAAGTTGTTGAATGTTTTTATTAAAAGAAAGATATTAATGGTGGAGATGTTTATCTGAAGGTGAATGTGATTTTGGAAATGGTAATAATTAAGATTATAAATATATTTTTTTAAAAAAAGAAAGAAAGAGTAGCCAATAGGTACCAAGAGCAAAGTTTGAAGGGTGTCTCATCTCTGTGTCTCATCATATCAAATAATTACAAGTTGTGTTTTAATTAACCAGGCCCAAGCCCAGACTTTTCCAGTGAACAGAGGCATTTTATCAGAGTTATCTTATTCTTGTGGACTGCATAACAGTTCATCTTCAATATACTCTACCTTATGGGATGTTTCAGGGTACAGGTGATTAGATTTATTACAGTTTTCTCATTTTATAAGCTATTACCACTTTAGGCCCAGGAAAAAAAAAATGCATTTTAAACTATTTAGTTTATAGGCAGATAAATTATACATGTATTAACTCTATTTATTTCTTAATGTAAAACTAATGGAATAATTGAATTATTGATAAGACATTTCAATGTAATTACATAAATTTATGGCAGACAGAAACATTACTTGCGGCTATGGGGTGTGAATGAGCGAGCCTGTGTGTGGTATCTGGCAAACAAAGGGGAAGAGAAGGCAAATCTATTCTGAAAGGCTTTGCTTGCATCCAGATATAGTATGGATTACTGTGTAAAGGACAAAGGAGGCAAGGGAATTCTGTTTGTTTAATCTGAATGCAAGCTAATGCAGCTTTTTCCAGATTCACCAAGCAGCTGCAGCGTTCATAAAGTTTGGACATTTTCGCCAGAGGTGATGCACCTGTGGACCTCCAGAAATGTTGGACTTCAACTCCTATCAACCCTAGACAGCATCATCAGTGGCCAAGGAGGACAGTGGCCAGGGACAGCTACTTTAGGGGGACCACAGTTTCCCATACCCTGATTTACACAAACATTCTAAAAGGTCTGTGAAGATAGGACCCCTTTCCTTGTACCAAAATTCATCAGCTGGAAACGCATACAATTATGCTTGGGGCTGCAAATGTAGTAAAGCTTATGTTCAGATTATGATTTGTATGTATCTGGTGCTTCTTCTTCTTTGGCGATCACTCATAGCCAAGTAAGATTGTCTTCCATGAACACAGTTTTAATAATAATAATAATAAATAATTTTTTTTTATTTATATCCCGCCCTCCCCAGCCGAAGCCGGGCTCAGGGCGGCTAACAACAATAAAATAATACATTTCATTATAAAATTAATTCAAATCAAATTGATGGCAACCATTGGGCTAGAGTTCTGTGAAGATTGCCAAAGAAGGGAGTCAGGCTGTGCCCTGGCCAAAGGCTTGGTGGAACAGCTCTGTCTTGCAGGTCCTGCGGAAAGATGTCAAGTCCCGTAGGGCCCTAGTCTCTTGTAGCAGAACGTTCCACCAGATTGGAGCCACAGCTGAAAAAGCCCTGGCTCTGGTTGAGGCCAGCCTAACCTCTTTGTGGCCTGGGACCTCCAAGATGTTTTTGTTTGAAGATCGTAAGTTCCTCTGTGGGACATACCAGGAAAGGCGGTCCCGTAGGTACGAGGGTCCTGGGCTGTAGGTGAGTCCGTAAGTGATGCAGCTCAAACTTTTCTGCCTTGGTCCTTGATGTCCTAGCCTAGCCACTGCTGCCATGCCTGCTCCAAATTAGCTATGGGTCAAGTTAGTCTGATCACATGTCTAGGCGTCAGCTTCCCCAAAGAATCCATGTCCCACTGGAATCACCATTTGGGGATTGTAACCCATCCCATGTTGTTACTCTCAGTCTCTCTCTCTCTCTCTCTCTCTCTCTCTCTCTCTCTCTCTCTCTCTCCTGCATCAACTTCCTACAGGGCTTCCAAAGGCAGTGGGTGGGGTAGCCGGAACTCCCCCCCCCCCGTAAGGCAGTGTTACTATATAAGGGACATTGGAATAAGGGAAGACCTGGATAGTGATCATAGAATAATATATTGTAGAGTTGGAAGGGTCTATGAGGACCATCTACTCCAACCCCCTACAATGCAGGAATCTTTCAACCAATGTGGGGCTCGAACACCTGACCTTGAGATTAAGAGTCTCATGGTCTACTGATTGAGCTATCCCTCAAGGCAAAGGAGGGAAATAGCTCTACCAAGCCCAATGATGATCCCTCTGTTCTTCCCATGCTGTTTCCAGAGGAAGTTTTAGACAGCAAATATGGAGCAGATCAAAAGGTTTGACCAAACAAATACAGCTAATTTCCATCACAATGTGTCATTAAGTTCTTGAAACTATTGAGCATCATTATTCCAGAATCCAGACACCATGTATAGAATCTTTGAAGCCAAGGTGTGCACCTGAGACTCAGCTGACCTGGGTTCAGCCCCAGTCACTCACCAGGCCATTATAATTCCAAAAAAGAAAACATTATGGATTAGATGCTTCCAATTATTCCTCTGCTTGCTGGGTACATATCGTTGTTTTCATTCCTATGATTATGACAGGTCAGTAGCGACAGAACCCGGAGGAGCAGTCCTTCTGATAGGAGGACAGCTCTTGATTAAAAAGTTGCAGCCACATCATTTTCTGCAGAGAGCAAAGAGAAATAGAGAGAACTGGGCACGATTCCAGGATGGGAGGACTGGTTAAAAAGCCAGAGGTATCCAGAATATTTTCACAGTATAGCAGCATCCTTCCTCACATGTTCCTCCTCCCTAAGAATAAATTTTTCATTTTTTTTAGACTGCTGTGCCAAAGAAATGAATAGCTGGCCTAATTTGACAGGCATTGCAAAGTAAAGAGGCCCTGCATGTGCGGAGATCCAATGTATAATGCATGTTTGATTTGTTGCCCTTCTGCCCTCTTCTGTGTTGCCGGCTCACTTACTTTGCTTGGTTTGGTTCGTTTGGTGTGACATGCATGTGGGAAGAACTGTGCAAAAGGCAACTGAAGGGATTGTGGAGATGGATCTGACGGAGCAGAATGCAATGGCCATATTGTTGAGTGGAGCACCTGGGCATGCACATATCTCACCTGTGATGAGGGAACTGGTCTCTGGTTAGCTACCTGGCCATGTTAAGCTATGCCTTGTTTCTAATTTATAAAGCCCTAAACAACTTAATAGCAGATTACCTGAAGGACCACCTGCCCTCCTGTAAGGTAACATAGATCATCTGGGGGAAATTCTACTCATGGCATTTAAAGCCCCCCTTCACTTCCTTTCCTGTTCACACCTCTCATTAATTCTTGTGCGCCTGTGCATCATGGGATGGGCTATTTTCAGTGGCCCTCCCTCTGAGTCCAAGCTTAAACTGTCAGTCTGTGTCTTCTCCCTTGAACTCCCCCCTTCCTTCTCCTTGTTCTCGGAGCTCAGGTTTCTACTGCAACTAGGCTGCTCCTCCCTCGTTCCACATTCCTGCCTAATTACCTCCTCCTGCCCCCCCCCCCATTGGGACGCAGCTGACAGTTCCTGGGCAACTGGCTGGGAGTCGCTGGCACAGCCTGACAATTGTTCAGTTGGTTAGAGTGTGGTGCTGATAATGCCAAGGTTGCAGGTTCAGTCCTCGTATTGGACAGCTGCATATTCTTGTATTGCAGGGAGTTGGACTAGGTGACACTCAGGGTGCCTACAATTCTATGATTCTGTCTTCTAAAGACATAGGGCCATACCCAACACTAGCACAGCAGACATCTGCTTGCACAATGCTTTTTTATCACCTCTCCCACGCAGTCCCCACTCCCAACCAATGCACCCTCAAAATTGGTTGGAGGACTCTCCAGAGCAGATTTTGAGGGCCTGCAGAGAGAGGAGAGGGAGAAAAAGCCCCATTGCATGAGTTGAACTTTATGCGCAGCATTATCCCCCCTAGGCTTTCCATGACCCATAAGATTAGACCCTACTCTCAATAGATTTTTGCTTTTATGATACTGTTCTGCTTTTATCTTCATGTTTTCGTACATCACTTAGAGATTTCGCAACATTAAGCAGTTCAAAAACGCTTTTAAATAACTAAAATAAAAGATCTGGATTGGAGTCCATTTGCCTCCCTACAGTGGTACCTCAGGTTAAGAACTTAATTTGTTCTGGAGGTCCGTTCTTAACCTGAAACTGTTCTTAACTTGAGGTACCAATTTAGCTAATGGGGCCTCCCACTGCTGCTGCACGATTTCTGTTCCCATCCTGAAGCAAAGTTCTTAACCCGAGGTACTATCTCTGGGTTAGTGGAGTCTGTAACCTGAAGTGTCTGTAACTTGAAGTGTGTGTAACCTGAAGCGTCTGTAACCTAAGGTACCACCTTTGGAGGGGCAGGGATGTAAACAGGATATAACTGCTGTTACAGTGAGGAGGCAAATGCTCACACGGTTATTATTTTGAAAGTAGAAAAACAAACAAACAGGAACATAAGGAAATTTATACTGGCTCAGACCACTGTTCCATCTAGCGCAGTATTGCCCCCACAGACTGGCAGCACCTCTCAAGGGTTTCGGATTGGGGTTTCCCCAGCCCTAACTGGAGATGCCAGAGATTGTACCATGAAGCAGATGGTCTGCTACTGAGCTTTGGCCCTTCCTGATTACTTACTCACTTGTGAAGGATGCTAAGCTTTAACGTTTGGAATTTACTGGGAAAGTAACTATTGCAAATTTCGAAGTAGGTTGTGCCTGCGAATGCATCTCCCCACATTCTTTTTCTGCCTGACTTGGTGACTTCAGATCCCTGTAAAACAGTTATATTTCTGTGAGTAGGAAGTTCCAGTGGGGGCCCCCATTTTGTTCCAGTCTAAGAAATGTCTGTGCCAGTGCTGAGAACTGGACTGTGCGGAATAATGTTTTTGTAGCTAAGAATTACCAGTTGGTCAATGTTATTTTAGTCAATTAGCTATCATGCTTTTTGATTCCAGAAATGAATTAATTAACTGACTGAAATAAACAACACAGATGACCATTTAAAATATTAGCGTAGGCATTTTCTTAGTCAACACAGAAAAAAAATCACTTATTGTTGAAAAATTCGTCTAAAAGCATGTTCATCGAAGCAAGAATTTTGTACCATTTATGGCCATGACACTACCACTGAATGATACTTCATTTAAATTTGATTAAAAGATTCACCCCCCCCTTCAGGTAAGCTACCAATTGATCAGGGTAAGGCTTTCTTACATAAATCCATTGTCTCAATATTTAAACATCCATGGATTACCCATAGAGTGCTTGTATGCTATATTACAAGTTCTGCAAATATTGAAATATGGAACAGCTACCCAAGTCACAAATGCTGAAACACTATTTATGAATCAGTAAAATATAGACTGTGCATGAAACAAAGCAATTATTCTAACTCGACAGAAATGTAAGGGACAAAGAGCAACTCTAAATCTGAGTGTTATTTGAAATGAACCCTGTAGAATGGGGATTTGGGTTTGAAAAGTTCACTGTGACACAGTCCTGGTCCAATCTTGTAAAGAACCACATTTGCCCACACAAGAGGCACCCTCCCCCAGCATGCAAAGAGCATCGCAGGGAGTGTCTGCCTTAGCACTTAGACATGATAGATGTTGAGAGACCTTTTGAGCAACAGTATCTTTGTTGCTGAAATATTCTCTGGGTTTCAATGCTCAACAGACCCCACTGAATGTTTTTTATGATGATCTGTAATATTTTAATTTTTAGAAGTGATGTGAATGTCTTAGCAGACTGCTGGCAATCCTCTTGCCATGTCCCCCCCCCCCCCCCGTTATGTCTATAACACAGAACTTAATGGTTTTAATTATTGATAGCTTTTATGTTGATTTTGTTGTTATTTGAGTGGTCCTTTGGCTTCAAAAATGGGGTGAAAATCCTTAAGAGAGAGGAGAGGTCTGCAAAAGTACAGTGATACCTCAGGTTAAGTACTTAATTTGTTCCGGAGGTCCGTACTTAACCTGAAACTGTTCTTAACCTGAAGCACCATTTTAGCTAATGGGGCCTCCTGCTGCCGCCGCACCACTGGAGCACGATTTCTGTTCTCATCCTGAAGCAAAGTTCTTAACCTGAAGCACTATTTCTGGGTTAGCGGAGTCTGTAACCTGAAGCGTATGTAACCTGAAGTGTATGTAACCTGAGGTACCACTGTAGTGCTAGTGGAGCATGGATAATATAATAAGAAGAATATAAGGGTTAATATAGGTTGTCAGGTTTCAGTCTTTTTCATAGGGTGCTGACACAGAATAATATGGCACCATTGTTGTTGTTGTTGTTGATATGAGACATGCCACTGAAGGGCTCTCTAGTGCTTCTTTTAACTCTGAAATCTGAACTGCATCGTTTTATATTTGAACAGGGTTGTTTTGTTTTCTCTCCGTCTCCGAGCCTTTGCGTAGAAATGATGCTGCCTGGAAACGTTTTGCTCAGAGCAGCTTTAAGCTTTCCGAACTTGCCCACTACTTTAGAATTTTTCTTTATTAGGCTAACATTTCATGCACTTTCCAATAAAGGAAAATGAAAACAGTGACTTCTTTTTTTTATGGGAAATGCATTTCTGAAAGGCGTTCAATAGAAGCATCATTAGGCTAATCAATAACCCTAAAAAGAATAAAGATCCTGAGTTCAGATGTTCCTACTTTCCTGCTGCCTATTGCATTTTCATAAGTAGTCTATTGATGAAACATGCTACTATTTGAGTTCTGAAAAGCAATTGTGGCTTGTTAGAAAATAAACTGTCCATATTTTCCATCATTCTCAGTTTCACTGAGCAGCTGGAGAAAATGCTGGCTTGCATATTTCTTGCCAATGTTTGCTCTCACATACTGAGATACAGCATCCGTTAGGTCATCTGGGACGTACCACTGTTAGTAAACAGTGCAATTGCAATCTAGCTTGCCCTTATGGGCACATAAATGGCTCATGTAGAAATAATGGAGGGACTTTTGACAGAGAGCAGCTCTCTGAGTACCCCAAAAGTCCAAAGCTCGCCGACGTGGAGTATTGGTGTTTGCCTGTTCCACTTTCAGGGGGGTAGATGAATGTACAGAAGTAAACGTGTATTTATCTGCTTTGAGATCTGTTGCCTCAGTCTAAAGCCTAGCTCCATGTTGTGCTCACTGTGCCATGTGCAATACACTGATCTATCTTCTTTCTTTATTTCCAGGTAAGAGGAGACAGGTAAGAGGAATGCAGGTTTAGTCCACAGAGCCTTGGGTTTGCCGATCAGAAGGTCGGCGGTTCAAATCCCCGCCACGGGGTGAGCTCCCATTGTTCAGTCCCAGCTCCTGCCCACCTAGCAGTTTGAAAGCACGTCAAAGTGCAAGTAAGTTAATAGGTACCACTCTGGAGGGAAGGTAAACAGCGTTTCTGTGCACTGCTCTGGTTTCGCCAGAGGCGGCTTAGTCATGCTGGCCACATGACCTGGAAAAACTGTGTGCGGACAAATGCCAGCTCCCTCAGCCTATAGAGCAAGATGAGCGCGCAACCCCAGAGTTGTCTGTGCCTGGACCTAACGGTCAGGGGTACCTTTACCTTCACCTTTAAGAGAAGACAATATTATTTGAAAATGCAGTGCACAGGGCAATGAGGTCTAATTGCTGTAATCGCAATGAAAATTTTGTGTTTGCATCCCCCACCCCAACTGTGTTTAGACTTGTGGGGAGGGGGTTCCCATTAGTGCCATGCAGGGGGCGATCTTCACAGTGATCATGGTGCAGGATGGCCGCAAACCTCTTCTCCCTGGCTTGGAAGGGAAGATCTCTCAGGGTGGTAGGGTAGGAGAAGAAAAGGAAGCACCCAGGTGAGAACTGGGAGAGTCCATCCTCTTTTGTGTGGGTCAAGATTGTTGTTGTTGTTTAGTTGTTTAGTTGTGTCTGACTCTTTGTGACCCCATGGACCAGAGCACGCCAGGCACTCCTGTCTTCCACTGCCTCCCACAGTTTGGTCAAACTCATGCTGGTAGCTTTGAGAACACTATCCAACCATCTTGTCCACTGTTGTTCGTTTCTCCTTGTGCCCTCATTCTTTCCCAACATCGGGGTCGTTTCCAGGGAGTCTTCTCTTCTCATGAGGTGGCCAAAGTATTGGAGTCTCAGCTTCAGGATCTGTCCTTCCAGTGAGCCCTCAGGGCTGATTTCCTTCAGAATGGATAGGTTTGATCTTCTTGCCATCCATGGGACTCTCAAGAGTCTCCTCCAGCACCATAATTCGAAAGCATCGATTCTTCGGCGATCAGCCTTCTTTATGGTCCAGCTCTCACTTCCACACATCACTACTGGGAAAACCATAGCTTTAACTATACGGACCTTTGTCAGCAAGGTGATGTCTCTGCTTTTTAAAGATGCTATCTAGGCTTGGGGACAAGATTAAGACCTACCTTTGAAAGAAGGCTCTGTTTTCTCTTTCTCTCCTCCCTTTTTCTTTTGTTCCCTTTTTATTTCTATTTAGATTAGTTTGGTTTTTATTGTATTGTATGTTTAAAGGTTTCAATTAAAAACATTTTTTTTAAAAAAAAACAAACAAACCTCCTCTCCCTGTGCTCTGTATGCCTGATGAGCATCACTTCTCATGCCTGTAATTAAACAAAGATAAACAGCAACGATGTGATTGCCAGCAACACAATTAGCATTTCATGTAGTTAGAGCCTTGGAGGTAGGAAAATCAATAATGGAGCGTTGCCATTGACTTCAATGGGATGTAGATCACACCTTCTTTGAACCAGAATTTGGCTATGTGCTTCTCTCAAGTGGCCTCTAGCACATGAAACCATTTAGAAATCCAACATGTTCTTTGCTTCCCTAATAATTCCTTATATATTTCATCTGAGAAGTAGCGTCCTTCAAGATTGTTTTGAATCACACTTTAAGTAAAATTCAATGGCAGTTTGGAGACGTTTGCTAAACCTCCATCCAAAATTGTGCTCACCATCTCAAAAATATTTAAACTTCCCTCAAGAATCTCCATATTTTGTTTCCCTTTGGGGCAACTTTATCTAGTTTTGAAGACGTGAAAAAGTCCACATCTCTCAGTGATGTGATGAAAGACAAGGTTTGTAAACCAGGAACCTAATCATAACAATAACTTGTGTTTTTTTGGATTGAGAAATGGGGCTTAATTGAAAAACCATTGTGGGGTTTTTTGGGGGGGGTCTAGGTCTTCAGTTCTTTGATTTGACATTTCACTTATTTTTGTACAAACAAAGCCTCGTCCTATCTCTGCATTCCCCATCCTTGTGCTCTTCAGATGATTTGTTCTACAGCTTTCATCATCCCTGAACCTTGGCCACACTAGTTGGGGGTGGTGGAAGTTGTAGTTTAAAATATCTGGATGGGACCATGTTGGGAATGGCTGCCCTAGCTGATAATCCAAAGCTGGATTTGACCTTGAAAATAAATACAGAGATCAGGGGTTGGGAGCCTATGACCCTCCAGATGTTGTTGGACTTCCATCATTCCTGACCATGGACCATGATGGCTGGCACTAATGGGAAGAGGAGTCCAACAATATCAAGAGGGTTCCCCAACCCTCATTGAGATAATTATATCTCACATTTCAAGAGCCCTGCCTTATTCCCATGTTGCAGATGAAGGGCTGAAGCAACTGATTTGCCAGAACCCATCTAATGTGTTTGTGGCTCAGGTAAAATTAAAATCTGAGACCCTTCAGCTTATGTAAATAATACCACTTAATTAAGAACTTCCAGGTTCATTTCAGTGAGAGAAAATTGAGTACATGAAGCATATCGAGGGGATATAATAGTCCTAATCTTTGACTGAATATTTCTGCCCAATGAAGATATAACAGAGAGGCCTATGTTTGTGGTTATATTATTACTCCCAGTCCTTTTCAGGGAGTGAGTCATAGAGACAGTAGCCTTTACGCATGGTCAGTGTTACCATCAGCAAAATTAATGATGTTGCTTGTGTCTCAAAAGATTTCATAGTCTCTCTTCCGCTGTCTACTGGAAAGCAATCAATATATGGCAGGATTATGTTTCTTTGGTACAGGATTTAGAAAACTCAAGTTATGTTCTGCTTTTATGCTTCACAACATGACCTCCCCCCCCCACTTCATTTCTCCTGTCTCTCAAAAACAGAACTCCAAGTATGTTCCAGGAGAGCAAGCTCAAGTCACAAAACTGTCTTAAAATTATCAATCTGGCATGATACAAAAACAATGTGAAGCAATGTATGGACCTTTGTCCTTCAACAGAGGTACAAATGGGGACAAATAAGATTCTCATTCAGGACTCTCATTTGAGATCAACTTCCACCCTTCACTTCATTTTCATGGTACGCCAAACCTATATTTTTGTGTTCAGTAGCGCGAGGACCCTATGGACAAGCAGAAAGCTGTCTCAGACACCTTGCTGAACATGCAGATGCTGAGAGATGGCCTTGTCCCATCTTTCATCCTATCCAGTTCTCAATGGATTATTTCGGGGTGTTACCCTTCTGATTCCTACCTCAAACGATTGTTTCTATTTCTACAAACCTTGGGATTCTACCTTGCCCGCTGACCCCACCTTCTTGACTGTGGACAGTCCTATTTCGACTGTGTAAGAATCCACATTCAGAAAATGAGTTCACTCTATAAGTATATAGGATTATGAGGTATATAGGTTAATGAGAACAAAGGCAGAGGAGCAGAGATAAGCAGAGATAAGCAGAGGGCCACGGAAGTGGGAGCAGAGGTATGAAGGAAGTCAGCAAGGGCAGAGAAGAGAGAAAGGTGAGAGGACAGAGTGGGAAGGCAAAGAGGAACTGGTAAGGAAGTGGTGAGGGGTGGTAAGAGAAATTACCTTAATAGGACTGCTGGTTTGGGGTGAAGGCATAGAAGGCAGAACTTCTATGTGATATTGTCCACTGATTCCTGTATAAGCTTGCTATTGGGGAGAGGAGTTCCACAATGAAAGAGACTGAGTGCTGGACTCACTAGGATCTCTGAAGGTATGAGATATCCTGGCATTCTGAGGATCCTTGGGACCTTAGAATCATAGAATCATAGAGTTGGAAGAGACCACAAGGGCCATCGAGTCCAACCCCCTGCCAAGCAGGAAAGGTGTAGAATACTTCACAGCTTGATATTTCCAAAATGCCGAGATCAGGTGGAAATTGCTAGTGTGTGCCACTATAATGACATGTTGGACTAGAAGGGAAAATATGTGCATCAAGGCCTCACTCTTTAAAAAACACACCATTCATTCCATAGAGATTGACAAGACTACTCATGAAATGTGTCTAACTACATATCTGAAACATATATGCTCACCATATCATTTCTTTTTTCCTGCCTAATCTTGGATTTAAAAACCTTTATAGATGTTCACTTTCTGTGCTTCCCCACTACTTCTTACATGGAAATTACTTTTGTTTCATGGGTAGTTAATTATCTATATGCAAGTTGGCAGAGAGGCCCGCCTTCTTCAATAACAAAATATAAATACTTTCTGAGATTTTCCACCTCACAAACTTTTAAGATGAAGCCTGAGGCATTTCATAGTGGAAGCATAAAAAAGAAATACTTGTGTAAAAACCAGGAATTAAGGTTGAAAACCAACCCAGTTCCAGTGTTATTCCCATGCCCATCTTAAAACATTGCAACAAACTGAGCTTATACTAAAACACTCAACAATTCTTCATCTTAAAAACTAAATATGAATGTGATTAAGACTCTGGGACACACTTCCGACAACCTATGGCTGCTAAAGTACATTCGACTCCCAGTCTCCAATCTCACTACTTTCCTTTTCAGGTACTTGGCTTTCCATATTGCATCATCATGTGCTGTCATCTTGTCAACAAAGCAGGACCTCCTTTGGTTAGCTGCCTATCAGGGGCCCATCTTCTCTAGCTCAATTTTCAGTGTTTTGCCTATGGGACACTAGGCTAGAGAACATACCACCTGGGTACCATTGCCCGTAGTCATGGCCTGGCATTAGAGAAAGTAAAGTAACTCCTCCTTCTCATGGGAGAAACTCAAGAGACTGGTTTAAATCAATTGGACTGTGAGCTTCATGGAATGGGTTGAATGCCATCTAGACAGAAAGATCAGGTAATGTATTGTTATGTACAGGTTATGTACTGTTATGTACAGTAGTTTTTCAACTCACCTTTTTGTGTGCTTTTGGTGGTAGTTCTATGACTCTGCAACTGGGCTGAAGCAAATGGACACTTCCTTGGAGGTCCAACCTCAGACAAGAACTGTGTGGGAGATTACCGATGGAATGATTAGGTCTTGTGGTGGCCCAGTAAGCCACCAGACTTCAGGATATGTTAAGGAGGCATCCATGTACAGTACATTACAAAAACACATATTCCAAGAGTGGGTCTCAAGCAACCTGCAGTAAGTCAGATTTATACTATTATCCAACCTCTCTCTCTCTCTCTCTCTCTCTCTCTCTCTCTCTCTCTCTCTATTCTATGGAATTGATTGATTCGGTAATGGGTTTTAAAATTAGTAGTATTAGGCTGTTTTACAGTCTATTCAAAACCAAAGTCACAAAACTATCGTAAAAGTCATGCTAAGTTGGTTTTATGTTTCCTTAGAATTGCTAATTTAAATTAATATCATTCTTTCTCGATATAGTTAGACCCTAGGAAGGTCCCTGTAGTCCCTGAAGTGATATGTTGTTTACTCAGTGTAAGTTTGCTTTGCTATACAATCACTGTATTTGACTAGGCAGTGGTGTGGCGGTGGCAGGGGGGGTGTCTTTTTCAAGCCAAAGGACCACATTCCATCCTGAGCAACCATCTGGGAGCTGGTTTCTACCAAGGCATTAAGCTATTGAGGCAAGTAAGTGTGACGTAGTAGTTCAGAATGTTGGACAAGGATCTGGGAGACCAGGGTTGAAAGCCCACGCATTCATGAAGATCATTGGGTGACCCTGAGCAAGATCACTGTCTCTTAGCCCAACCAATGTCACAGGGGGATAAAACAGGGAGAGAGAGAAAACCACACACACCACCTTCAGCTACGTGAGATCTTACAAAGCAAATAAGAGAAATGGCCACAATTCAAGACCACATCCCATCCAGGCCAAAGTCCCTGAAGAGGGCATGCAGCAGGACCTTTGAGGGTATGGGCTTGGATGAGAGGGTGTGGCCAGGGGGAAATTCCAAGGGTAGGCTAGAGAGACTTGGAGGGCTGGATTCAGCCCCCAGGCCTGAGGTTGGCTACCTCTGAACTAAACAATTGTTCTGAGTATCGTGTGTTCACGGATATCCTGGTGCATGTTTCCTCATACGTTCCACGGTGTTCAGTTTGGCTAAATCCCAGGCCCGTGTGCACAGGGAACCGCTGGCCCACCAGATGTTGTTGAACTACAACTCCCATCATCCCCAGCAATGTCTATGCCTGTTGGGGCTGATGGGAGTTGCTGTTCTGCAACATCTGGTGGGCCAAAGATTCCTTGCACCAGATCTAGCGGATTGCAACCTGTTGAAGTTATGAACTGCTTATCTGAAAAGAACCTGTAGAGAGAGAAAAAACCACACATAAGATTTTTAAAACACAGCTCTGTCCATGCTGATTTTCACTAGATATGTAATTAAGGTTTTGCGACTCCGGAGGTCAAAGGGGCCAAGTTTTAAACTCAAAAAGTTACAGAAAGCAGTTTGAATGCATCTCCCCCCCCCCCCCAGCCTTTGGTAGGATCAAGTTGAAACAAGTGAGTACCAGGAACACTGTACAATCTGAGGAAGTACTTAAAATTTAATTAGCCTTTTAGAAATCGATATTAGTCTTTGTATATTCTCAGCCGTGGTTTGTGGTCCCTCCAGTCCTATCAAGGTACTACAGCTGTAATTTATTCCAAAACATCTCTTGCCCTCCCACATTTTAAGACAACACCCACATACAATATATTAGGCACAGAAATACACATCACTTTGAAATGTATGCCTCTGGAAATTAAAGAGGTACTCCTTCCCTTCTGGTACTGTAATTTGTTGATTAGAAAACACCCATCATTAGGCATCTCTGTTCTGTTCTGTTTAACATATGCTGGAAACAGTCGCCTATGACTTTCTGTAAGAAGCACTCTTATAAATATAATATAGAAGTGGCTCTTAGGTTGTAATGAAGCTCCAAATCAAACAGACTCTACTATATCCCCAGAAAAAGTTGTCCCACCAGTTAATTGCCTTTGATTTTAAGATTCTACCTTCTTTTGTTCTGAACTCATTAAGGGTGCATTCAGATCTGGAGATTTTTCTGTTAGTTTTCTTGGTTCTAATGCTAGCACTTCTGTCCTAGTTTCCAGTGTTCCTTTATCACGGTTACCTGTTGAGTTATGGACCTGTGGCTTTTTGACTGATATACTGCCATGTTGTGCTAATTTTTAAATGGTGGGGAAAAACTGTATGGTAACACACTGCCCTAAATTTCACCCACACAAAATTTGCATGATTATCCAAGTTAATGGGGTGGCACATAAATTAACATTAGTAAATTTAATGCAGACATGTGTCCTCTTTTGTCCTCTTCTTTATAATGCATTTTCTGTTATTTTTGTTTTGGTAATACACAGTGCTTCCCCCCCTTGGGGTACACAGGGGTACGCATACCCCTAAATATTTTGTGATTCTAAGTTTGACCTCATTGAGGGACAGTATTTCAATATGAGTAAGAAAATGAGAGTACCCCTAAACATTTTTTTAGAATGTACCCCAGCTATCCTTTAAATAATATAATGCATGGGTAGGCAAACTAACGCCCAGGGGCTGGATCCAGCCCAATCACCTTCTAAATCTGGCCCGCAGATGGTCTGGGAATCAGCATGTTTTTACATGAGTAGAATGTGTCCTTTTATTTAAAATGCATCTCTGGGTTATTTGTGGAGCATAGGAATTCATTCTTCTTCTTTCTTTTCCAAAATATAGTCCGGCCCCCATAAGGTCTGAGGGACAGTGGACCGGCCCCCTGCTGAAAAAGTTTGCTGACCCCCGATATAATATGTATACCGTCCAACATGTGGTGTGGTGGCTCCGTAACTCCACTAGACATTAGAAAAACTCTCCATGCTTAAACCTGACTGCTTCTGGTTTGGGGATAAACTGCCGCCATCTTCAAACTTCTTGCACTTGAATAGCCCCCCAGAGATCCATGGAACCATGGAGGATGAGTGTAAAAGGGAACAGATTTTATCTCTCATGGGCAGATACATTCAATTTTAAGGAAGACAATATGTCTATCTTAGTGTTAAAGGAAAGGCCATCAACATGCAGATCAACATACGTTTAAGTCTGCATTAACACAGTAGTGTTATTAGCACCTGAGTACCCAGAGACCACTGAACATCAGCCTACAATTGCTTTTTTATGATTATTACAATGAAGATTTATTTTCTTTTAACTCTAACTATTCTCTTCAGAGGGCACTCTCTTTTAATGGGTGTCTGCAGAAGCCTCTGGCTCTTGACAAGCATATTTATTACTCTCAATATTAGGGTATTTCTCCATTTTCTGCTCATTTATGGCTTTCATAAAGTATCTGCCAGAACGCTGAAATCAGCTCCGGAAATAAACAAATGATTAGCACTCTCCCAAGATGGGAAGATCTTAGATACGGAGATATGGAAAGTTAAAACGACTTGTTTCAAGTATCAAACACTGCACAATCTAGTCAGAGTTGCCCTTTTGCCAACACTCGCAATCAGGTTGCTGCTGTGACATTCCTGATTAATATTATCCTTTATTTTCAGCAGTGACTATAGCCCTCTTCAGCCATTCTCTTCTTGTATCAATTGAATACACAAGTGGGTGATGCAAGGATTGTGAGCGGGATAACTCTGGCACATCACTGTGGTTTATGCAGAGGGCCTTTTTGGTAGTGGCGCCCGCCCTGTGGAACGCCCTCCCACCAGATGTCAAGGAAATAAACAACTATCTGACTTTTAGAAGACATCTGAAGGCAGCCCTGTTTAGGGAAGTTTTTAATGTTTGATGTTTTATTCTGTTTTTAATCTGTTGGGAGCCACCCAGAGTGGCTGGGGAGGCCTGGTCAGATGGGCGGAGTATAAGCAATAAATAATAAGAATAAGAATAAGAATAAGAATAATTAGATATGTGTGGGGTATCTCATCTTGTGTCTCCTTCCCTTCTGCCACCCTTGCCCAATGTATCCAACTGGATGGGATAATTCCTTGCCCCCTGGTAAATGGGGGGTTTTATGCTGCAGATTGCCATTCCTTTGTGAGCACCTGCTCTGTAGAAAAGGGGTAGCACCCTGCAGGATGAAACCCTCCTGCTCTCCTTCCATGGCTCTTCCATCTTCTCCCCAAAACGGCCTCCCCATTCAACAAATTGCTGAGTAGCCAGAAGTGTGTGGAGTGAAGAAGGAACATTTCATAAGCATGTAATTTTTGGAGAGTCTGCTCCCAGAACAACTGGTTATATGCAGGCATTCCCTGAATAGCGTAGCTCTTAGCGAATTAAATCTTGTTTACAATTTGCGTAACTTATGCCTGTCTTATGCACAACTTACACAGCTGTGGGGGAGTCCAGTGGTTCAAATGTGACCTACAGCTTGTTGTGAGTAGAGAATGTTAAAAAGGTTCTGCAATATCATCTATCATTCTCTGAAGAAAACACGTTTTAAGAAAGACCTACAACTAAGCCTTTGGAGAATGAAAATCATCAAAGATCCATATCTCTCCAAGTTTTAATCTCTCCAAGTTTACAATGTTGACCTTTATTTATTCCATTTAGGTAGCTTCTCATCTCACAATGTTTTGCCTCAAACTGCTTTATGTGACAGATTGAAAAAGTTATCTAAGCTTCACTTGGTGGAACATGCGACCGCAAATATTTCAAATGTGACTAATCAGCAAAGATTGCTTCATGGTGTTGCATGATTTCTAATTTGTTGGCATTTATGCATAGAAAGAGCCCCATAAATATTCACACTAAAAATGAAATATTATTTTCTGTGTGTTTGGGTATTGTCAAACACCTTTCTTCTGACACCAAAGAAACAAATGTTATCCGGGGCCAAAATATCACCCCACCATACATTGGAATTCATTGGGGTAAAAAAATACACCCCCCAACCCATTAGTGTGATTTTTTTCAACACTGGATGTAGGTTAAAAATTGCATGGGTTGTGTCTAGTCATGTCTTTCTGATGAAGAAAGGGACATTTCTCCAATAGAGGTTTCTGTGAAGAGAAGGAAGAGGAATGTGCTTTTTGCACATTCCCACATTTCTCACACAGCCTTTGCCATGGACTCCCACACTGTTCCAAAGGGTTCCCCAGTCCTCTGAAATATACCGTATTCGCCTGAATATAAGCCTCACTCCCCCCCCCCCAATTCCAACCGTGAAGAATTAAAGTGCTGCTGTGATGGCCTTGGAATCTGATTCAGAATCTGAACCTGAGGAGTCCCAGCCTGCACAGGAGTCCCCGCCTCCAGGGCCCTTGAATCTGAAGGGTCCGCACCTGTGCCAGATCCTCAGGAGCAGACACCAGCTGAATCCGCTCTGGCTCCGGAGGTGATCGAGGACCCATTGCCTGCAGGTGCTCCTCTCCCAGCCCTGTCAGGGGAAGGTGAGGTTGCCTCTGGGTCCAGTAACCCTCCAGCCTCTCCTGAGCTGCAGAGGCTCAGGGCAGAGAGGCAGAGGGAACTAAGTTCTCACAGGAGGAGTGCTCGCCTCCAGGCCAGGAGAGGCG
Source organism: Podarcis erhardii (assembly GCF_964252035.2). NCBI lineage: Eukaryota > Metazoa > Chordata > Lepidosauria > Squamata > Lacertidae > Podarcis > Podarcis erhardii. The sequence continues at coordinate 15,490,218 of NC_138515.1, read as the reverse complement.
AGTCACCTATGGACTGGGGCTGCCCTATGCTTCAGAGGAGATAAAGGCCAGCCCGCCCAGTCCCAGGTTGCGGGAGCAACATTGTTGGTTACGTGTTCCTGCCGGTCTGTCCTGCTTTCTGCCAGAGTTCCTGACCACGCCCGACTCCTTGGATCCTACTTCAGCCTCGGACTGGACACGGACCACGCCACACGGTAAACCCCCCCCCCGGGACCAGCACACTGACAAAGAAAGAGACATTTCTCCAATAGAGGTTTCTATGAACAGAAGGAAGAGGGAGGTTCTTTTTGCATATTCCCACATTTCTCCTGTGGCCTTTGCCATGGACTCCCACACTGTTCCAAAGGGTTCCCCAGTCCTCTGAAATATACCATATTGGTCTGGATATAAGACTCACTTTCCCCCCTAATTCCGACCGTGAAAAATTAAAGTGTGGCTTATATTCACTACCTTATGGTATGCAGCCAGGAGAGCGGAGCAAACAGCGCCAGGAGCGTGGCAAAGCGGTGACTGGGAAGGTTGGGAAGGGAAAGAGCTAGGAAGGGGAAAGGCACCGGCAACTCAGCACAGCTCCTCCCACCCCAGTATGCAGCCAGGAGCAGCAAGGAATGGAGAGGCTTATATTTGGGTATTTCCCCCCCTCACCCCTTCCAATTTTATTCGGGTGCAGCTTATATTTGGGCCAATACGGTATTAGGGAGGATAGGGAGCCAGCACTCTCCCCCTCCATTCACAGAGGAATCCATTTGATTGATAACCAGAGGGACACATTTGGATTCAGATTCCATGGCCCCAAATCAGTAACACCCAGTTACAATAATAGCTCTCGGGAGAAGGAGATGGGTCTATTTCTGGGGCCTTTCCATGCTGAGCTACTGGCAGCAGAACCTGTATCTCACCCCCCTGAACTCCAAGGAGATACCTCTTCCACCAAATGAGTCTTCAGACTCCTCAGGAAAGACCCGATGAGATGTTTTCCAAAGTCCCTGCAGCTTGAACCCTGCTGCCTAGAAGAAGCCAACAACTTCATCTGCCAGATATAGCACTGGGGGGGGGGGGTCAGCGGTTTCATCTTGACTTCCTAGGCCAGGCTATAAATGTCTATCTGCTCCAGGACACCACTGAGAGACCCCCACTTTTTTGCCTTAATTGCGGGACTTTGGTCCTAAGCCAGCATGGTGGTCCTTGTCCATGGTCCTGATCTTAGGAATATAGGAAGCTGCCTTATACCCAAATATATGGAAGTGATGATCACTACAGATGGTGACAGCAGTCACAAAATTAAAAGACGCCTGCTTCTTGGGAGGAAAGCAATGACAAACCTAGACAGCATCTTAAAAAGCAGAGAAATCACCTTGCCGACCAAGGTCCATATAGTTAAAGCTATGGTTTTCCAAGGAGTGATGTATGGAAGTGAGAGCTGGACCATAAAGAAGGCTGATCGCCAAAGAATAGATGCTTTTGAATTATGGTGCTGGAGGAGACTCTTGAGAGTCCCATGGACTGCAAGAAGATCAAACCTATCCATTCTGAAGGAAATCAGCCCTAAGTGCTCACTGGAAGGACAGATCGTGAAGCTGAGGCTCCAAGACTTTGGCCACCTCATGAGAAGAGAAGACTCCCTGGAAAAGACCCTGATGTTGGGAAAGATGGAGGGCACAAGGAGAAGGGGACTGCAGAGGACGAGATGGTTGGACAGTGTTCTTGAAGCTACCAGCATGAGTTTGACCAAACTGCAGGAGGCAGTGGAAGACAGGAGTGCCTGGCGTGCTCTGGTCCATGGGGTCACGAAGAGTCGGACACAACTAAATGACTAAACAACAACAAATGGAAGTGATGTGACGGGGTGTGTGTGTGTGTGTGGCTGGGCCATAGTGCAAGTCCTTATTCTCCCCCTCACACAGCAGTAGTTGTGCAGGGTTTGTGTGCTAAATTATAGTGACTTGAAAATGTCACGTCACTACGTAGCCGATCAGATTTGATTCAATGCCTGCAACTCTGTGGGCAAACAAAGTGGACATAGAGCAAGGACAATTCTAGCAGAAGAGGCAAACACATTTGAAGTAATTATCAGAAAGGTTTTTGGAAGGCAATTGGGGCTATTCCTTGGGAGTAAATTGCTATTTTAATAGACTGAATTGCTTCATTCTCTTATAAAATGCTATACTGTAGGGGGGAGAGGGCTGGTAAATGAGGCAGCAATATTACATACCTTAAAATGAAAAGGGTTGTGGGGATAGATCAAGCATTCTTTGTAAAAAGAAGAATGCAGATTGTGCAGCTTGGGTAGGTAAGAATAATTCAAATTCCTCGGATCCAAAATTAGAGTATTGTAAAGTGTACATTTCCTGTAATCCATCCTCTCCATTTGCCCAGTTGACAAGGCCTTATTTACATGTTTGCTACTTCTGTTAATTTCCCCCACTAGGAAATTAAATATATGATGTGGCAAGAAGTCAGCTAAAATCCTTGAAGCCTAGAAAGTCTTTCAGTGTGAGGTTCCTGTCAAAAAGTAACTTTGTATTTTATTTTATTTTCCGGACTGTAACTGGCTCATCAATTCATAATTAATTTCCTGTCACAATAACATTTGTGCCTAATTCCAGACTTCTTGCTGTGACGTTCCCTTGATTTGGGACTGAACCCATGCAGGCATGTTGCAGCGTGATGACAATATCTATCACAGAACCATATGTGGCATGACACAAGCACAGTAGGAGGTTGCTGCTCCTTAGACCATAAAATACTCAACTTGCTTGTGCACCAGCAGAACTTTGCTTCAGAAAACAGTACAAGTTTCTCCTGTCTTCTGACTGTCGGCACTGCCTATATTTCCCTCTCCGAGAAAGGGAAAACTTTATAATTGCTGTCTTAAAACAAAAGTACTTTCTACCATTTATTTCTAAAAAGTTTTATGGGAATGTCAAATCAGTTCGGGCAGTATTCAACTACATTTTTTTTCTTTGCAGAGTAGACTCATTTAAATGATTGAACATGAACAGGTTCCTTACTTTCATTAGGTTTACTCTGAGTAAACCTTAGTTGAGGGACGCGGGTGGCACTGTGGTCTAAACCACTGAGCCTCTTGGGCTTGCCAATCAGAAGGTCGGCGGTTTGAATCCCCGCCATGGTGTGAGCTCCCATTGCTCTGTCCCAGCCTCCTGCCAACCTAGCAGTTAGAAAGCACACCAGTGCAAGTAGATAAATAGGTACCGCTGCGGTGGGAAGGTAAATGGCATTTCCATGCGCTGCTCTGGTTTTGGTGTTCTGTTGTGGCAGAAGCGGCTTAGTCATGCTGGCCACATGACCTGGAAAAACTGTGGAGAAATGTCAGCTCCCTTGGCCTGTAAAGCAAGATGAGTGTCGCAACCCCAGAGTCGTCTGTAACTGGACTTAACTGTCAGGGGTCCTTTACCTTTACCTTTTTAAAAAAACCTTAGTTGAATACCACCCTTTGTGATTCAAAGCATTTCTACTCCTAATTCCTTCGGAAACAATGGGCTCCCCAACGCTGCCCACTCAGCCTGGCCAGACTGGCTGAAATTGAAATCAAGCAGTGGGAATGCGGCTGGCCTGGGAATTCCCCAATTTGCCAGCTGTTGGTTCCAGACATTGCTCCCTGGTGGGTGGGAGTTTGCCATGATGGACCACAACCCCACGACTGGGTAAGCAGCCATTTATACCCCACAGTACAATGGCACTTATTTCAAAGTAAATAAATAGGCACTGATCCAGAGAAAGTGCTAGACTACAACTCCCATCATCCCTGACCATGCTTCTTAGGACTTATAAGACTTGGAATCTAACAACATCTGGAGGACCAGATGAAGATGAAAGTGGCTTTAAGGCTGGATGGCCACCTGTTAGATGTTCTTTAGCTGTGATTTTCGCATTGTAAGAGGTTAAACCAGATGTTTCTATGAATCTATGACCACAGGGCCCTTCATAGAGACTATGACTGATTTGTGGGCAGCCAGTGGGTAGCATCTACTCCCAGGCTAAGATCAGCATTCTCAACTGCACTGTGAATTGACATTTCCTAAAAAGGTTTATTGTCCATCCCAATTTCACACTCGTTAAGCTCCCTCTTATCTACTGTATTTTAGGCTTCCTTAATAGTTGGACTATACAAGGGATAGTTTTTCTACCCCCCCCCTGCAAATGATTCTCATTTGTCATCAAGAGATAGATTATCTTTCCTGTTTTGAAGCTCAGTGTCTGTCAGATGTACTTTTGACATAGATTGATTGAATCAGGAAACCTTTTAGTTAATTGCAAGGCAATGTCATTTTGCATATGATTTTCACCACCCTGGCAATTGCAGCAATGAATTATAGGGAACACATCCTCAGAAGACAATTATGCAGGGCTCCTTTTCCCCCTGTCGGAGCTCACCAGAGCTCAGCTCCAGCACCTCTCAGGTGAGTGCCATTACCATTCTAAGAGAACAAGCGAGAAGTTCATGGTGAGCTCTGGCATCTCTTTTGTGTGTCAAGGCCCCCAAGCCACCCCAAGTAGAATAAAAACACAAGGACACAGAATTTTAGGTTAAAAGTTAATGGGCAAAATTTAGGCCACAACTTTATTGGTTACAGAATGTGAGCGGTATTGGCTTAGGCACCAGCATCAACAGATTATATCTGACTCCTGCCCTCCTTGCAGGAAGTCTGGTAAGGGTAAACCTCCAGTAGAGGGAGCCCCACCAATGTGGATCAAGTCAACCCCTGCCCCCTGGGTTCCCACTGGGGTCGTGGCAAGGCCCTAGCCCCTCCCCGGGCTTCGGACGAGATCCACACCCCCAGATTTCTTTAACGGAATACCCTTAAGCATGAAGGGCCAGGTGATGGCCACACCTCCCTCCCCAATCGCTATTCACACCTGCAAACCCAATCTAGTGAGTCAACTTTCTCTGCTGTGGCAAAAACTATAACATGTCCTACAGCCATTGGATGGAGTATTATTATCAGTGCTTTTTTTCTGGGGGGACGCAGGGGTACACATACACATAAGATTTTGTGAATCTTTGTACTTTTGTCCATTTACTGTATTTATTTTTCCCAATTTGAACTATAAAATGGTGATTTTCTTGAGTCAAAATGAGAGTACCCCTAAACTTTTTTTTAGCAAAAAGCACTGACTATTATTATTATTATTATTAAAGTGGCAGGTGAGACTAGAGATGTCTTGATCTGCCTCTCATGTAGGATGTTACATTAGAGCCAATGAATGGTGACGACCAAGAAATATCAGATTATATCTATCTATCTATCTATCTATCTATCACCTATCTATCATCTATCTCTATCTATCATCTATCTATTTATGTATCTTTTAAAACCATAGAAACGATTACAATAAAAACAGCACGGAATAAAACCTTTCATTAAAAGCTGTCACTACCCAAAGCCTGATGGAAGAAGAAAGTTGCCAGCTGAAGGACCACAAGGAGGAAGCCAGTCTAGCTTCTCTAGGGAAGGTGTTCCAAAGTCTAGGAAAGTGAAGACCCCTATAACCCTTATTACGTTATTAAGCCACTGGGTTGGATTTATTCATCGTTCTGCACCTCTCAGAGAAGGGAAAGCCCATGAACTATTGCCCTCCCTGCCAGTATGTGAGGAATGACACCAACCTGAGGTAGCCAAGATGAACTAGAATTTCCTAAGGCAGGCAGCCTGGATAGCTCAGTTGGTTAGAGCATGGTGCTGATGATGACAAGGTTGCAGGTTCGATACCCTCATGGGACAACTGCATATTCCTGCATTGCAGAGAGTTGGACTAGAGTTGGACCTCAAAGTCCCTTCCAGCTCTGTGATTCTATGTATAAGAAGTGTGATGGAAAGCAGTAATGTGTATGTTCCTGTTGTGTATGTTCTTGTATGTTCTTTGTCTTTGGTTCCACCTGGTGTTGTGTGGCTTCTTCTTTTAGTTTATTTTGGGCGCTCATTTAGGAGTCCATTGCATTCTATTTATAAATTCATAGTTTAGACTGGAAATGTCAGTTAACCTGTGCACATTTCCTTCCCCCAATTTTCCACGCATGGTAATTAAATGCTGTCCATTACCTGCCTGTTATGTCTTTACATTTGCTCCTTTTTCGGGGTAAGGTAGTTATTAGCTGTATTTATAGGTTGGGCTCAGTTTGACTCATCTCCTCCCCCTGTTCGCTTCTCAGCCCTGTCAGATGAGAAGCAGTTGCCTTCTTAACAGACCTGGGAACAAACCTACACACGAGGCCTCTGTTAAATTAGTTAGGTGCAGGAAAGAGTAGTCTACTAGGATCATCAAGCAAGAGCCCCCTGTTCTGAATGCTGGTGTCCTCTGTGATAAACCACAGTATTGCAGAATAGGGCATTACTACCATAGGAACATAGGCAGATGCCCTGGAGTGAGCTAAACGACTGGCCCATCTAACTTAAGATTCTCCAAGTGTCCATATTGTAGATCTGATTGGATCCGTGAATGACTTGCTTTCCTTTGTAGAACTGCTGGTGGCGGCTATCAGTGCAAACATTATTATTACTGTATTTTCCTGTATATAAGACTATATCCCCCCCCCATTTTTTTTGCAAGTTTAAAATTGAGGGTCATCTTATACACAGAATGTTTAAAATATTTATTTCTTAAATTTGGGCTCCAAAAATACGGGCCGTCTTATACATGGGGGAGTCTTATACACGGAAAAATATGGTTTTTTGTTTTTGTTTTTTGCAAACAGAGCCAGGAAATGTGTATGTATCACTCTTTACTTTTTCCTGTCTCTATGGATGTGCCTGCTCTTGTTACAAAGAGTTGCTTTGCGAGCAAAGCCAGGAAGTGTGGATGTGAGGATCACTCTTCACCTTTTCCTATCTCTGTGGTGCCAGCCTGGGCTCACTATTGACTGGGGGATCCAAGCCTAGACCTCTCTGAGTGGTTGGCCATGCCAGTGCCCAGTAAGCTGCCAGTGCCCTAAGGGGGTCTCTCTTTGTCTTCTGTTCCCCTTCCCCATACACTCTGCGTGCCTCAATGCCAGGTTCCCTCCCCTAGTGCATTATCCATTGATTGCAATTAAGCTGACCCTATTTTGCAATATTAGAAAGTTCTAAGAGCTTGCAAGTAAAGAGAATCTCCCCAAGCTCTCTCAGTCCTAATTAAAAGTCCTTTGTCTAAGGCCAATGGCAGTGAAGGATTGGATGAAGGCTGATAAACTATGGTTGTATCCCAACAAGATGGAGGTACATTGGATTACTGGTTTCTGGACAGTACTGGACTCCTCCTGAATGTCTGAATGTGCTCTTTGCAGTTAAAGTTGGCATGGAGGGGCAGTGGTGACACTGTCATGACCTTGTGTCACCAATGTTGCTGTGCCTTAAAGTAAAGGTAAAGGGACCCCTGACCATTAGGTCCAGTCGTGGCCGACTCTGGGGTTGTGGAGCTCATCTCGCTTTATTGGCCGAGGGAGCCGGCGTACAGCTTCTGGGTCGTGTGGCCAGCATGACTAAGCTGCTTTCTGTCGAACCAGAGCAGTGCACAGAAACGCCGTTTACCTTACCATCGGAGCGGTACCTATTTGTCTACTTGCACTTTGATGTGCTTTCGAACTCCTAGGTTGGCAGGAGCAGGGACCGAGCAACAGGAGCTCACCCCGTTGCGGGGATTCGAACCACCGACCTTCCGATTGGCAAGTCCTATTCGAACCACCGACCGATTGGCAAGTCCTAGACTCTGTGGTTTAACCCATAGCGCCACCCGTATGCCTTACCAGGAGGTAAAGAGGGAGGAGCAGGGAAACCTTTGTGGTAAAAACACACTAGCAGTAACACTAGATTGGTTCCGCTGATGTGTTTGCACTGCACCAACCTCTCTGCCACCTCAGTGTAATATTGTAATATATTACTGGTTCTCTATTTAAAATGCATTTAAAAAAAACCACTATATTATATTATTTGTTGTGGCCTGCCATGGGATCACATGTGATGGGGTCCAGGATATCGGTCTTATAAAGATAGACTGATAGGCAGGCAGGCACTTATAGAGAGCCCTTGTGAACTACACAGATTGGAAATAATTTCAGCCATGGAGTCATGATAGAAAAGAGAAATAAATCAATGAAGAAAAACTCTGCTTAAGGGGGCGGGAAGTGTTTGTGCCATGAACAAATTCAGCAATGTGTGCTTTTTTAAGGACTTAGTATTGGCTCAGAATGATTTGTGGTTTGTGAAAGATCTCCAAGTTTTAGTCTCTCAAATGTTGGAGTGATTTTGCCTCTTCAGATAGAGTGATCTGTTTAGACATGGACACCTCGGTGTGGTAATGGTTTGTTTAGCCAGTGAAAACTAATCACTGAGACTGTGGATCACTGGTGTCTAGGGAATGGAGGCCAAATGTAGCTAATGTGGAAAACTGGTCTGGTGTAAATTTTGCCTAAATTATTAAAACCATCCATTCAGAGAATGCTCCCATCTATTTAGGATCTAAGCTAAGCTGGCAGGAGGTAAACTAAAAAGGGGTTAACTTTAATTGCAATGGGCCTTTGTAATGGCAGAGTACTAATTGGTCTTGATCAAATGGCCTACTTTTTCACCAAGACTAATTAGCGTGGTAATCAACATTAATGCTGACTTTGTCCTTTAAAATAACTTAGGCCTGGTTCTTTTCCTGGCTAATTAGTGCTACCATTTTTAGAACAAATACTAATTAATGATTGCCTATAAATATCTCACGGTGAGCAAGTTTACTGTAGTACGTAGTGCCCATAAGAACTTGACCACTTGAAGGTAAAATGGTCAAATAAATGAATTTAGGGTTAGGGTGAGGAAGGCAATTCCTTTCTTATGTTAGGTTGAGATTTATGCTGACGAGCATGAGAACAAGAGAGTGTGTGGTTATGATGGGCTCCAGATTGAGCTTTTCTTCTCTCCTTCTTCACCAATGATACATTGTTGTTGTTTAGTCATTTAGTCGTGTCCGACTCTTCGTGACCCCATGGACCAGAGCACGCCAGGCACTCCTGTCTTCCACTGCCTCCTGCAGTTTGGTCAAACTCATGCTGGTAGCTTCGAGAACACTGTCCAACCATCTCGTCCTCTGCAGTCCCCTTCTCCTTGTGCCCTCCATCTTTCCCAACATCAGGGTCTTTTCCAGGGAGTCTTCTCTTCTCATGAGGTGGCCAAAGTCTTGGAGCCTCAGCTTCAGGATCTGTCCTTCCAGTGAGCACTCAGGACTGATTTCCTTCAGAATGGATAGGTTTGATCTTCTTGCAGTCCATGGGACTCTCAAGCGTCTCCTCCAGCACCATAATTCAAAAGCATAAATTCTTCAGCGATCAGCCTTCTTTATGGTCCAGCTTTCACTTCCATACATCACTACTGGGAAAACCATAGCTTTAACTATACGGACCTTTTTTGGCAAGGTGATGTCTCTGCTTTTTAAGATGCTATCTAGGTTTGTCATTGCTTTCCTCCCAAGAAGCAGGTGTCTTTTAATTTCGTGGCTGCTGTTACAATCTGCAGTGATCATAGAGCCCAAAAAAGTAAAATCACTCACTGCCTCCATTTCTTCAATGACACATGTACTTGCTTCCAAATCTAAACACCTTCCCCCATGTTTCAGGCAGGCTGTCTTGTTTTCCCCCTAAATAAATAAATAAATAAATAAATCCAAGCACCTCTTTCTTAAGGAAGGCAAATGGGGGTCAAGAAATGTGTTACCTTGTCACAAGAACTGACCAATAAGAACTGTGCACATTCAGCCTCTCTTGGAATCTTAACAGAACTGGTTTATCATAATTTTGTAGAAAAAGTTTGAGTTCTCCTTCTCAGAGTAGACCCGTTGAAATCTTTGGACCTAAATCAGCCATGTCTGTTAATTTCATATTATCAAATTGTAGAGATGGACCGCAAGGTTCATCTGGTCCAACCCAATGCAATGCAAAAATCTTTTGCCCTACATGGGGCTCGAATCCACAAACCTGAGATTAAGAGTCTCATGTTCTACCAACTGAGCTATCCAGCCCTTTAATAGGTCTACATTAAGTATTACCCTTTAGATGTTCGGTAGGTGTAGTTCTACTGAATTTTTGTATTCACCCATGAAGTTCGTGTACTAGTGAAATCTGTTTGAATAAATTTCTTGCCATAGTTTCAGTGGGTTATGTTCCTATGATAATTAGTGATGGGCACTATGACTGCATTATAAATTTTGTACTGATTTTGTCACTATTATTCTCATTGTCATGATTTAATGATTGTCAGCCAGTCTGAACATGTTTGTGATTGAAGAGCAAAGCCACAAATAACAGTAACAAATCAGCTCATCATGTCTATTCCTTAAGGGAGTATATTCCAGGACAACATTCAGAAATTCATGCATGGGTAGAAATGCTTTGAGCAATCACATCAAAACCATTAAAAGTACTCCTGATAACAAGAAATCAGTGGGTGGGCTCATTGTAGCATCACATGCTGGGGCATGTGCAGAGTGCCCATTCGACACACCAGCAGAGTGTGCCAATGGAACAGAAAAATACCGTACAGTTCTAGGTAGCGTCAGTCCCTTTGCTGACAGTATAATGCATTTCCGCGGCTTATAGGTTACATACAGTTGTAACTTTCCAGCAGCTTTAGATTGTGCTGAGTCACTCTCACGTGTTTGCTGACTCATTCTCACATGCCTAACTGGTTGCAGGTGCAGGACAAGCACACCAAAATTTAACCCACATACCTAACTTAACCCTTTATTGCCCCTTTCCTCTGCGTGCATCAACCCTTCTACCCAAACATCACAGAGAGGCATCCCTGCTCAATAAGAACATAAGGACGAGGCCACCAGCCCATCTAGTCTTGCAACCTGTTCTCAGAGGAGCCAACCAGGTTCCTGTGTAAGGTAAGCAAGTACAGAATCCTTCAGAGAAAACTGACTGAGTCCTCTTCGTATTCTACTGCAGCCTCGCCCAACCTGGTGCCTTCCATATATTGTTGGACTACAGCTCCCATCATCCCTGACCATTTGGCCAGGCTGATTTGGGCTCCTGGGAGTTGTTGCTGTTGTTTATTAAATTTGCACACCGCCCTATATGAGACGTGGGTGGCGCTGTGTGTAAACCCCAGAGCCTAGGGCTTGCCTAGGGTAGTTCGAATCCCCATGACAGGGTGAGCTCCCGTTGTTTGGTCCCAGCTCCTGCCCACCTAGCAGTTTGAAAGCATGCCAAAGTGCAAGTAGATAAATAGGTACCACTCCGGTGGGAAGGTAAACGGTGTTTCTGTGTGCTGCTCTGGTTTGCCAGAAGCGTCTTAGTCATGCTGGGCACATGACCCGGAAGCTGTCTGCGGACAAACGCCGGCTCCCTCGGCCTATAGAGCGAGATGAGCACACAACCCCAGAGTCATCCGCGACTGGGCCTAATGGCCAGGGGTACCTTTACCACCCTATACCTGCAGGCAGTGCTTTCCCCCCCAAAAAAATATTTAGGGGTACTCTCATTCTCCTACTCATATTGAAATACTGCCCCTCAATGAGGCCAAACTTAGATTCACAAAATGTTTAGGGGTATGCGTACCCCTGCGCCTCCCCAGAAAAAAGCACTGCCCGCAGGTCTCAGGGCAGTTACAACATAAAATCATGATACAAAAACACAAAATGCACAATAACAGCAAATAACCCAATAACCCCCACCTCCCCAACACATTTTTAAAAGTTGTAGTCCAAAACAAACAGAGGGCACAAGGTTGAGGAAGGCCTTTCTGCTGAATGAACATCAATACGCACTTTGCCTACTGTTTTCTGGATTCTTTCTAGCATAAAGTTAAAACAATTGTATTAATGCTTTTAAAACACAAAGCACCGCTTCCCTCCAATGAACACATTTTGCTGAAGTCGCCCATGGTGCACCATGTAGTATCATGTCACTGCATGATGTATGAATGCATCAACAATTTTCTTTGGCGATCCAGTGGCTGTTATCGATTTGAGTAGCAGGCTATTGTTATTAGCTGTGTTGGGGACATAGGGAATCAGATTGTTCCTTACCGTTCATCAGAAATACATGAATGCTAACAGTGGGATTCCAAACAGCTGTATCTTTCAGAGTGGACCACCTTTTTGAATGGTCACAGCTCAAGGCAATCCATTTGCATGATACAAGGATTCACACATTTATCTCGTTCCCGAGTGTAGGCATTTCACACTGGCATTCCGCAGCAGGCGTTGCGTTACGGCGGGGAACCTTGACATCGGCTTAAATTCATTTTCTGCTTTTAACAATGCCCAGTCTTTCCAGAGGGAGCCATCTACAACTGGGATAAATTTATCAGCAATGTGATGCCGTCAAAATGTGAAAAGGAACCTAGAGGTTCCTGCTGTCCTCAACTTTCCACAAGAAAAAGCTACATTTGATTCTTTTTGAAAGGAGCAGTCAAAGCAGTGTTCATTTATACGGGTCGCAACTTATTTCAGACCTTGCTTTCAGAAAACACAGGACTGAGTCCCACACATCACTATTTTGGGAAGCCCTTTGGGTAACACAGTAAAGTGTGGATTTGCAGCCCATTTATATCTTCACCAGCAAAGATGTTACTGGGAGCGCCAATCACTGCAAGGGGATAGTTTCCAAGACAGAAGCAGCTGGTTGAATTATATATGTTTTTGTAAGTGGCAGGGGTGGAAGAGGATTTTGTCTGGTTTGCATTTCAAAGCAAACTGACCTAATCTGTAGTTTCCTACCCTATGCACAGATTAGAACACAGGTCCAAATTTTGCAGTTTAGTTTCAGTTAAAAAACAAACAAACCACTGTACAAAATGCATATTCATTGTGGGGAGTAATGTGTGCAAAATATATATTTTAAAGGAAAATATATACAAAAATGCATACAATTTAAGTGCAATTTTTGAGCATTATATAAAAACAAAAGCTTTGGAAAATAGGAGAGGACAGATGTCTTCTAAAAGTCAGATAGCTGTTTATTTCTGTGACAACTGATGGGAGGACGTTCTAAAGGGCGGGCGCCACTACCGAAAAGGCCCTCTGCCTGGTTCCCTGTAACATCACTTCTCACAGGGAGGGAACTGCCAGAAGGCCCTCAGAGTTGAATCTCAGTGAACAATGAGGGTGGAGGTGCTCCTTTAAGAATTCAGGGCCAAGGCCATTTAGGGCTTTAAAGGTCAGCACCAACACTTTGAGTTGGGCTCCGAAACATACTGGGAGCCAATGTACCTCCTTTAAGACTGCTGTTATATATGGTCCAGGTGGCTGCTCCCATTCACCAGTATGGCAGCTGAGTTCTGGATTAATTGTAGTTTCCGAATGACATACTACTTGTGGTTTGTACGAGTTCGCTGTTTTATTTGATTTGTTTTGTTGTATTGTATTGTGGTTTATGATGGGCGTAAAGCCGAATAAACAAACATTTCATTTCATTCCGAATGACATAGCCTTGTTACCTAAGAGGTACAGTAATCTTCTTCCTGTAAGAAAAGGAAGCGCTGTGTTGGCATCTTACAGGACAGAAACATGCCTTTTCAACCCTGTGAAACAGGCAATGAACTATACGCAAATCCCACAAACTCTCTTATTATATACGACTTCTAAATGACTCAGGGAAGTTTGCCCTCCCCCTTTGCCAGAGTGAAAGCTCTTGTCGTCTTCAACTGCAGCACAGGCTTCTGAAAGGCAGTTTTGTTATAATTGGCATACCAATCTGTGCCTTGTTGGCCATGGGCTTGGGAGCTTTGACGTGCTAAGTTTATGCCTGAGGCCAAGCTGAATTTGTGAATACTCATGTCAGCATGGAATGAAAGTATTTGACTATTTATATTCGGAGTCATCTTTGGCGAATGAGTCACCCCTATAAATGATACATACAAGTAGACTTAAACGCAAGCTACCCACCAGCTACTTCTATAAATGAGCTTTCCCAAGATAGACGGTATATTCCTAAATGTGCAAGTGCCTGAGTTATCTAATATCTACCTGTTGTCTCTTATTGGGAGTCATGTGGCGTGCCTGGATGGCAACCTTCTATCGTGACTGGTTTTGTGATGGAAGCTTAAATTGGAAGTGGAAACGTTTCCAAAAATGAATTACCAGTTAGAGATGTGTCTCAGCTCTATGTCCTTCCCAAAATTACAAAGTGAATAAGAATAAATTGGGTGAGGTTTTCACATTCCTGAGTCAGGCTCACTGTTTAGATAGATAGATAGATGATAGATTTTTTATTAAATTTTCTAATTTATATTTCAAAATATTCATTTAAACAAGCATAAATTAACGACCTCCCTTCTTCTCTTTCTGTGGTTCATTTTGCATACCATAAGGTAAAGGTAAAGGTACCCCTGCCTGTACGGGCCAGTCTTGACAGACTCTGGAGTTGTGCGCCCATCTCACTCAAGAGGCCGGGGGCCAGTGCTGTCTGGAGACACTTCCGGGTCACGTGGCCAGCGTGACAAAGCTGCATCTGGCGAGCCAGCGCAGCACACGGAAACGCCGTTTACCTTCCCACCAGTAAGTGGTCCCTATTTATCTACTTGCACCCGGGGGTGCTTTCGAACTGCTAGGTTGGCAGGCGCTGGGACCGAGCGATGGGAGCGCACCCCGCTGCGGGGATTCGAACCGCCGACCTTTCAATTGGCAAGCCCTAGGCGCTGAGGCTTTTACCCACAGCGCCACCCGCGTTCCTATTTTGCATACCATACATCCCTGCATATTTTACATGAACTAAACCATGGGTAGGCAACCTAAGGCCTGTGGGCTGGATGTGGCCCAATCGCCTTCTCAATCCGGCCTGGGGACGGTCCTGGAATCAGTGTGTTTTTACACGAGTAGAATGTGTCCTTTTATTTAAAAATGCATCTCTGGGTTATTTGTGGGGCATAGGAATGGGTGGAGGAAGAGGGAAAAGTAGGAGGACTTTTAATTATGATGGACATGTCTTGGAAGGCAGTGAACTTTTGTGCCCTGGCTGGTGACTTGGGCCAGATCTGGTGTTCTTCCATTTGTTACTGCATTCCATATCTTTTCTATAGATTCCTATATGGATTCTTTTGGACCATTACAGAAAATGACAGGTTTCCATCATTGCCACAATGCCAGTTTCCATATCAGTTGAAGTGTGATGCATTTTTTGAAAATATATGAAAACAATCATGGACAGCTGTGGTCCCTGCACATTTTTTTTTATTTTCATTTTTTGCATACGTGCATTCCACCATCAGTGTAGAAACATGGAGGATTGTATGCTGGCCCTAAACTCATTCGTGGGAAGCAAGAAATATCCCGAGAGCTGAACATCTACCCATCTGCAGAGACTGGCACACCAATTAACCCCTTAAAACAGCATCTCAGTGAGATTAAATTGACATGTTAGCCTTTCAGTGCCCTCTTGATCATTTGAACTCTTGCTCTTAGTGAGAAAAATGCCATTTTCAGAAACCAGCCCCTTCCTGCATTTTCAGATTCTTGTTTTTACCCAGATATGACTGTATAGCATTTTTAATGGATTGCGACAGGGGGTCACCATTTGCCCCTGTTAACAGGCAGATCTCCAAGTTCTCCTTCCCATTAAACTGAGAGCAGCTTCTTTCTGCTGTGTGTGGGCTTCAGCTCTGATGTGGGCAATTGCAGCTGTGCGAGAGGAAGGCGAGTACTTTGTCGTGAATTAGACATAGTCAGTGCTACAACTAGTTATTTCTGTGCCCAGGGCATGAATCCAGTTCCACGCTCCATTCCCCTTCCTGCAGAAACCGGTACTCAAGCGAGATAAAATAGATAAGCTATTTATTTATTTATTTATTTATTTATTTATTTATTTATGTCAATTTTATTTATACTTTTCAGATATATACATTTCACTGATTTTACAATCATTTTGACTTCCTTCCCCCTCTTTCTGCAGTTCCTTAATTTAATTTCCATATTTTCTGCA
The DNA here is from genome assembly GCF_964252035.2 of Podarcis erhardii. Classification (NCBI taxonomy): domain Eukaryota; kingdom Metazoa; phylum Chordata; class Lepidosauria; order Squamata; family Lacertidae; genus Podarcis; species Podarcis erhardii. The sequence continues at coordinate 15,474,320 of NC_138515.1, read as the reverse complement.
TAGCCAAATTAACTTAACTTACTCATTTATTTATTATATACATGCATATATATATATATATATATATATATATATATATATATATATATTCTCTATGTAGCTGCAGATTATCACAACAATCCTGCCAGTGTTTTTTTATCTGTTTACAATTTATCTGTAAATATTCAATAAACCATTTCCATTCTTTTATAAAAAGTTTGTTATCTTGATTTCTTACTCTTCCGGTAAGTTTTGCCGTTTTTTTAATGCATTCTTCCTTTGCTGGGACTTCTCTTGGGAATCATAGGGATAGAACTACCTAAATTGTATAGAAATTTATTCATGTATAAGACTACAGTGGCAAGAATGTTACGTACTTGCCCCAAAATGGAAAGTAAGCTGTTTTGTTAATATCCATAGGTTGTCGCAACGCCAGAGCCAGGTGATAAGGGGTCATATGTATGCACAAAATCCAAAAGACCAATAAAAAAACCAGATTGAGGAAGCCTGGTCTAGACAAAGTCATATTAGACCAGTGGGGCCTGTTTTGACTATCTATGACACAAAGATTGAATTCCTCAAGTGTTACTAGTTGTATAGGCTGTTGTTGTTATTATTATTTATTTTAGCAATAGTTGTACCAGGCTTGAAAAATCAAATGTTTGTTGCTGATGCCCAAGACAGGGCAGATCACTAAAGAAGACACCCCCAAGCCAGATGTGTGATTTAAGTTATGTTCACCATGTTGCTCCTTGTAGATCTTACTAAGCAGTTCTGAATGGCGCACAATTTATTAGTTGCTTAGAGGCTCATGGGGGCAAGGCAGCCTATTTAGTAAGCACTTCAAAGCAACAGCTCCCTCATAATAGGATCGCAATAATACAATAGAGTGCTATTGCTGTAATGATGTATTACTGAAAACATGGTGCCAGCCCGGAGAGCCACCGAGGGAACTCGTAAAATGTTATTTAACCTTTTCTTAATTTAAAGGCTCTTCAATATTATCTAACTTATTTATTATGTGAGGGATGGGGCCAGAGCTGATTGCCCAACGGACTGTGAGATCCGCACACAAGTCTTCAGTTATGCACAATAAATCCCGAATGGAACCATTGCAGAGATTGCAGAGATTTAAAGGAGGCAGCCCCCCCCCCCCCGAAAAATGACAAGGAACCCCAGTATCATTTCAATAGGTGGCAGGTAATGGACTTCAGTGCTCACCGTGAAATTCAGATTCGTGGGTTTTATTCGGACAAAATCATTCGGACAAGTTGAGGGGGTGCTTAACTCTCTCCAACAAGGCTGGAGGGAGGAAAGAAAACAGTATCGCATTTGTAGTACAAAATAATTGCTGTTTGGGTGTAGCATCATTTGGAAAAGTAGAGCTCAAGGAAAGCATACAAGTGCAAAATCTCTTGAAGTATATATTGCCAGCATATTGGGGGATGGCTACAGTTAGAAGATATGGGATGAACGACACATGTGAAATTCTGAAGGATTAAGAATGGAGAGGTGTCTTCCTCAGTATTTTGTGTGTTCAGTATTCAGTGGCACTCTGACTACCATGGAAATGCAAATGTAATAGAAGTTCTAAACCACAAGTGGCTATCTTGCAGCCATTCTGGTGTGGTGTTCTGCATATAGTATGCTTAGTGATAAGGCTTTAGTCTTATTGTAAGTTTAAGCTAAGCTTTTTACCGCAACTGGATTTTTGCTAAGAGACTATGCCGATCCTGAGTTTATGGATTTGTGACCGTTATACAGTGGCACCTCGGTTCTCGAACGTAATGCATTCTGGAAGACCTTTTGTGTTCGAAAACTGAGGTGCAAAGGGCTGTCTGAAAATTCAATTAAACAAACTGAAAAACACACAGCGGAAGCTATTCGTCTTCCGAGGTGCGTTCAAAAATGGAAGCATTTACTTCCGGGTTTTCAGCGTTCGGGTTCTGAAACATTCGTCAATGGAGACGTTCGAGAACTGAGGTACCGCTGTACTAATTTGTCTTCAGTAGTAAAAAAACCCTCTGCTGGATGAAACCAATTACCTCTGAGTTATTTTGGGAAATGCTGCATCGTGTTTGAGCTTTTCCTCTGCTTATTATACGCTGAGGTCTGCTCTGGAGATCAATATGGAGCAAAACCACGACACAGACAGGCCTCCACACAGAGGACTCTTTCATGTGAAAGACTATCCTCTGACACCCCTTGAGATAAGAGACTGTGTCATCTGTACTGTAAGACTATCTTTGATATGGGTGGAAGCTGCCCTTCGCCAGTACAGTGGTACCTCAGGTTAAAAACGTAATTCGTTCTGGAGGTCCGTTCTTAACCTGAAACTGTCCTTAACCTGAGGTACCACTTCAGCTAATGGGGACTCCCGCTGCCGCCACGCGATTTCTGTTCTCACCCTGAAGCAAAGTTCTTAACCTGATGTACTATTTCTGGGTTAGCGGAGTCTGTAACCTGAAGCGTCTGTAACCCGAGGTACTACTGTATGTGCCATCTTTCCTGCAGCTGCCACATAGCTCACAGTAATGACTAGACTCTCCTTCATGGATCACTGTATGTGTGTGAGTATAACCTATTTGTTCATCTGTTTAATTATTTTGAGTACAGTGGTACCTCTAGATGCGAATGGGATCCGTTCCGGAGCCCTGTTCGCATCTAGAAACAAACGTAACCAGCAACGGCACGTCTGCGTGCGCACGCACGCACGCACGCGTCGCTTTCCGTCACGTCTGCGCATGCGCAAGTGGTGAAACCTGGAAGTAACGCGCCCCATTACTTCCAGGTTGCTGTGGAGCGCAACTCGAATGCGCTCATCCCGAAGCACATTCAACCCGAGGTATGACTGTATATATATGTATCAAACCTATTATATTTACTATTTATTACTTTCTGATTCAATAATATCGAAGTAACTTTGGCCACCTCATGAGAAGAGAAGACTCCCTGGAAAAGACCCTGATGTTGGGAAAGATGGAGGGCACAAGGAGAAGGGGACGACAGAGGACGAGATAGTTGGATAGTCTTCTCGAAGCTACCAGCATGAGTTTGACCAAACTGCGGGAGGCAGTGGAAGACAGGAGTGCCTGGCGTGCTCTGGTCCACGGGGTCATGAAGAGCAGGACACGACTAAATGACTAAACAACAACGAATAGACTGAGGTTCCTGGCACCACAAACATATTCATTGATACTTGCATTATTCTTAGCAGTTGCACAGATGCTGCCCCATCTCATCTTCCACTTCAAGCAAGATCTCTCCTGGAAACACGTCTCCGCTGCTTTATCCTTCCAAGAAGCAAAGCAAGTGCCCAATTATCCACACCCATAAATTACCTTGACATGCTATAACTGCCACACTTCCCTCAGCTTTTTAAAAATTGTTCATGAGCCCTTGGTCCCTGGAAAGGGAGTAGCAAGGAGGCATTGTGCTTACAGGTCCTGGTGGAAACTCTGTTTTGTCTTTTCTTTTTTTAAAAAAAAATTCGAGACAGATCTGCTGATCACGATGCTAGGAGACCATCGTTACGAGCTTCCCCTTTCTCTGTGGAATCATTATGTAAAGAAGCCTCATATAAACATATCCTTAGCTGGAAGGCTGGGTTCACCAGTGGCTCGTTTGTCATATTCTTTCAGAAATGCTGGCTATGCAGCTTTGGAACATGGTAAAGCCCTCGGCTCCAAACATGAAGGGCTTCACACTTGCATTTCTCTCTCTCTCTCTTTTTCTTTATAAAGTTGCATTAAAACCATTGTTTCCCATTAAGTTCACAAATGTTAATCTCCATTTTCATTCAAATAAAGTGCAAACTTGACCTCGGGGGAAAGGAACGCTTCCTAAAGCTACAAATTTTGTCAGTGTTGTCGCATGCTCCTGGCTGCCTTAAGCTATTCCAAACTCAGGCTTTGGTATGCAGAAACAGGCTGTGGTTCTGAGGAAGGAACAACACATTTGCCTCATCGACTGTGTATTTTAGAGTTTATTTTTTTGAGACAATGCAAATGCACACGTTTGACACATGTGGTCTGTAGAGAATAACCAACTGGTGTACAGTGGGATCAAAAATGGCTGGGAAAGAAGCTGTCAGAGATCAGAAAGGTTACAGTACATGCCCCCTTGCCAGCCAATTCTCCCTTAGAAATATTTCAAATCACTGCAGTTGTGTTGCAAGGCAAACACAAAGTTTTAAATGGAAAGGCCCACATCCATATTGATAATCTGCATAAGGAGGGGAAGAAGAAGAAGAAGAAGAAGAAGAAGAAGAAGAAGAAGAAGAAGAAGAGGAAGAAGAGGAGGAGGAGGAGGAGGAGGAGGAGGAGTTTGGATTTGATATCCTGCTTTATCACTACCCAAAGGAGTCGCAAAGCAACTAACATTCTCCTTTCCCTTCCTCCCCCACAACAAGCACTCTGTGAGGTGAGTGAGGCTGAAAGACTTCAGAGAAATGTGACTGGCCCAAGGTCACCGAGCAGCTGCTTGCGGAGGAGCGGGGAAGCGAACCCGGTTTACCAGATTACAAGTCCACTGCTCTTAACCACTACACCACTTCTTCATCCATGTGTTGTTCATGTTGCCTGCAGTGTTAGCAAACATATCACTCCAAAGCAGATTGATGGAGTAATACCACATAGGGCTGGACTTTGACTAGCACAGGAAAGACCAGAAAATCCTTGTGTGGGTTACTAGCATAAGCAATAACTTTCTGATAGTCACCAGTGAGTAAGGACATTTCAGCTGTCTCTGATATATTTATTTGGATGTATAAACTACCTACATGCACACACAGTTTCTCAGGTAGACTGAACAATAGGGTTGATTAATTTCCTCTCAAGGTAAGAAGAGGGAGTGATTTAGCTAAGCCTGCCAGGACAGCTTACTCTATGGCATTAACCCCTTCATGCATTAATTACATTTAATCATGTTGGTTATATGAGGCTGACTATCCCACAATGAGGCAGGGAGTTCTCAAGTTCTGGATGTGTTAACTGGTGAATAAAGTATGCTAAAACTGTTTCTCCTATGTTCACATTACACATTTGGCTACCATGTCATAATGACCAGCACATCCACAAGAAAAAGTGAAGTCAATTATTCATAGTTGAAGACAGGAAAGACAGGTGCAGCTTTCTAGCTTGTGGTATATTTCCACGGCAGCTGCTGCCGCTCAACAAGGTGTACGATGCTGCAGTCATTGACAGTAATTTAGAGCTCAGACTCTCTTTAGAGTCTGTGCTTTGGCAGTCAAATCAAGAGGTAGATCCCCCTTGGATTTAGACAAGTAGCAATGATTCAAAGGGGCTTACTGCGGATTTTGTGTGTTCATCCATGCGTACACCCCTTAGATAACACTTCCCCTTAAGAGACAGAGAAGGTAGAGCTGATTTATCGGTTATTGGGCAACAAAGGCAGTAAGAAGTGCAAAATAACAGCAAACAAGTTTTAAAGTTCATACAACCCTTCACACTAAAAGGGATTTTGTGTGTGTGAGTTTTATTGGAAAATATCACAACATAGTTTTATTTTTTACAATAAATAAATAAATAATCGCACCCAACCATAGTCTGAATCTTTAAATGGCCATACGGTTAGTTTTTGGAACACTTCATTTTCTCCAGACCTTGCGTTATTCAGGGTCTGATCCCCCTCTTTAATCATAGCAAAGGACCTCTGAAAGCAAATAGGTTGGGCTGCTCGGAAGAAGCCCTCCATGAGTACCACCAATGAGTGGAAAGGGAAGTGGGGCTGCCCCTGCTTGCCTCCCAGCCCTTATCCATTGGCAGCATGTTCTGTGTGACACTGGAAAAGGGAGCCTGCATATATACATCTGTACCATGTACCTGGGACGCAGGTGGCGCTGCGGGTTAAACCACAGAGCCTAGGACTTGCCGATTAGAAGGTTGGTGGTTTGAATCCCCGTGATGGGGTGAGCTCCCATTGCTCGGTCCCTGCTCCTGCCAACCTAGCAGTTCGAAAGCACGTCAAAATGCATACTTAGCTACCACTTCGGTGGGAAGGTAAACGGCGTTTCCGTGCGCTGCTCTGGTTCACCAGAAGTGGCTTGGTCATGCTGGCCACATGACCCAGAAGCTGTACTCCGGCTCCCTCGGCCAATAAAGTGAGATGAGTGCCGCAACCCCAGAGCTGGCCACGACTGGACCTAATGGTCAGGGGTCCCTTTACCTTTAGCTTACCATGTACCTAGGCTCTCCACCCTATCACAATCCAAATTGCACAGGATTCTTCATGGTTACATCTTGGAATCAGGACCATGCAGCAAATCCACAAAGATCTAGTGGTTTTAGTGGTGGTGGTGGGGACCTGGTGTCTTTCAGCTATTGCTGTATTCCAGTTCCCAGCAATATCAAAAGCAATACGATGGCCAGAAACAATTACAATGTGAAAAACTTTATGGAATAATTCAAAACATCAAAACTAACAAACTGAAGTCTCTGAAAGTCTCTAAAAGTCCTTAAGCGAATCACGGTGCCAGACTTTACCCGGCAGAGAGCAAGCTGTGAAGCTTTGTATAATCAGCAAATATCCAATTCTGATGTCCAACTCTGAACTCTGCTGAACAGTGTTTCCGGATAACAACTACTGTTTCATTGAATTCTTCACCAGCCAATTAGTTCAACACTCGTAAGTAGAAAGATATGTAATTTCTTCATTAATCAATCTTTTTTTGAATAGATATAATATACACAAGAATGAAAAATACTCTGGAACAGTGCTCATGTGATTATGTAGTCACTGTTCCCAGCAGAGTCATTGACCAAAAGTCACAGTCCAAAAGCATATGAATGGCCACTGGTTCTCCCTTCCTTGGCTAGAGTGTTGAATTGGCAAGGTTGCTAGGTTCAAATAACTTCTCAGACATTAAGCTCACCTCATTACCTTGGCCAGTCTTTATATTTTAGTTTAACCTATGTAACAAGATTGCTGTCAGCTACAGGTGTGCACTGAGCACAGGATTTGCCTTGGAGCTACCCTTGAATTTAACCAAATTAAATATGTTTTTTTTAAAAAAGCTCTGTTTTCCCCTCATTCACTAGCTGGGGTCAGCTATAACACTTGTTTTCCTTTTTGCATAAGTGGATAAAATTTTCAGGCATATGAGTGCCCTCCCCACAAGTGGGTTAATCCTGTCAAGTTGTAGTCAGATACATCCAGGGAGTTTCATGCAGGGAACCTTTAAAATTTGATTTCTTTATAAAACCTCCCTTTTCTCCCTTCCAGGCTTTGATACAATTGGCTGGCATAGTTACCCCATCCGAGGGGATGAAGGCTGCTGAACTGCAGTATGGTAGTTAGGTTCTGCTGCAAGGACAGACTTTATTATTTTGGGGTGGGTAAAGAAGAAATAATAGGAGTGAATTGTGCTGGGGAAAGAGCATGTATCCCCAAGAAAGACATTTGGGGAAATGTCATCCCCCGCCCCCCAGCAAGGACTCTGTAAGGGTCAATGGTGCAGGTAGCGCCATGTCCCTCACCATGGATTTTGGAGATACAGCTGCTTCTCCCTGGAAGAGAGAAATCTCTCAACTGACTTCCATTGGGGAAGGGGGTATTGCAGAGAAAAGAATCATAGATCCCTAGGAAAGAGAGGGGTAGGGAAAATACACTCCCATAAGCTTTGGGGACTAGCCAACCCCGCAACAAGGACCCTGTTGCCCGAGGGAGGTGAGCTTCTGTTCCCAGTGAAGGTCTCTCTCTCTTTAAAACATACTAGTGGGGTAGGAGAGCTGAAAAAAATTACATCTGGAAACCAATGCACCCCTTGGGTTTCAGATAGTACATGGGTAGACAAGTCTAAAACTCCCAGGACACAAATTTTCATGGCCCTGTAGTGACTATGGTGGCTCATTTACCAGAAGTAATGTACAGTGGACCCTCTGGATATGAACTTAATTCATTCTGGGGGTCTGTTCACACCCCCAAAATTACATAAATAGAGGTGTGCTTCTGTGCATGGTGTGATTCAGCACTTCTGCACATGTGTGAGGCGCGCAGAGCACTTCTGCGCATGCACGCGCGGCGAAACCCAGAAGTATACACTTTCCCGTGGCTGTAACCCAAAGATTCCTTATCCAGAGGGATATGTAAGTAGAGGTACGACTGTATTTAGTGTTAACTCTGGAAGTGTATACTTGATTCTGACCAAACTAAGCCTCCTAGAGCTAAATATACACTAGGAGGCTTAGTCTGGTCAGAATTGAGTATACACTTCCAGAGTTAATGCTAAATACATTACTGCTGGCAAATGAGCCACCATAGGTGCTAGAGGGCCATGAAAAATTGTGTCCTGGGATTTTTATACTCATCTACCCACGTACTATCTGAAACCAAAGGTGGCACATAAGTTGCCAGATGCAAAATATATTGACATTATTTTCAGCTCTCTTGGCCCACTCTACAGCCTTTCCTTTCCTTTGACTAGCATTGGAGGAGCAGTGGTGGAACAAACAGCATAGACCCACACCCAAACCAGAGTTATTGACCCCTCCCCCAAATGACTGTAATTGGAATTCACTGGGCAAAAATATCCTTCCCTGCAATTACAAGCTACATTTGTCTTCCAAAATGAAAGATTTCCCCATGTTCCCACTCCCTCCCCACTCAAGCTGAGGGTGTTTGCCTAGTCAACTTGCTTTTGCAGTTGTTGCTGTTCAAAAATGAGACATCAGAGCAGCTAAAGACTTTAGGGAGTCCCTGATCTGACTCAAGATACCTCAATTCATGGTTGCAATCTGACTCAAGAAGGCAAAAACCTCACCCCAGTCACCCCTGGGTAAATTTGGGTAGTACACAGAGCCAATGCACACACCTACCGTCAACTCATACACGCTACCCAAATCTTGTCAGAGGATGGCAAAGCATAAATGCAATGAAATAACACTCTCGGGTTCGTTTTAATGCTACCTATACAGAGCGTAGGAACCCTGTGCCTACTTAACTTCCCACTATTCTGGGCTCCCTTCCTCTCTTCCTCCCTCCAGTCATTCAAGCCCAGTGATCAACATTCCTTCTCTAGAATGTTTCAAAAACGTATTAAGCTAAAATCCTAATATTGCTGACAGGAATGAGCACCATTATGCCTAAATTATGATTGTATCTTGAAACAATGAAATCTTATTGTTCTCATTTCCCACTTATATACGTGTGTGTGTGTGTGTGTGCGCGCGCGCGTGCGTGTGTGTGTGTATATATATATACTGGGGCTATTCACTTCCATTGAGAGCTGAAGTGCTTTGAAGCTGGCCAGTTTATTGCTCACACTGAGTGCATTAAGAATGCATATCATTTGGATATATAGAGCTCCCTCCTCATCCTAGACTGGCCGCCCTACTTCTCCTCCTCCTCTTGCTATTCCTGCATCAATGAATCCATATGCAAATAGCAGCTCAACATGGTCAGAAACATGTGGAGGCCATGACCCACCAAGAAATACATACATACATATACATACATACATACATACATACATACATACATGTCCACCAGCAGGGTTGCCATACATCCTCTTTTTCCAAGACATGTCCTCTTTTCAGGGGTAAAATTTCTGTTTGGGTGGATTTGGTATAGCAAAAGTTTTTTTTTCCTATTTTATGCCAGAATTGGGTGCAAACTGCAGGCATCACCCCTTCTGAAGGGATGAAGACTGCCAAATCTTAGAAGAAGAAGCATAGCACTTTTTCCACCATGGCAGAATTAACTGTTTTGAAATGGGAAAATAGAAATCACTTTCCCCTTCCCTTTTTTGGGGTGGGGTGCGCAATCTGTCAGGGATGTGAGGGAGGTGTCTTTGGGCAAGAGACCTTGCAAAGTTCAAGCAAATAGCCAGGAGCTATTGTGCTTGGTGATTTGAAAAGAAAAGAAAAGAAAAGAAAAGAAAAGAAAAGAAAAAAAGGTGAAATACCATTTGTCAAGCAATCAATGAATAATGCTGTTATTCTTCAAATACATTATTTAAAGAGTAATCTTTTGGGTTATTCAACAAGCTCTCTAGCTGGTCAAATAAAAAGCATTAAATAATTTATCATTATTATAATTTATCCTGGTTCATTATTCATTGAATATTGCTCAGTGAATTACTTTATCCAATATTCGGCCACCTCTACAAGGGCGGGTTGCTGTAATAGTTGACCACATAAAATGGCAGCAGGTTTGTGGCATTGCAAGTTAGTTTGCAGGTCAGAGTGAAGGTGATGAAACAGACAGTTTCTGATATACAGTGGTACCTTGGGTTAAGTACTTAATTCGTTCCGGAGGTCCGTACGTAAGCTGAAAGTGTTCTTAACCTGAAGACCACTTTAGCTAATGGGGCCTCCTGCTGCTGCCGCACCGCCAGAGCATGATTTCTGTTCTCATCCTGAAGCAATGTTCTTAACCTGAAGCACTATTTCTGGGTTAGCGGAGTCTGTAACCTGAAGCGTATGCAACCTGAAGCGTATGTAACCCAAGGTACCACTGTATATTTCTCTGTATTTTGTAGGCACTGTGAAGGAGTAAAAAGGTAAAGGTAAAGGACTCCTGACAGCTAAGTCCATTCGCGAACGACTCTGGGGTTGCGGTGCTCATCTCGCTTTGCTGGCTGAGGGAGCCGACGTTTGTCTGCAGACAGTTTTTCCGGGTCATGTGGACAGCATGACTAAGCCACTTCTGGCGAAACCAGAGTAGCGCAAAGAAACACCATTTACCTTCCTGCTGGAGCGGTACCTATTTATTTACATGCACTTTGACGTGCTTTCGAACTGCTAGGTTGGCAGGAGCTGGGACCGAACAATGAGAGCTCACCCCATCGCGGGGATTCGAGCCACGGACCTTCCAATCGGCAAGCCATAGGCTTAGTGATTTAGACCACAGCGCCACCCGCATCCGTAAAGGAGTAGGTCCCTCCTAATCAAGTAACCTAAGGATCTGATGGCATAAGCTGATGTAATGAACTTTTTAGAATCCCTGTGTTAATTGTTTATGACAAGCATTAAAACAAACAGATCTACAATAAAGTCTCCAAAACCATATCTATTTGATTGATCAGTAAATGAAATTAGAAGATTAACTTTCTGTTTAAGACAACAGAGAAATACATTTTTCAGTCACACCAATGACCATCTACTGTGTTTCGCTTCGGAGGTCTGATCATGATGTTGTTCCCCACCCCTTGTTTAGAATCCTAAAACTGTACAGTTGGAAGGGACCCTGAGGATCATCTAGTTCAACCCCCTGCAATGCAGGAATATGCAGCTGTCCCAGACGGGAATCCAACCTTGGCGTTATCAGCACCACACTCTAACCAACTGAGCTATCCTGCCGTATATGAAGAGCACGCAATAAATCATTTTCTTGTAAACCACTCCCCTCTTCCCTAATGTTAAAATTGTAAATTTAATGCACATAAAATGCTGTGTTTGAATGCATTGTATTTAAAATGCTGCAGTGGGAACTTTACCTTAGGCAAAAAGGTTGCACTCTGGCAAATGCGTCAGATAAGTGAGATAATTAGAGTGAGATAAACTATCTGATAACTCATTTCCGGAAACAGGAGCTGCAGAGCTCTCACAGTAGGAAGCTGAAACTTGAGAAGGATGCGTGTGATTTTGTCTGGAGATGGCTAGTAGCAGCAGCAGCAGTTGCAGAGAAGTTCTGCAATGGTGAACAAACTTGGGATCTCCCTTGGGACCAGAGAGAGGGAAGTTCACTGAACTGCATAAAGGATTGAACCTCATTGCTTGCTCGTGATATGTTACTTTGTTATTTTGTAAAGTTTATCTTGTTGTAGCTAGTATTTAAGACTGTTATGCTGTAAAGTTTTGAAGCACATTCTTATGGTGGAGATAATTCATTTCTGCAGAAGATTCAGATCAGGGATTTCACTGATATAGTACCTAACATCTTAAAATCTGCTGCATATAACAGGAAAAGTTCATTGAAAGTGATCCACTAGTGCCAGGCTATCACAAGGTGAGCTTGAAGTATAAGAATCATTTTTTTAAATATTTGTTCTCCATATCATTAATGCAGCTGAAGGATACAACTAGCAAAACCACTCAAAAAGAGAAAGTTCTTGGTACATGAGGAATTTTTTACCTGGAGCCCAGCTTTGGGGCTCTGCTCTGTGTTTCACAGATCAATGTGAAGGGTTTTACCCATCACCAGAGCTGCAAGAATGTTTTGTATCTTCATAAAACAGATTTTTGAACTCCACCCTGACCCACACCCAAAAAAATTTATCTACTGTATTTTTTGCTCTATAAGATGCACCAGACCATAAGACGCACCTAGTTTTTGGAGGAGGAAAACAAGAAAAAAAATATTCTGAATCCCAGAAGCCAGAACAGCAAGAAGGATCGCTGCGCAGCAAAAGCAGCAATCCCTCTTGCTGTTCTGGCTTCTGGGATAGCTGCGCAGCCTGCATTCGCTCCATAAGACGCACACACATTTCCCCTTACATTTTAGGAGGGAAAAAGTGAGTCTTATAGAGCAAAAAATACGGTAAACCATTTCTCTCTCCCTCAACATGCTCCTTATGTTTCCTATAAGAAGGAACTCCCCAAATTTACTTTGCGTTTGTTTTGGGCACCATTTTGATGGTGGCTCAGTGGCGTAGCAAGGTCAGGTGGTACCAGTGTGGAAAATTTCTAGTCACACCCCCCCATGTTGAAATCTAATTGGACTCCCAAGAGACTGCAATCTACTCACAGTATAAGAAGACTGCCTGTGATATACCCATTGTCATTGCCAGGAGTTGTTGAGCTTGTTTAAGGGAAGGACTGACCAAATTGTTGAGCTTCTTGGGAGATTCCAGGGGGATTCCGCTTGTTTGCTCTCTTGTCTCCTTCGCGTCCTCTCCCTGCATGCCTCCTCCAGCAGCCCAGGAGCACAGGGTGGTCAAAACAAAGGGGGAAGGGGGGAAGGCCGCAGCTCCCCCCTTCCGCCCCTGTGGTGCCTATCCAAACATCTCCACGTCTCCATCCCCATTGTTCTACCCGGACACTGAGGTCCAGCGCTGAGGGCCTTCTGGTGGTTCCCTCACTGCAAGAAGCCAAGCTACAGGGAACCAGGCAGAGGGCCTTCTCGGTGGTGGCACTTGCCCTGTGGAATGCCCTCCCACCAGATGTCAAAGAGAACAACAACTACCAGACTCTTAGAAGACATCTGAAGGCAGCCCTGTTTAGGGAAACTTTTAATGTTTGATGCATTATTGCATTTTGATATTTTGTTGAAAGGTGCCCAGAGTGGCTGGGGAAGCCCAGCCAGATGGGTGGGGTATAAATAAATTATTATTATTAATAATAATAACAACAACAACAACAACAACAACAACAACAACAATAATAACCCTTGTCCATCATGCATAATGTGCAGACATTCCTTATTACTCAATTGATCACATTACTAAGTGGTTTACTTACACTACCTAATCCACATACCTTATTTGGAACTGATGATAAAGAGGTAAGAAATGTACAAGACTGTGCACAGAATTAAAACACTATAGTCTTAAATCCTTATAGTCATTATGCCAGAATAGTATGAATGAAGTCAGCCTTCATATCAGGTAGAACTTGTTGTGAACTAGGAAGAAAAACTTAAAGGACAGAATTAGCTGTAAGGACCCTAAGAAAAAATATTTAACCAAAGCAAAAGTGCAATGTTCACCTTTTAGGATTGAAATCCTTTTAGGATTTGTTTCAGTTTTCCTCCTTCCTCCCCACTCACTGAGGTGAAACACAGTTACCAGCAAAGGGCATTTGTGTGGGCATTTCCATATTAAAGTAAACTCTGTGTTTTCCCTGTGAAATATTTTGTTCCTGCTGTCATCCATCTTGGATTTCTTTGTTATTCAGGGTAACCTTCAATCAGTGTATTCTTTGGAATAAGCTTGAAGTGTTTGTTCTATATTTTATACTGGGCTTGGGCTCCTGTCTCTTTCTGACAAATGACTTGTTAACATATTGTTTCTGAAGTGCAATTTGCATTTCTGTGAACCAGGGATTAGGCATTGTGTATAGATTAGGAATAATTTATATCTAATTAATAATGGACAGCCTTTTCCTTCCCTCCCGACGGAGATTTTCTTTTGCATAATATGAGAGGAGCCAACTATTCCCGGATGATGACAAGAGAGAGCAAATAACACGGAAACATTTTAAATTGGTGCCAATTGGTGCTTTAACTAATTCAGTGCTGAGTTATCTCTCTGTTATGGCCAACCAATTGCATTTTTTTTTAAAAAAAGATTTTCTCAGAGACACTGTTATATGATCCAGACAACAATGCTGTCTTATAAAAGGGCTACTTCTGGATCTAGAAGCAAAGCTAGCCGATTCAGAGATATTCAGGCACTGCCCAAAGTGAATCATCAACATTTTATTTGTATTCCGCCTTACCATAGCTGAAGCTATGCTCAAGGCGGCTTACAACATGACAAGATTTACATAATAATTACAAACATAACAGAAGTCATAAACAATAAATAAAACACATCAAAAAGTACACAACCCAATGGAAACAATTTCCACGTAAATCATAAGATCTAAAACTAAAGATATAACAATAATACCAGTAACAGCAACAGCTCTCTCAATCCCCCAGTAACCAATACTCCAGCCCAAGAATCTGTTCAACAGCTTCGGCTTTTGTAGCTGGAGTCAGTCAGTACTCCACTTTCCCAGGCCAGCAAGGGAAAGGGCCAGCAAGGGCCAGCAAGGCAGCGTGCAAGTCTTCCAGGGCTCACAGCCAAGATGGTCTCATTTGAAACAATACAGATAAAAATTAAAAACAATTTAAAAGCAGCTGCAGTCCTTGTGAAGCCTGTCAAGCCCCACCCCAAACCAGGTGGAAAGAGGCAAGGTCAAGGGTCCTTCAGGCCCTCAGCAGGCAGTCCTCCTCTAAAGTGGCACAAAACTAATCTGGGTCCTTCCAGAGCAGGGGTAGGCAACCTAAGGCCCGGGGCCCAGATCCGGCCAAATCGCCTCCTCAATCCGGCCCGCGGACGGTCCAGGAATCAACGTGTTTTTACATGAGCAGAATGTGTCCTTTTATTTAAAATGCATCTCTGGGTTATTTGTGGGGGATAGGAATTCATTCATCCTCCCCCCGAAAAAAAATATAGTCTGGCCTACCACATGGTCTGAAGGATGGTGGACTGGCCCACGGCTGAAAAAGGTTGCTGACCCCTGTTCCAGAGCTTTGTTTCAGATTTGGAGGCAAATAAGGACACAGAGAGTAAAAACTGATACCACCAAGTCTTCCTTATACAGTGGTACCTCGGGATGCAAACGGGATCCGTTCTGGAGCCCCGTTCGCATCCTGAAGCGAACGCAACCCGCGTCTGCGCATGCACGGGTCTCATTTCGCCACTTCCGTGCCTGCACGTGACATCATTTTGACCGTATGCGCATGTGCACACAGCGAAACCCAGAAGTAACGTGCTCCGTTACTTCTGGGTCGCCGCAGAGCGCAACCCGAAAATACTTAACTTGAAGCACGTTTATCCCAAGGTATGACTGTATGGGAAGTAGGCATGCACTGAGGAGCCCTGTACCCATACAAACAGCACAACCGTATCTACTAACAGTGCCTTTGCATGTACAGCTCTACGCATGAAGGCTTTTAGGTGACCTGGAACCCTGATTGTTTGGAAACCTTCATGCACACAGTTGTACACATGAGGACTCTGGCACTCCTGACTGTCATAATGCTTCTATTGGTTTCTGCCAGGGGCCTACTGAACACATCTCCTCTCTCATGTTGAGTACTACAGGAACGATAGAACCCGAAGGTGGCTTTGATCACCCAACTCAGAAAATTGTACACAAAGCCACACGAGGAGTCAATCCCTTTTAAAAAATTCTCTGGACTTGGAAGTTCACTGTATTAGAAATTGTGCACAAGCACTTCATACAGAATACTTCCATATAGTTTCTCAATAGAGAATCATCCATCCACTCCACCGAGAATGAAGCGTTTCTGTGACTTTGATGCCCTTTGAACACAAGACAAAAATGCCTAAACATTTTCCATTCATCATAGTTCCCTAGCCCCTAAACCTCTACAATGCCCTTACCAAATACCCTTACCAAGAGGCACCTCTACAAAGTACGATATTTTCATATAAATTATCCACAAAACAATAGAGGTGATAAAGCAATCCTTGTTAACCCTTGCTCCAAACTGTAAAAACTGCCCTTGCAGGCAAAAAACCTTCTAAAATTAGGCTCCTTCCTTTTGAAGGAGTTATCGTGCCTGCAATTTCATATACTTCTGCCAAAAATAGATAAGTTCAAGACAGCTCATTTAAAAAACCCAGTCTGTAAATATAACCAGAAAAGCTTCTCTCCCCAATCTATTGGTATGATATTTAGTAGGCATTATACACTAAGAATGTGCTACCATGTCTGCAGATTTCATCCAATCTGTTCCAAAAGAAAATGTGTGGTTGTGTTTTGGTTTTCTGAAGTGATGTTCAGGTTTGGACTTGAGGTGAAGCAGGTGGCCCCTGAAGCAGTAGAAGTAAATTGTTTCCCATGCCAAACTGTCGGATTGGTGCCTGAACTGAATCTTATATTTGGTGAACAACCGTAAATATATATCAAACCAATTTATCAGTATCTGTCTTTTGACTGATTACTTGACTACCTTACTATATTTAAACACACTTTTGCTTTAATGAGCAGGGCCAGGGCTGGCATGGAGTTGAATGAAACAGCCTGCAGATAGCAAGATACCTTGGGCCAACGCTGTTACCAAAATATCAGTAAAGACACATTTTGTAATATCAGTTCTTTCTTATTTCTTCCCTTGTAATGAATACATTCAGAAATGCTGGGCTCAACACATGACCATGAATACCACGCTTATAGATTGTTGTTTTAAATTTTTTTCCCTTCTTCAAAAAAACAAAATAATGGGCATCTGCGCCATATACAATGAAAGCTAAAACAAAAAGAGCACAATTGCCCAAATCAGACATGAAAGAGAAACTCACATAAGCAGCCATTTTTGTATAATACTGACTACTTTATAGTCTTAGACAATTTGCTTGCTTGTCACCCTTGGGGAATGATTTCATTCTTGCAAAAATTACATGCTATTGTTTTCAAAATCTCCAACTTTTTGGCCCCAATCCACAATGTCTATATCAGCAACACCGTAAGTCTGTAATGATAGAAAAAAGAATAATTTATTTCATGGCAACTGTTGATTTCCATCCTCCTCCCTTTACGCTTATAAAGTTGGCAATAAAGAGAACCTTCTACGAGGAGATGATGGTTCCAATAAAATAAGAAAGGGGTCTAGAATGAAATGTTGAACCTAGGTCACTTTTTTCTTATTATTGCTGCCTGTATGTTTAAAATTTAAAGAGTTTGGGGCAAATCCCTGTGGTCTGATAAAGATTCCAGTTCTCATTAAGGTAAAGTCTAATATCTAGTGCTGTGCAAGTGGTTTTGTGAGCACCATGAGTGTGATTCAAAGTTCAGTGAAGCCAATGAATGAATCCCATTTAATGTTCATCACACTGGGCCCTGCATCAACACTGCCCATAGCTGTGCTTTTGTTGGGGGCTCAGTCGCAGTGCCTCCCACCCCTGGGTCAGTGTTTATATGTAATATATTATAAAAGGGACGTGAGTGGCACTGTGGTCTCAATCTCTAAGCCTCTTGGGCCTGCTGATCAGAAGGTTGGTGGTTCGAATCCCCGCGATGGTGTGAGCTCCCATTGTCCTGTCCCAGCTCCTGCCAACCTAGCAGTTTGAAAGCACACCAGTGTAAGTAGATAAATAGGTAAGACTGCGGCGGGATGGTAAATGGCGTTTCTGTGCGCTCTGGTTTCTGTCACGTTGTTCTGTTGTGCCAGAAGTGGTTTAGTCATGCTGGCCACATGACTTGGAAAGCTGTCTGTGGACAAACGCCGGCTCCCTCGGCCGGAAAGCGAGATGAGCACCGCAACCCCAGAGTCGCCTTTGACTGGACTTAACCATCCAGGGGTCCTTTAGCTTTACCTTTTTATATGATTAATAGCTCAGGCAGACAATGATCTGGATTAAACATGCTCACAACTTTCTTGATTATAGATGTAGGTGGGATTTTGGCACAGCTGTTGGGGGGTATATCCATTACAGCCTCCAGTTAGAGGATTGGAACTGCTGCAAGGTTATGCCAGGATTATGGCCTCTCCAAGTTGGTCATCCTAAACTATGGCTCATCTGGCACACGCTTTGCTTCAGGACAGGGACATCCACTGACATCCCATTAACAGGGTGCCCTGAAAATGCCTCTGGATCAGTACTGGGTGATCTAGATCAGTAAACTTGCCTACAGGGAAATTCCTACCTGGCTCTGAATATGGCAACCATTTGCAACCATAGCAAGGTCAGGAGATACACGGGAAACGAAATAATGGTTAAACTGTGAATGAAAGGAATGGAACATTGCTAAAGCAGCAATGTGAAAAGCAGAAAACATTTTGAAACACAATGAAATGGACCTGGAAAATGAGAAAGGTTAACGACAAAGGGGGGCGGGTTGCTTCTCTGCCAACTGTGCTGAGTTAGGACAGTGCTCCCAGCTTTTATGCCTCACTGGCTGTGAGGGCACACTTGCAGCCAATGCCCTCTCAGCCAGCGAGGCAGCCCCCCCCCCCAGGAGGAACATGTGTCTGAGTTTGCAAGAACTCTCTCTCTCTCTCTCTCTCTCTCTCTCTCTCTCTCTCTGTGTGTGTGTGTTTTTACATATGTCCATACAAGAGTCCTCATTTCCTTCCTTCCTTCCTTCCTTCCTTCCTTCCTTCCTTCCTTCCTTCCTTCCTCTCTCTCTCTCTCTCTCTCTCTCTCTCTCTCTCTCTCATTAGAATCACAGCATTCTTGCTGCTTAAACTTAACCACCCAGGAACAATATTATACACAAGGAAGGTTGAAACCCTATTCACATTTATTGGGAATAAATCCACAGGACTTGCTCCTGAGCAATTAGACATAGGATGAGGCTGAGAACCTACAGATTTGAGAACAGCACTGTGTGCCAGGCATCAGCCAATTTCAAACTTCCGGATAATGCAGGCTAAATCAATTCAAAGTGGGGGGATTTTGAAGCATCCCTAAAAATGTGGTACCAAAATGGCTGTCATTACAAAGTCAACTCAGCCACCCGTCGTCTATTCCATTTAAAAACCTATATGCGAAAGGAATGAATTACACGTTGAAATGGGGAAGACATTTCTTGAATTCTCTGCTCAGAACTGTGTCATTCTATTAAAATAGCACTTTATATAAGGAATTATTATTAATAGCCTTGTAATAAGAGGGAATTATAGTTCAGGTATAAAACCATAATATAGAAGCAATCATTTCCCCCAATACAGGAATTGGGTAAGTAATAAAATCTATGATTACCAGTACAAAATTGCCTTGGAATACTTATGTATATTCTTTACCATACTTATTGTACAAAGCTTAATAATTAAAAATGATAATTTCCTGTACTTTGTTCTTAGCGCCTTTGTTCAATTGTTGGAACATAGCATAACAGATGATCAGGGATATAAATACAGTATGTGGGCAAAACAATAAATCTTTCATGGTTTTTGGCTTAAACCAACGTAGCTGGAGAATCACTTTGCATGTAAAATGTACCTGCTAGGTAAACCGCAACAAACTACGTTTAATATCAAAGTTACAGTGTCATCAAGGTTTCTTTTAACATTGCATTTGTGTTTCTTTGTGCCTGGTGTATGTACTGAATATAATTGTACCACCTTCTTCTTCCATCTTCATCACGCTTCCTCTGCAGGGGCATAGGAAGGGGTTTGGGGGAGGTGTGGTCCGCCCTGGATGTCATCCTTGGGGGCAGGGGTGGACAAAATGGCACACCGCAGGGGTCGGCACTTACCACAGGGCCTGGCCTGCAGCGTGCCTGAGCCATGCGTCTCTCCTGGGAGTGACGCGGTGGTTTGGGGCCCCATGTTGCCCGAAATGGCAGTGTGGGGCTTGGGTCTGCCAGGCGGACTCCGTGGGCAGCTCACCGCACCGCCCTCCTGGGGGGATTGCTGCGGCGCCCCCGTGCGTGGATCCCTGTGGCACCCCCGTGTGGTGCCCCTGTGCGTAGATCGCCGTGGCGCCCCTGTGAGTGAATTGCCCCACTTTCGCTGCTCCGGGTGCCAAAGCAGCTAGCTATATCCCTGTTCCCTTGGAGTAAGCCTCATTTCACTCTCAAGCAAGTCATGTACAGAATTGGACTATCACTTATTAATTTCGTTTATCCAATCAATCTGTTCAAAGGTATTGCTGAAAACTATAGATCATCACAATACAGAGTAAAATCAGGAGATAAATACAATATGACAAAACAGTATAAAACAAAATGGGTGGGGAACAAAACAAAACAAAGTAGGTTAAGCATTATCTCTGAAAAAAGCAGCAATCTCTAGTAGCCGACCCTTCAAATGGCATAATTCCCAAGTCCTGTTTAGCCTCTTACTGGTCGAGGTTTTCATTTATATTATATTCTTCTTTGAATTTGTAGGTAACTATGGGTAGTTACTGTATCTATTTTCTATTTACTTTGTAAAAAAAGAAAAGAAAAAAGATGGGTACCACTGATCAATTGGTACAATTTTATTCAATTGTACCATGATTTTTCTTCCTAAAGTAACCCTAAAGCAGCCGACATTGGATAAAAGGAAATGCTACTATTTTAAGAGACAAAAAATGTGAAAAGAAAATGCTACAGTGTTCTGATAGAGTTTCCATTCAATATGTAAGAAAATATTGATCCAGTTAAGGGACAATGCAAAGTTCATAGACTGTGTATCAATAAACGGAAAGGAAATAACAAAATACTACCCATAATTTTAGTCAAGAAAGTATGCTTCCGCATATTCGTCTTGTTCAGTGTAGATTTTGCCATGCCTTCTCCAGTGGAAAGGGTTTTTTTGAACATCTCCCAGCTGTAAACTGTATGTGTACACACACGTGTGAAAGATATGTTGAAAAGAATAAAAGTCACCTAAAATATTTACAAATTAATAACTGAAGTGTGACTTATCAGTGGTAAGGGTGTTTGAGGCTATCAAAAGGGATGCGGGTGGCACTGTGGTCTAAACCACTGAGCCTCTTGGGCTTGCCCAACAGAAGGTTGGCTGTTTGAATCTCTGCAATGGGGTGTCAGTTGACAGCTTCTTCCTCAGAAGAACACAATTCATAATTTCCCTCCTTTTCTCAACTTTCTGTATGTTGTGTCCATGCTAGTAAATGAGTTCACGGGTTAGAAGGGTAGAGAAACAGAGAGACTTTCAGGCATGTCTTAAAGAGGTGGTAATGTTTATTCTTGCTTTTTCTTCTTTTTAACAAGTAAGATCAGATGACCAAGAATGCTAAATACCAGCATTTGATTCCATTACTGTGTGCATTTATGAAATGCCATTACACATATTTTACAGAACCAATACCTTACAAAAAGGGCTCTCTGTATTAGTGGGGAATAAGAATCAAATAAAATAATATCTCCACGCTGTTCTCTCATAAAAGATAATTTCCTTCTCCAATACTTCAATGTCACCAAAAGTCAATGTAGATTAATGAATCTGAGAGGGAGAAAATTCCTGTTGTGGGAAATATTTCTGCCATCATGTTCTATAGAAGCCCTGATTAAAATGCATGACCCACATAACTTTCATATTTTCTCTGTTTGAACATTGGTTCTTCAGGACAAAGAGAAAGGGGGAAAGGAAGGAAAGAAGGAAGGAAGGAAAAATTGCAAATTAAATCAGGGATAAGCACTGTCATGCTGGCAGAGACAAGTTCAATACAGATGATTTATCTACTTAGACAAATGAAATCAGTGTCAGTTCATCCTTCTGAAATGTTCTGATGCCTTTGCGAAAAAAGAAGAAGAAAAAATTAGTTGTAGGCAAATGAAATTTTGCTTTGGTTTAATTTCCCCAAAAGTTTTGTCTATTTTGAAAAGGACAAGAGTTTTCTTAGGTCAGCCCAGCTAGCTAATCTTTCCAAGCAGCTACATGTTACTCTGGCAGCTAGGCCTACATTTGAAAAGGATGCAAATTTCAAATGTCAGAAAAAATTATCCAGCAATATTACTACCAATGGCCTGTGCAAAACCCTTTGCACTCATAACACGCAATGCTTTTATGAAAAGAACAACAACCATTGAGCTGGTCGATTTATTCCAGAGCAGAACAGCACACATACCTTTCTCTCCCCAATACCCTGATGTTATCTCAGAATGCCTGTAACACTGAGAATTGCCAGCAATGTCCTCTGCCTCCCCCATTCCCAGCCATATAGTTGGTGGGGTGCAGCTGGTGGGCATGCAGGGAAAGGGGAGGCTGTCAGCAAAGCTGTGCAGCTCCCCCACTCTCTAGAGCACCCCTGAGAGGCTGGCGCCTTGGCGCAGTGAACCACTAAGCCCTATGGGAAAGATGGCTCTGCCTTTGCTGTGTGTTTTCTGTGAAGAGCAATGCCTTTTGATGTTCTGGACAATACTTTCTGAGCCAAAAAAGGAACACTATGGCCAGTGTCCCCCATTCTGAAAGGCTCAGGAGTTGTACAGAAAATGGATGATTGAGGTATGTCTCCCTCTTTTTTACTGGGTAGTTTATACCTGTCTTCACATCTGCCTCACAAAGACTTCTGCTTAAAGTTGTCCTTTAAAAAGCATCCAAGGTTTCTTCAGAAACAGTAGCATGAGGTGAAAGGAAGTGGTCTAGCATCCTATTGGTAGAAGACTCAAATCAGGTACTGTAGAAATTAGCTTACATGCTATCTCCAGGACTGAGATACAAAGACTGAATGACTGGTTTTATAATAGAAACACAAGTGTAGAAGGAAGCTGACTTGCAAGTCTATCCACTGAGCTCCGGGAGATGTGGCAAAGGGTTAAATTAGATTGCATTTTCTTTATTTTAAATTCATAAACCAGTGACACTAGTGATAAATAAGCATCCATCAAGTAAAACAGTCTCACGCTGCATAACTGCCTCTTTGGCTCGATACATTAGAAAATGAATAGATGGCATTTGACTGAAAGGTCTGTTTCAAAACTGCAAGAGGCATCTTTTTAAAGCTGCAAAAGGCATCTTTTGTCAATTCATAACTTCTCTAAAAGGGTATATTTACATTCCGTAACACTGTATTCTCACATAATAAATTACATGTGAGTTAGGCGAGAAAGCAAAGCTTTAGAAAGGGGTCATGTGTATAAAGATAGACTCAACATCTGCTTACCCTATTTATTTAAAATATCGAAATGGCATGGGGATATGGGGAAGAGCTGTAGCTCATGCAGGCAGAAGGCCCCAGGTCCCAGGTAGTGGCTGGAAATGTCCGCCGTCTGAAATCTTCAACTCCCTTTTACAAGATAAAAACAAAACAAAACAATGAACATAGCCAATTAAAACACTGCTCTAGCAATCCACAGTACAGGCCAGAAGGTATTAATTCAGAATAGACTAGCCAGAAGAATGGAGAATAAAAGCTCCCAACGTGTAAGATACGTAGGTTTACAATACATTTGGACAATATGCTATCTCTATACCACCTGGGTCCAATCTCAGACACCCCAAAGCACCCCTATTTTCCAGGGATGTCCCTGATTTAGAGAAACAGTCCCAGTTTCTGATTTGATCCCAGAATGTCCCGCTTTTCCTTGGGATGTCCCTGTTTTCACTGGAGAAATGTTGGAGGGTATGGAGTTATCCGACCCCTGAGCCATCTGAAAGCAATCCTGTACAGTGGTATCTCAGGCTAAGAACTTAATTCGTTCTGGAGGTCCATTCTTAACCTGAAACTGTTCTTAACCTGAGGTACCACTTTAGCTAATGGGGCCTCCCGCTGCCGCCACACCGCCACCGCACAATATCTGTTCTCATCCTGAAGCAAAGTTCTTAACCTGAGGTACTATTTCTGGGTTAGCGGAGTCTGTAACCTGAGGTACCACTGTATAGTGAAGGCATCAGGCGAACTTCCCTGGGGAGAGCATTCCACAGACAGGGAGCCACTGCAGAGAAGGCCCGTTTTCGTGTTGCCACCCTGCTGACCTCTCGAGGAGAAGGCACACAAAGAAGGTCCTCAGAAGATGATCTCAGGGTCCAGGTCAGTTCATAAGGGAAGAGGTGGTCCTTAAGGTATTAAGGTCCTGAGTCGTTTAAGGCTTTATAGGTCAAAACCAGCATTTTGAATTGGGCCCAGAAACTAATCGGTAGCCAGTGCAGTTGGAAATAAAGTGAACATTGTGTCTGTGGTATAATATCTGTAGTGGTCCATGCAAGTCAACGAGTGATCTTCACTTTATTAAGTGATGATCATGCATGCAAGAACCAGTCCTTATATTAGGCATGGGGGAAACCTCTGGCCTCCATGTGTTGTTGGTCTATGACTCTCATATATCCCTGACCAGTTGCCATGCTTCTGGAGATGCTGGCAGAGTCCAAGAACATCTGTAGAACTTAGGGGTCTAAGTCTAAAGGGCGTATCTGGTAGTGTCATGATAGAAGATTTAAAATGGTTCTTTCCTGCCTGCCCAAAGTTGAATGCATTTCTTTTTTTTTTTGAATGGAGATTTATATTTAGATAGTTGGTCTTCAAACAGGACAATCAAATCCTTTTATTGCTGAACAACACCTAGCAAATTTAGAGCTTATTTGGTGAGCAGGAACTTAAATAGTATACAAAGTACAGCTGAGACCTTTATTGCCTGAATATAAATCCTTGCCCTAACATCAGAAAGAAAAGTCTTCTCTTCAATGGGACCGCAGCTCTTTGAAAACCTGGAGAAGAATCTTGATCTCAGCACAAGGCTATTGTTATCTCTCATTTTAAAAAAATAATATTTTCTGCTAGTGATTCTGATGGATATTTCAAGCTTTTCTTTGAAGACAATGCTATTCAATAACTTCCATTCACTCTCACATGCACCTTTATAGACACACACATGTTTTCCATGCTTAGGTAAAGGTAAAGGGACCCCTGACCATTAGGTCCAGTTGTGACCGACTCTGGGGTTGCGGCGCT
The DNA here is from genome assembly GCF_964252035.2 of Podarcis erhardii. Lineage (NCBI taxonomy): Eukaryota > Metazoa > Chordata > Lepidosauria > Squamata > Lacertidae > Podarcis > Podarcis erhardii. The sequence continues at coordinate 15,449,308 of NC_138515.1, read as the reverse complement.
CATCTCGCTTTATTGGCCGAGGGAGCCGGCGTACAGCTTCCGGGTCACGTGGCCAGCATGACTAAGCCGCTTCTGGCGAACCAGAACCAGAACAGCGCACATGTCTTAACTGACCTTCCTTTTATTGCTTTTGATACTATTGACTATGGGAACCTCCTAGACAAGGCACAGCCAACACAATGCCATCCAGATGTTGACAGATCCCAGTTCTTGACATCTTGTTGACTGGAGTCCAATACCTGGAACACGTCCCATTTGCAATACCGGTTCTAGACCATATGGCAGGAACCAAAGCACAAAAGTGATCAGTTCCTGCTTTATTAGAAGAAAATGTAAAGTTGCAAAAGCCTGCAAAGCCTTGCTGACTTGACTCAGGGAGAACACTGAAATAACCAGTGTTTGCCATTACTGTCTGCACCCAGATAAGCATTTTATGCATTAAAAGGTAAAGGTAAAGGACCCATGGCGGTTGAGTTCACTCAAAGGCGACTATGGGGTGTGGGACTCATCTTGCTTTCAGGCAAGGGAGCTGGCATTTGTCCACAGACAGCTTTCCGGGTCCTGTGGCCCGCATGACTAAACTGCTTCTGGTGCAACAGGACACTGAGATGAGCGCCAGAGTGCACGGAAACACCGTTTACCTTCCTGCAACAGCGGTACCTAGTTTTCTACTTGCACTGGTGTGCTTTCAACTGCTAGGTTGGCAGGAGCTGGGACAGAGCAACGGGAGCTCACCCCGCCCTGTGGATTTGAACTGCTGACCTTCTTATCAGCAAACCCAAGAGGCTCAGTGGTTTAGACCACAGTGCCACATGCTCCTCTTTCTGCATTACTTAAACAGCATACATCAGTTTGGCCAGAACCTCCCATCATCCACCTGGCTGATGAAGTCATAGGTGGCATACATCCAAGCTTTATAAATAGCTCCCCTCCCTAGGCCACTAGCCAAGTGTCCCGAGCCCACAGATAGAGCAAGCCAAATGGCATATTTCAAAGCAAGTGGATAGACATATGTAAGTTCATTCTTGCAGCATGTAACTATTAGTCCCGAGGTTGTCTTGTCTACCAAGATGGCGCTTACAGGCCTTCCGAAACATTTTCTTTCTTTTTTAAAAAATATTTTTTTATTAGGAGTTTCAAAATGACAGTCAATCAAAAATACATCAACCTCATTCCCCCCCCATTCCCCCCTCCCCAAAAAGAAAAAAAGGGGAAAAAAATCCTCCCTCCCACCCCCGCCAGACTTCCTTCAGCTCCTCTCTCTGGTTTCTTAGCACATGTTATTCTCTGCATATTATAAAGTTGTAAAGATCCTTAAATTATCTATATATATTATCAATAAAAAGTTTGTGTATGTTTATTCAAAACCTGCCAAGGAGTCCAATTCATTTTGTTGTTTCTTTAAGTACTTTGTGAAAGGTTCCCACTCTTCTTTAAAGTCACAGTCATCTTTGTCATGTAGCTTGTGTGGCAGGTCTCTTCCTACAATCCCCCGAAACATTTTCACCATTTGTTTCTACACAAGAGTGCAGCCAGTGGTGGCTGGTTCCCACTGGGACTGGTGAGGCAGATGGCAGGGGACCAAGGGGTAAGCAGGAGCAGGGCCAATGGGATATAGAGCCCTTTCTTCTCCCCGATGAAAACATAAGGTAAAGGGCCCCTGGACCATTAATTCCAGTCAAAGGCAACTATGGGGTCTTTATCTTCAAGGGCAACACTGAGAGGAGGAAGCTGGCAGGCAATGTCCCCCCTTGTCCTGGACTGACTAGGTAAGGGAGAGTGGTGGGAGCCGCCCGCTGAAGGAACCCCCCAGGAAGGACACAGAAGATGATGACTTAGATCCTGGATCATGGTGGTGGGATACTGAGGAGAAGTCTGGGGAAAGGACGAACTGGAAGGTGCTAGAAGCAGGGCGGTTGAGCGATCAAGGGGGGTCAGGAGAAGGAGGGCCTTCCAGGACAGGGTCAGAGAATGTGAGTCACAGTGTGAGCACTGACTCGGACAGAGAGGAGTCAGAGGTTGCCAACAGTCCCAGTCCTTCTGGCTCGTCTCCCCCTCTTACACCCCAATTGAGGAGAGTCCTGCATGTTTCTGAGCAACAGGCCAAAGAGGCCCAGAGGAGGAGCCCAGACCATTTACGCAGCCTTCGTCTGCTTGGGAGGGATCCAGAGTAAGTGGCTAAAGTGGTCAGTTTCAGCAAAGTCTCAGCTGGATTAAGGCGAACCAGGGGACTCTGCTGCATTATTATTAATAATAAAGGTAAAGGGACCCCTGACCATTAGGTCCAGTCATGACCGACTCTGGGGTTGCAGCGCTCATCTCACTTTATTGGCCGAGGGAGCCGGCATACAGCTTCCGGGTCATGTGGCCAGCATGACTAAGCTGGTTCTGGCGAACCAGAGCAGCGCACGGAAACGCCGTTTACTTTCCCGCTGGAGCGGTACCTATTTATATACTTGCACTTTGACGTGCTTTCGAACTGCTAGGTTGGCAGGAGCAGGGACCAAGCAACGGGAGCTCACCCCGTCACAGGGATTCGAACCGCCGACCTTCTGATTGGCAAGTCCTAGGTTCTGTGGTTTAGCCCACAGCGCCAATAGCTGTTAATAAAAAGCTAATTGCATTCTGTGACTCCTGTGTTCTCCTGCCCTGTGGATGACCTGGGCTCACTTGACAGCTCCCTGACACCCCTTGGACTGGTTGTAAGTAAGATGTTGGGCAGGTGGGGCCTGACTGAGGGCAGATTGAGGTTGGTGGGGCAGAGCCCTATTTGTCCTAATGGAGCATCCTTTACCAAGCACAGCTCGCTGTGTTATCTTGACATAGAATCTAGGGAGACTGTTTTCAGACTGAACCCTTTGCTCCCCGCTCTCTGTGGCATCCCTGTGTGTGTTCTGCTTTCATCCTAGGACAGGCCAGTTACTTCACGGCACAGCTGTGTTTTGAAACAGGGGTTTCATAAGTCATAGTTCATGCCCTCGACTTTTATGATAAACCAGCGTTATTAGTTTCACAATAAATTATAGTTTTGCACTGGTACGTCCCCTCCCCCATGAAAAAAGACTGGTTTGCACTCTTTCACACAAAGAGTGCCTTTGAAGGTAGTTCAAAGTCCTGATAAAGGTGATCTCCAATGTTTCTAATTGCCAGTTATGATACTACTGTGTAATGTGCTGACTACTGGGGTTCTTTGAAGTCTTTTTCCTATCTGAGACATGAAAAACTCTACAAAACTTTCACTAATTGAATTAGAAGATATTCGCCATATCAAAAAAATTTCTTTTCTGTTAGCTAAAGTGAAGGTGATAGGAACGGCCAATTTTATTCACTGGAAGCTCCGTAAAAATCGGCTGGAATATAATCCCCGCACCCCTAAAAAAAACCCCACCCCTGCTGTTACCACATATAAGCCTGAATGGCCTTGAATAAAATAGTAAGATACAACCTGAAAACTACTATGCTTTATTAAACAGCCCTCCCAAAGTCAGATAATTACTGATCCACTAATGGCCCATCAAAGACCTTGAATGACCCCAAACCCCCTGATACACTTAAGAGGGATATTATTGCTGCTGCTACTGTTCTTATTATTATACCACCCTTCATTTGAAGATCACAGGCAGGGAAGATCACAGACCCATACAGAATATTTATTTCTATTTAAAACTGAGACTGATCCAGCAAAAAATAATAATGCTATTTTGGGTGTTCTGGATTCCACAATGTTTCAAGAAGACAATGTTGTTCCATTCTGATAGATGATGAAGGTGTATGCTATTGGTGCCTCACTCAGGCACACTGTGTGGGTTTGTCCAACAAGATTTCCTTTCTGGTCAGAAGTTGTTTGCATTGGCAAAATCCTTGATATTTGCAGATGTTCGTGTACTTCCCGTTGTACAGACAACAAAAAATGAACTTTATGAGCCCTTATGGTTGCTAAAACTTTGAGTCTGGAAGCATGAATATTCGCCAACTTTTATACAATGGACTAAAGACCTTAACAAACTTGTTACATTTTAAAGTACCTTTTTTATATATAAACATCCATTTTGATTGTAGACCTATTCAGACATTTGGATGGCATATATTGATTGGTTTGTGTAAATTGAGATGGTGAAGTGGGATGGCTATATATTACTTATTTTGTGTATCATATACGCTCGGTTGTATTTCTAGCACCTATGATATATACAGCTAGCGTCAGTTCTGGGGTGGCTACTTAAACGTCACCAAAAAAAATCACAAAAAAATGAAAAAAGAGGACACAGATTTGTATACAATCTGCATATGCAATTTTTTTTATAGAAAGGGACAATTTTTTTTAAAAAAAAAATATCAAGCCTACTCAAACATATAATCTACTGATATATGCATGATTTTAATTATTTCTGGTTTTATCTTTGTTTTATTGATTATTGCTTTATGTATACTGCTGGTGGAAGTTTTCTAAATAAGCAGTGTATATATTTTTTCTAAGTGAATGAATAGAACAGCACCTCCCCCCCTTTCTTTTTAAACTTTGCTTTGCTACTGTCTCAAGAGCAGCTCCTACAACTGCAAGCATTGGCACTGCTACTCCTAGTAGTAGCCTTGGTGGGAATTTCTGCCTTTTCTTCCTAGAGTTAAATAACGGGCTGAAATCATGCTGCTTTCATTGGTACACAACAGATCAGAATTGTGGCAGAGTTTCTCCCCCCCCCCTAGATGCTATATACACAAGCAGGGTACCTTCAGAAGAATAATGGAATACCGTATTATCTTCAGAATGGCAGTGATTGACTGGAAGGAGGACAGGAGATTTGGCAGTCCCAGTTTATTGGCTTAGTTAAAGGAGACTGCGGCCCACGAAGACATTTGTCATTTAGTAACGGCTTGTATGGTAAAGACAGCATATGGTCAGGTGAGTTGAAATCCCTCAACACCCTCTACCCTTGGAGCTTTACAACAAGTATTGATGTCACGCCACCCAATATGCTTTTATTATGAGTTTGCAGTGGCAATTTGAATGCGGCAATCTTAGGTCGGTTGGCAGAGATGGAGAAACGTCCTAAACTCGCCGCCCCCGTAAAAGTTGTTTGACAGGGATTTTAAGATGCAGAAATAAACGCACCGGAGGCGACCTTTGGGCTGTCATTTGGCACCCAATAAACCCGCTGTAAATAATTTATGTTTCGGATGTTTATGTCGCGGGAAAGGGGAGTTCAATTTGCAACGTGCATACATCTTTATTACAGAGTGATTCATTGGAAACCGGGGTTTGCGATTACCTGGCTCGTGGAAGGGTCAGTGGCCGTAAAGCTGTCACAGAAGAAAATCCAGCAAAGGGGATTATTTATGCGGCAAAAGTGCATCACTTGTGGCTATATAAGCAGACCAAAGTGTGGAAATAATGACTGCACTGATAATGCAAATAGGTCCTGGCAAAAGGCGAACATCAGCATCTTTGATGTTATGGAGCCTGCATGAAATCATCCCGGTCTGCTGTTGTTGTTTTCATATCTACCAGAGATGCTCAGTATCCCCGCAGGCTTGAATTGTTTTTTTCCTTCTCATTCAGCCAGGACTTCTGGATCTTGTAACTTATTGATAGCAGAGGAATTAGGAAGGCGCAGCAAGGAGCAGCAGGAAGAAAATGTTTGTTTGTTAGCTGAACAAGACTCGGTCCAGCAAAATGATGCTGTTGGCCTTTAATGCCAAGTTAAAACAAACAAGCACACCTCTCTTGTGTTTGTGCCACATATAAGGCATGCATGTGTTTGTGTTGGGCCAGCCCAATGCATGCTGTTGCCTGAAGCAGTGCAGAGCACAATGATTTCCACCCCCTACCATCTTTTTCACTCTATAGGACGCACCCGACCATAGGGCACACCTTGTTTTAGAGGGGGAGAACAGGGGAAAAAATTCTCCCCCTCTCTGCACAGCACCCCTTCAGTGAAGTGGTAGGAGAAATGGAGCCCCTTCCATTTCTCCTCCCGCTTCGCTGAAGGGACGCTGCGCAGAGAGGGAAAACTGTGCAGCGCCTCTCCAGCGAAGCGAAGCCTGGAGAGCAAGAGGGATTGGTGTGCACCGACCCCTCTCACTCTCCAGGCTTCAGTGAAGGCAACCTGAAGCCTTTGGAGCACAGCAGGAGTTCCCATTGTGCTCTGGAGGCTTCGGTTTCCTTTTGCTGAAGCCAGGAGAATCCTGCTCTCCTGCTGCGCTCTGAAGGCTTCAGGGATAGCCGCCTGAAGCCTCCGGAGCACAGCAGGAGTTCCTGATGTGCTCTGGAAGCTTCAGACGGCTTCAGCGAAAGCAATGCGAAGCCTCTGGAGCGCGGTAGGAGCGCTCCCTCTGCGCTTTGGAGGCTTCGTGTTGCTATCGCTGAAGCCAAGGAGCCTGCATTCGCTCCATAAGATGCACACCCATTTCCCCTTAATTTTTGAAGGGGGAAAAGTGTGTCTTATAGAGCGAAAAATACAGTAAATAAATTTTCATTTAATATTGAATTCCATGTATGCATCACCTCCCATAAAATACCTCAGAGTGATACCACAATTAAAACACACACCTGCAATAAAAGCATTTGCACAATTTAATTGATCAAACCGCTACAGCGATTGAATTTTTTTGGGGGAAATAGGATATAGGATTTTTTTTTTCCATATCCAAGAAAGATACAGACTGGGATAAAGATCTCCACTTAAAAAGGTTTGTTGAAAAAGGAACCTCTTCAATAGGTCCCCCAAAAACAATAGAGATGGCACATGTCTGATCTGTACCAGCCCAGAGTTCCCAAGGTGCATAGTGCCCAAGGTGTGGTAATTTGACATCTGGGGCAAAAAAGAGAGTGTCCCACCAGCACCTCTCTCCCTGTGGCTGATGCAAACAGCCTTGTATGTTTGATTGATCCTTGCAAGTGGAACTTGTTGATTGGTACAGACAGCAAGCACAAGGCAGAAACTAGGGGAGGAATTCAAGGTCACACGAAGGTGATCATTCTATCAGGGTAAGCATTTTGGCTTGCTAGATGGAATGGTCTATCCAGCTCCCTCCATGCTGTTCTGGGGATTCTCCTGACCTCTCAAAGCCAATTTTGGGAGGTGCAGTGGGTTTATGGGGGGGGGGGAGGAGTGGGAGCTAGGGTACAGATCCATTGGAGCCTTGTTCAGGGCTTCATCTGATGGAACTCATCAGTTGAATCCTGCCCATTGAAATCAATGGTCCCCAAATGATAGAATATCTGCAGTTGGCTATGATGACAGGGAAAGTCAGAGGATATCCAAAAGAGAAAGTACAGAAGGAATGGAAAATCTTTAAAGAATACTTGGGAAACTATTGTAATAATAAACATCTCCTGGCAGAACTAGAATGATTCTTGTAAAATAAGAAACATAATGTTTTCATTATCTGATAAAAACAAAGAAACAGTACAGAAATTTGGAACTGTGAGTCTAATCGGAAGTTAAATGTATTTATTTTCTTTTAAAAATTCTTTTCTTGACTAATTTCTTTCTTCTTCTTTTTTCTCCCTTTCTTAGTTTTCTTCTCTTCTCACTTTCTCCTTTCAGTTTATTTTCCCCCTGATCTGCTAAGAAAGAGATAAAGTTAAATATGAAATGTTGACTAACTCAAAGCGATGTTTTGCAGTTTGTTAACTATTGTTAAAGATAGTCAACTGTAGGGAATAGTGAATCGATGTATTAGTTATTGTTGATTTATTGTTATTGTCGAATCTTAAATAAAAAACTTACTTAAAAAAAGAAAAAAAGAAATCAATGGTCCCCACAAAGGTCCATTGATTTTAGTGGGTCTGAGTAGAATTCAGTTGGACAAGTCTTTTTTGTGGGAAAGTGGGCCAAGGTACACCAAGATCACTAACTATTGCTCATACTGTGCCCCTGGACTTGTGTGGCAGTCATTTACCTATCTGAATAGCTGTTTTTTTGTGGTTGTGGGATTTCCAAGCCAGTTTCCCCATACTCCTTGATGAATATATGAAGGTTTAGAAGATCTCTCATGACTGGTCTTTGCTTAGTCTCACTTTGCCTTTTGGTCTCTCCTGGGGTATTTTAATACTGGATGTTTGTAGGACCATTTTATGAGACTGGCAAGCCGTGCGCTTGCATACAGAAGAAAGTTTATTATTTGCTGTTGAAGACTACCCAAGTTCTTATAGACAATGTTTGGACTTGCACAAATGTCTATGTGAACTAGGCAGCCACATTATTTTGTGCCAGGAACTCTGGAATTATTTCATGGGGGAAATTATGTCGCCCACTTTTCTGGTAGCAGCAAAACTGCTATTTAATCATTTTGAACCACATTATAATCAGCCACTCAGTTTCTTGCACTGAGTAGCCAATAAAGTGTTTTGCATTAGTGAGATCCACTTGCTTGAATAAAAATGAGAAAATTCCAGGCTATTGATCTGGCTGCCTTCAAATTAGGTTGTCAACCACTGTATATATGAGGACCACACTGGCTTCAGCTAACTCTTGTTACAATTAATTGGCAACAGCACAGAGATCACTAATAATACCCCTGCTATCACATGCAATTTGTTTTATAATAACTCTGTGATCCAAGTCAGTTAGTTCTTTGTACAGCTGACCAAATTGCTTTGCAGAGTTCATGTTTTCATTTCAATAGTTAATACCCTTAAGCTCCCAGCAATTACTCCATAGGATGATACATTTGTCATACTGCATTAAAACTACACATCTGCGACTTCTCAGGACCTCTCAAGCATACACCCTTAAAAACAGGTCTCAATGAGTTGGCTGCCTTCCAAAGAGCTGCTACTTATCCCCAAAGATCCCCAAAGATTTATGTTAATATGTTTTGTCGGTGGTCAATCTCACAGAGTTGGAAAAAGAAAGGGAGGAGGAAGGTAGAAAAATCAAAATGTGTGGACACTTTTAAATGACTACCGAGAAGAAGTGGTTTCCAAAAGCTTTCTGGCAGCAGTGGCAGACCTGGGATCTCAAGTTTCAGTGGCACCCTTGCGATACCAGAATTCGGTGTTCTCCATCTCTTGCTTCCCATTCTGCATCATAGTTGTGGTTCCTCCAGGGGCAACCCCGAGGCTCTGTGTCCAGTAAAACCAAACCGATCGTGCTCCCTTAAGTCCACCTCTGCTGGCAACAGCAGCACTGCTGCTTACTGGGAGCCAGATGGGTGAAGTGACAGTGAGGTTGGGGCCATGTAGGCACACCAGAGAGAAGACCAGATTAACTCTGCCAGTCTTCCTGCACAGCTCTGGCCTCACTGCCTGGCCCTTCCAGGTAAGTGGCAGTGATGCCTTTGGCGGGAAGCTATTACTGCAGCTCTGCCACCCCGGGTGAGCCACTTTTGCTATGGAGCTGTCAGTTAAACCACTGAGCCTAGGGCGGTTCGAATCCCTGAGACGGGATGAGCTCCTATTGCTCGGTCCCTGCTCCTGCCAACCTAGCAGTTCAAAATCGGTCCCTGCTCCTGCCAACCTAGCAGTTCAAAATCTATCTATTGTTGCTGCTTTGCTAATTAGTGGGAACATTTGCAAGATTTGTGATGAGTATTGAGCCAGGCATTGAACTCAACTAATATGACATGATTTTAGCCCTAAGAATTAAGAAGAAGCTTGACTGTGATAAATATTTATAGGTGGAAAGGACCAAAGTTCAGGGATAGAGCTTTGGTTGTAGATGGGCCCAAGTTCAACCCCCAGCACATCTTGGTAGACCTGGAAGCAGTGGTGTAGCGTGGGGGGCCACAGGGGTGGTTGCCCCAGACACAAAATTGTTAGGGGCACAAAATTTCAACACCCGGTGCTGCCTCAATACAGCCGTGTGCTTCCCTTGCTGGGCTCTGTTGAAAGGTTTAAAATTTACTGCATGCAATGCCCTAAAAGAAAATGTGATGAAAATGATATATAGATGATATATGACACCTGTCAAGTTAGCGAAAATGTATAAAGTCAGTAATAAATGTTGGAAATGTAAAGAAAAAGAGGGAACATTTTATCACATGTGGTGGGAATGTAAAAAGGTGAAATGCTTCTGGGAGATGATATATAATGAGATTAAAAAAATGTTGAAATATACATTTATAAAGAAACCAGAAGCATTTTTACTGGGCATTGTGGGGAGTGATATAAATAGAAAGGAATGTAAGCTCTTTTTATATGCAGTAACAGCAGCAAGAATATTACTGGCCCAAAAATGGAAGCAAGAAGAATTACCGACGATTGAAGAATGGAGGATGAAGTTAATGGACTATGCAGAACTAGATAAACTAACAGGAAGGATTCGGCGGGACCAGAAATTCACGGAAGACTGGAGTAAATTTACGGACTATTTGAAAGGTATTTATGAAGATCAGACGACGTTTGTAGGTTTGCAATAAGTTTTGTGAGGAGTATTATTGGAAGTATTGCAAAAATGGAGAAGGGGAAGGATGATTTGTTAAGAGATGTAAAGGCAATATAAAGTTAAGAAATGCATAAGAAGTGGTTAAAATGGTGGATAATCAGAGGTGCTGATGGAAGTCTAAAAAGATTGTATAAGTGATAAGTTTTGTGGTACATTTTATAATTTATATGTTAAAATCAATAAAAATTATTTGAAAAAAGAAAAAAAGAAAACAGCTTCTCCATGCGATCCAGGAAGTGAAGGAAGTGACCTCTCCAGACAACGCAATAACTCTTCTTTTCTTATCTCTGCAGCTGCAATTTCCCTCCCTCCCTCCTTCCCCCTGCACAGCCCCAGGCACTGGCAAACCAAGCTATGCCACTGCCTGGAAGAGAAACCTGCCTGAAATCATGGAGAGTCACTGTCAGTCAGTGTAGAAAATTGACCAATGGTCTGGCTTTCTGTGGCAGCTTTCTGTGTTCTTATATGAATATGCATATCCTATACGTCCAGTCACCTGGACCAGCTGCACTTCTTTCCTGAGTGTAGTCTCAGAGGCAGACCTAGGATTGGTGATGCAAAACATGTGAGATGGCCCTTGTCTGACCAATCCCGGGTGATGTAGTTCATATGTAAGTATTTTAAAAACAAATGCTCGGATGAATCAGAATAACTGATGAGTGCAAAGGGATCACTGTGGCCCTATTGGTATTCAGAGAGCTGAGAAATAGGTTGAACTCATCTGATAAATTATGTATCGTGAGCAATTTTCTTGGGTCTATGGCTGGAATATTGAAATAATAACAAAAACGTCTGCATCTGTATCTGGGCTGGTATAAGTCACATGTAGGGGGATATTCAGGGAATAAAACATCAAAGCACCTTATGCAAGAGAAAATGCTGAAGTTACCTGCATCAGCAATATATTACCAACATTTTGGCCTATCAAAATGTCATTTTGTCTTTTGGATGCAACAAATGCATAGAATGCTGTATTTATTTATCTTTATCTACCAGTAGAGATTCCTCACCTTAATTGAGAATTCTGTGCAAATGCATACAAGTGCTATAAATTTACACTTATTATCTACATTTAATTATCTACATTAAAATGGTTGTTTGTTATTTAAAGAAATATAGTAGGCCAACTAAGTATATGCCATTATGCAAAACGGACAACTCTGTATTGTTTAAGGGCTCAGGGATCTGAACTTTATTATCAATCAGTAAGCTCTCTAATTCTGGTCTGTGTCATTTTTGCATGTTTTTGCCCCCCCCAACTCCACTTAATTTATTTATTTAAAAAACCAATTTCAGTGCATATTTGGAAACATTTCTACTTCTGAGAACTGCGTCAGAACATTTGGAAAAGTGTAAAATCGAGTGGAGAGCTGAGTTGTGATCCAAACATTAGATAGAGAGGTGGAGATCAGGTCATTCTGTATATTAATTTGCAATGGTTGAAATCCTCACACATTCCTGTTCCTCAGCAGGTCCTTCAGACTAAGTAGTTTTGAGAGCTGTTGAACAGCTGACAGTCTACATGATTTGTCCCCGTCCTTGTGTTGTAATGCAACACTCAGCCAGAAATATCCAAGGATAGATACTTCATGAGCCATGTGTCATTTGCCCTGAAAGCTCTGCACTGTTTGCCAGTAAATTACTAGAGCTAGCTCATGGTGTCAGTTCTAGGGTACAGGGCCCTAAGTGGACTGTCACATGGGTGATGAAGGAAGCTTTTTTCCTGCTGCTATAGAGGTGTCAAGGGCCATGCTGCGGAGCGCTGCACTAAGGATTCTGATCCCTCTGATCCTGATCCTGAATTTTCCCAGCAGCAGGAGGACAATATAGATTTGGAACAGTGGTTTGCAAAAGGGCATAGTTCAGAAGGCAGAAGCTGGGAAATACTGGATAGGAACAGCTAGGTCAGGCATAGGCAAACTCGGCCCTCCAGATGTTTTGGGACTACAACTCCCATCATCCCTAGCTAACAGGACCAGTGGTCAGGGGTGATGGGAGATGGGAGATGTAGTCCCAAAACATCTGGAGGGCCGAGTTTGCCTATGCTTGAGCTAGGTGAAGAAATACTGGAAGAGAGAGGGTTAACAGATTCACAGTCATTGGACAGCATTCCTCTGATCTCCCCAAGGTTGAGAAGAGCTCAGAAAGTCTCAGAACAGAAAGCACAGAGGTTACAAACTCGGATTAAAAGGTGTAGGAGTGACGTAGATTAATAGGGATGGAAGGGAGTGTAATTCCTTAATTGGGAGCGCCGCCATTTCTAGGAGATGTGTTCTTTGTTCTCGCACTGTGATTATTAAAGTTTCTAACTGGTAAGACGTTCCTTTTTTAATTTCTATTTCAAAACCAATAAAAATTTACAAACATCAAATTCAAAATCCATATTCATTTTCTAACATAAGCTTATTACATAGATTACCTAAATTAAAATATATCTAATTGCTGTAGGCTTCGCTTTGCTATATGTAAATACAACACAATTAACAAATTATAAATGATATTATAGGTTCCCATATACCCCCCACTCCCCTTCACCCATGTGTGATCTCAATATTTTACTTCTTCCATCTTGTTGTGTTGTTATAATTTAATAATTATTCAGTTGATTCTAGTATTATTTTCTTGCTTACCCCTGCACGTTTTACACATTCTCTATTACTACTTCAATTCCAGAACCATATTTTTTCATGTATTCCTTCACTCCATCCTGCTCTCTAATTATTCCCTGATTTGAGTGGCCTCTAATAATTGCCATCAATTTTGCCATTTCTACAAATCCCATCACTATTAGAATGGCAAAACAAACTCTGTGAGTTTGTAGATATGAGCAATAGAAAAGAAGTGTGAAGATGTTCCTTTCTTTGATCCTTTTATCTACTGCCAGGGGTGAGTGGGGAGGAAGCCGATTGTCGAAACCTGACAAGAGAGTAGGACCCCAACCAATGGATTCAAATTAAAAGAAAGGAGATTCTGACTAGATATTAGGAAGAATTTTCTGACGGTGAGAGCTGTTCGACAGTGGACTGGTCTACCTTGGAAGGTGATGGATTCTTTTCATTGGAGGTCTTTGAGGAGATGTTGGATGGCCATCTGTTGGAGATTCTTCAGCTGTGACTCCTGCATTGTAGGCGTTGGAGTGGACGGCCCTTGGGGTCCTTTCCAACTCCACAAGTCTATGATTGTGAAAGATTGCCTGCACCAGTATCAACCATCAACCAATATCAATGTTAATATGATGTCCATTCCGCAAAAAGCACTTGCCAAGCTTCTCATCGTATTGCTGGCCCTGTGCATGCCCATGCTGGCATTCTATCGTAGGAACCATTGATTTCACGGATCACTGGCACACTAAGATAGTACATTTGAGAACAGCACCTCAATTACATTGAAAGCCAGCCACATGGAACACAACATGGATGGGTGCTTTCTTATTCGTGGCCAGCTTTGTGTTTGAGCTGCTCCTCATACAAATGCCAGGGTCTTCCCCATGATTTGCTCCTTATGAATCAGGGTCTCTGCAGCAGATGCTTGTGCAAATAGACTCTCATTTGTGGTATTTGTCAACCCTCTTTTCATGCAATCCATGAATTTAGAAGATGGGGTTGGGGAGAGATATGAGGAAATTTGTACAAACTGATGCTGATTTCACATTAAGTTTCAACTGGCATAAAAAATATGCCCTTAACTTATGCCTCTTGATGGTACCTTGTATGACAGACCATGGTTATATGGATTGGGAAATTAGGCTAAGGACTAGTTACTTGCCCAGTGTTATCCATGGCAAGCTCAGAGTCCAGAACTGCATAGACCCCAGGCATTCATGTAGCAATGAGCTGTTGCTGCAATGTAGCATGTTAATATCCCACAACCCAAATTTGCTATCAGCTTTCACAAAGCCAATCGCCCTTTGGATAAACTATGGACCTCAAATATCCTTCCTAACTCCACAAAGAAATCAGCACCAACTGATACACAGCCTCAACTGCTATATACAGGGGCATCCCCTTGTTCCTCTTTCGACACTTTGCACAGAAGGGTGATCTGTACATCACTCAGTTCACTTTGTTTACAATATTCTGACAGTGATTAGCAAATCCATACTCAGATAGGATTATTATAGTAAAACTTACATATCTCTTCCTAAAGTCTTCTGGCTTATCCTATGGTTTCTTCTCCAGATTCTCCCTTGCACATTATAATCTCCCACGGGAAGAATCTGACAAAGATGTTTTGTTTACATTATTTTATTTTCTCATTTTGACTCTACCTGTCTTCCCACAATGTGAGTGTTTATCCCTCAAATTCAAACCACTGGCTTTTAAAAATAATAATTCTAGGACTTCTGTATACTTATTTGCGTGTTTGTTCTGTGAACATTTAAATATCTGATTGCTTGAAAAGCAAATCCTGTCTTTTTTCTGTTTAAAGGGGTCCTTTTATGTTTTCTTGCTCATCAGTGCTAATCAGATAAAAAGATTAAAAACAATGCCTAGATTACAGATGTCAATTTAGGATTTCTGCCGGATGAATTTTAATTCCTCGCTTGGAATTCCTGTTTGCTCAGAATGTAAATGTGGAAACCAAATTCTTACATCCCCCTTGCTTAGTTGCTTCAACTCAGCAAGTAGCCAAGAATACATAAATTTAAAAGTATGAAACAAAAAGTTCAGTGATTTGTAGGAGGAGTTGGATCACAATTTTTTTTTGCCCCCATATGCATAAAGATGATTTGTGACACTCAGTATTGGAACTGAGATTATATTTATTAACTATGGGATCCTCCTCAGCTTGCTTCGCTCATAAACTCTGCCTATCTCTTTGGCAACTGTTCTTCCTCCACATCTGACCAACCCCACTTCCTTTATAACTCACCTACATCTTTCCTGATCCCCTCACAGCTCACCCAAGCTGCCCCCTCTCTCAGGTAGCTCAAACCTCCACCCTCTTTTACAGGACAGAGGAGGAATTTCACAGAGCACTTTGCTAAACTGCTCTGAAAATTGCCTCCCTTCCTCCTTGCCTCGGCACCCAATTAATGGCATTAGTACTCATCATTTCCCCATTCTCTATGGTGGAGCAGAGTGGGAAGCACTAACCATTTTTTAAAAAAAATTGTTGCTATTGCTGTTAAATGAAAACAATCAATACCATTAAAATCAGGACTGGATTTAGGTTTGATGAGGCCCCAAGTTACTGAAGGTAATGGGGCTCTTTATATATCCAGCTGTCCTTTGTCAACAACAAATTGTTGCTGTTTTTTGTGTTGAATATATGCTATATGGTGATTTATAGACCTAATAGGTATCTAGAGCCATTTGCACATAACAAGTAGGAACCTACACAACACAAAACACTGTTGCTGTATGTAGGTTTTATTGTATTTGTTTTTTATCTTATATTTTGGAAATGCACATCCAGTTTTATTTCCCCTTTATTTATTTGGGGGGGGGGACAAGAGAGTGGGGCCCTAAGCTATAGCTTGTTTAGCTTATATGTAAATCCGGCACTACGTTAAATAACAGTCAACATATAACACAATGCCAGCCATGATCATAAAATTGTAGAGTTGGAAGGGACCCTAAGGGTGATCTAAGCCAACCCTCTGCAATGCAGGAATCACAGATAAAGAATCTTTAACAGATGGCTATATAACCTCTGTTTAAAAACCTCCAATGTCACACCATGCTTCTCCTTTCACTAGGGATGGCCAGGGTGATTGAGGGAGGAGATGCCCGTAAGGTATAGTCATTCTTACAGAACTAGTTAGGCCAGTGCCGGATTTACGTATAAGCTAAACAAGCTATAGCTTAGGGCCCCACTCTCTTGGGGGCCCCCAAAAAATTATAGGGAAAAAACTGGATGTACATTTCCAAAATATAAAATAAAAAACAAATAAAATAAAACCTATGTACAGCAACAGTGTTTTGTGTTGTGTAGGCTCCTGTGATGTAAGTAATGGGCCCCACCTGCTAGCCTGCTCCCTAAAATATCACTGGTTTGTTCATTTCTATATCAATTACTTTGATAAAATACATGTTTTGTTATGTGCAAATGGCTTTAGATACCTGTGAGGTCCATAAATTACCATATAGCATATATTCAACACAAAAAACAGTGACAATTTGTTGTTGACAGCTGGACATAGAAAGGGCCCCATTACCTTCAGTAGCTTAGGGCCTCATCAAACCTAAATCCGGCCCCGAGTTAGGCCTTGGTAGCATTAACAGGTGTTTTTTTTAAAAATTCATAACCATGAGCAACATGGATAATAGACCACTGTCGTGCTTTCCCCGAAGTACAGTGCAATATCTATTTGTTTACTTTGAACTGATGGAAGTTGAGGATATGCCAATAAAACCTCAGGAGAAGAAAACAAAGAACTTGAGACCCGAGGCTGTGAATAACTCAAAACCCACACAGCTGTCCACCCACAAGTCATCTCCTTGTCTTCAATCAACTTCCACCCCACAAAAGACCGTTACTTGTAAAAGGTCTAGCTTGACTAGCTGAAGAATGTCCTGTTCACAATGCCAGGCCGGGGGCTACAGAAGTGTTGTGAGTTAACTACGAGAGAGTTCCCTTGCCCAATCATTTAATATTTCTGAGCTTCTGAGGCCTTAAGACCCAAATTGAGGCAGAGGGGCAAGTTCTTTTCTTAGCATGCAACTCAGAAATAATATTGCACAAAAAATGTAGATTCTACCTCAATTTGATGAACATCAGTTCCCCAGATGTTTCCTGAACACTACAATTTTTGAATTAATTTTATAATGAATGATTTTAGAGTGTTGTGTTGTGTTGTACTGTTGTACTGGTTTATTGTTGCTAGCCGCCCTGAGCTCAGCTTCGGGGCTGGGGAGGGCGGGATATAAATAAAATTTATTATTATTATTATTATTATTATTATTATTATTATTATTATTACCAAGTATTGGAGTCTCAGGCAAAGAGGTACTGCAAGTGCAAGGGAAAAGGAAGGCTTTGAGATAGAATCCACAACCACAGCTAGTCTTTGCCTGCTTCGTCTACCCAGAAGTTGATCTTGAGTGTTAGGAATATAGGAAGCTGCTTTATAATGAGCCAGGCCATTGGTCAATCTATCTCAGTATTCTCTATACTGATTGGAAGCAGCTCTCCAAGGTTTCGGAAAGGAATCATAGAGTTGGAAGGTCATTTAGTCCAACCCCCTGCAATGCAGGAATCTCATCTAAAGCATCCATGTCAGATAACCATTCAACCTCTGTTTAAAAACCTCCATGGAAGGAGAGTTCACCACCTCTCATGGGAGTCTGTTCCACTGCTGAACAGCTCTTACTGTCAGAAAGTTTTTCTGAATATTTAGTCGGAATCTCCTTTCTTGTAACTTGAAGCCATTGGTTCGAGTCCTACCCTCCAGAGCAGGAGAAACCAAGCATCTTTTCCATCCGTACCAGGGATCAAACATGGAACGTCCTGTATGCAAGGCATGGTCTCTATAGCTGAATGATGGTCCTTGCCTGTGGAGAGAAGCTGGGACCATTTCATCAAAGGTCTTATTTGTGAGGAAATGGAATAGCCTGGCAGTTGTACCTTCTTGACTCTGAAAATGAATGAACCGTGTGGGCTTTGGTACAGATATTGTGAGACACATTGGGGACCCCCTGTCCTGATATCCCTATTGCTTGCCAACAAATTAGAAGCATGAGAAATGAAACAGCCTGTTTCTGGGTAATTAGAAGTGCAGCTTTATAGATTTTGTTGTTTGTTTGCTTGTTGCTATATTCTAAAAGTCTACATGAATATTTACACCACTTTGACAAAACAGAAAGCCCCAGATAGATAGGGAAGGGGGGGATACATTTGCAACGTGTGTTCTTTTAAAGTTCAGCTCTCGGATTGCGAACAGCCAAATAAATTAGGTGTGTGTGTGTCTATGTTTGTGTAGACATTGAATGCTGAACACAGGGGAAAGGAGAAGGTCCCTATTTATCATGCACCTTGCAATCACGGCTGAATGATGTATAATGATTACATTTTTTTTAATTGGCAGGTTTCGGAAACTGCTATGGGAATTGGTGACAAGATGATGGATCAGTTTCACTGTATTGGCTTGTTGATCCAACAACCCTTAAAGTAGATATTGGCATTTGTCATTCAGCTTTGGAGCCCTCCAGACTCCTGCTGCTGATTAGTCAAATATTTCACCTCTTCGTAATTAATGTCTTAACTGCAGAGCCTCTCGGGGGAGCAAACTTTTACAACACAACCACAAAGAAGTGTTACTTGGTACCAGTTGAGTGAGAAGGAGGAGAGAGCATGTGAGAGAAGGCGGAGGGATCAATGGCAATGTTTGAACAGCTTAACCCCGATGGCCCTTGCATGTTAATAGATTACTGATGCATCCCTTCTCCGGCAGGAGGAAATTAGTATGATTAGCATTTTCTCTTTATTGACCGGCGAATCACAAATTGGAAAAATGTTTACATCCATTTTTGTTTATTCCTTTGAAAAATATTGACAGCAGCGGTGGGAGCAGGATAACCTTTCCTACCCTTTTGTACTTAACTGCCAATGTTTGTTTCCTGGGAGAAGTTTTCATAATAGATTTATACTGCTTAGAGCTTAGCACACCCCACCACCCCCATCTCTCGTAAGGTATTAAAGCATACACTTTAAATAAAACCACCGTTCAGAGAGGAAAAAGAGCTAGCAAACTTAAAAGGGGATTAGACACATTTGTGGAAGGTAGGTCGATCGACGGCTATTAGTAATAACAGCTGAACGTTGAGAGGCACTCTCATGTCCCTTTATCAGGGCTGGCCCAAGAAATTTTGCTGCCTGAAGCAAAAGACAAGATGGTGATGCAGCCACCCACACCATATACAGTACTGCCAGGAGCTATGTAGTGTGGGTGAACCGATGAATTGAAGGTGGCAGCCTTCTCGCTGAAGAATGTTTCCAGGCTGACTCCATCCACCCAGGCTGACTATTAGATTTTTTCTGGGTAGGAAGAAGTATACAGGGTTTCTTTTTCTAGCTGAGCAACAATCCACAGCCCATTTCAGTTCTGAAATCTGGTTTGCTCTTCAGTCCTGACTCTTGGCTTGCCCTGTGGTCTTGACTTGCTCTTTGTTTTTGACTCTTGGCCTGTTTCTTGCTGCAGCCAAGCTACTTGGTTGTGATCATTGACACGTCCCATAGCTTGTACAGTGGAACCTCGGGTTACCATACGCTTCAGGTTACAGACTCCACTAACCCAGAAATAGTACCTCAGGTTAAGGACTTTGCTTCACGATGAGAATAGAAATCATGCTCTGGCAGCTCAGCAGCAGCAGGAGGCCCCATAAGCTAAAGTGGTACCTCAGGTTAAGAACAGTTTCAGGTTAAGAACAGACCTCCAGAACGAATTAAGTTCTTAACCCGTGGTACCACTGTAGTTCACATCTCCTGCCTAACCTCAGATTGCTGTCCACTGCCCAGCCCTGATACATAAAGAGGATGATTGCCCTGGCCTCTGAATCTTGCTTCAGCACTGGCAATGGGACCCTAGGCTAGTGCAGAAGGTGCAGGACAAGACAGGCCATGCAGCAGACACAGATTGTCCTCTAACACCATACCACCTTCTCTGTCCCCTAGCACCAACCACCTGAGTTGTCCCCCTCACTCTGCCAAGTGGAGGGCTGGCGTTACTGCTTGTGAGCTTCCCTGAAAAAGCTAGCTGGGCACTTTTTGAATTCAGATACCAGACCAGGTGGATCTTTGGTCTGATTCTACAGGACTCCCCTTTCTTCTGTTCTCGAAAGGCAAGATTTGGCAAAACAGATTTAATAATGGCATTTCTTTATTTTAGAGCTCCGGATCTTGTTCTCTGCCGAGTTCTGCTTATATCAAATGTTGTTTTGCCAGGATACCAAGACGAATAGATAGACAAAAATCCCCCTTGAAGGTTACCTCAAATATTTGCATCCACATCATCTTCTGCAGTGCTTGGCAGCTATGAAATTAAATGTTAAAACCTGTCAATGAAAAGTCATGTGACCAGAAAACTATGCACAGCAATGCACGATTATCTGGATTCCTCATCCCTCTAAAATTTTTTAACAGCACCTACACAGGCTGAACTGTGACACAGTTGGTTTTGTTTTTTTTGGTAATCTCAGGGAAGTGTAAAAAGCACTTTGCTTAGAAAATCAAATAGTGGAAAAGCACATAGCCACAGGAAACAAGGTGTACTTGTGAATCACATGTTTATGGACCTGTGAATCATAGCCTGAGAATGTATCATTGTTCTACATCAGGGCCTACATGCTACCTTCTTAAGCATTAGTTTCAGTGAATTGAGAAGTTAGGGAACAACCAGAATCTCATCAGGTGAAAGTCATGTGAACTAAGGAAGGATCCTTCACAAATCCCTCCACATATCTCACCCTTGCATAACACCCACATAATTCAGAGCACCATGTGCTTCAAGGAAAGAGCAGATGCAAATAAGGCCTGTTGCACTAAGCTGCATTCTTCCATCCTAGCTGACTCAAAGAAATGGGCTCTTCCCAAAGGGGTGACTACATGAAAACAATGCAGAGCCATATCTTCAGAAATGTTGGTGGGCCCACTGAATAGCCATAAAGCAGGGTCGACACAGGGACAATTTCATGTGCAATACAGTTGTGTATAAAAGAGGGATTTTCGGCAGCTGTTGTTTGGAAGCTATGACTGCTGAAATCTCTTCTTCTGCACAACTATTCAAGGTGATCACTGTTAAGGTGTGGGTGAACATATAAGACGACACAGTGATTCTTCAAACAGCTCTTGTTTATTCAGAAGCCAGAACAGAACAGAACTGAAGAGCTCAGTCAGCCTGCTTATATAGAGCTCCAGAACAATGTAACTGTAGCAACTTTCTAAAACTATCCAATCACTGAATGTCACTTCCGATCCTTCATTTGCATAACTATCTACAGTATCCCCCTGCTGGCCCAGGGTGAGAACTTCAGTACATAACAATCACGCTCCTCTTTTTTGTTTGGTCACCCTATAACGCATCCATTGCTTCCCCTAGAAAACATTTCCTGGTAATTTTTCCCCATGAGTGTTTTATGGTAATAAGTCAACACAGGAGAAAATCAGCTGGAAGGAGGAAGGAGAAGGAGTTAGTGGGGAGAGAATTCAGGAATCCCCTCTGTTTGATATTGCATGACACCGCCCCCCATTATAAATGTTTAGCAGAGACCCATGATTGAAGACACGAATCTACCGCAGGTGTGGGAAATATGAGATGGCGCTGTGGATTAAACCACAGAGCCTAGGGCTTGCCAATCAGAAGTTTGGCGGTTCAAATCCGCGCAATGGGGTGAGCTCCCATTGCTCGATCCCAGCTCCTGCCAACCTAGCAGTTCGAAAGCACGAAGTGCAAGTAGATAAATAGATACCACTCCGGCGGGAAGGTAAACGGCATTTCCGTGCAGTGCTCTGGTTCGCCAGAAGTGGCTTAGTCATGCTGGCCACATGACCTGGAAGCTGTATGCCGGCTCCCTTGGTCAATAAAGCGAGATGAGCACCGCAACCCTAGAGTTGTCCGTGACTGGACCTAATGGTCAGGGGTTCCTTTACCTTTTTATCACCATTTGCTATGACAGATCAGGGTATTACTGAGCTTCTCTGTTCTGTCCTGCTCCCAGAAAAGTTTAGAAAAACTTTGGAGTGCTTTCGCAGACCCTCCAAATGTCCCAATTTTCCAGGCATAGTCCTGGATTTACAGAAGCCATCCCAGTTTCTGATTTGAACCTGGAATGTCCCACTTTTTCTTAGGGTGCCCCTCTTTTAATCAGAGAAATGCTGGAGGCTACGGAGTTGTGCGACTCCTGAGCCAAGGCGACAAGTAACTTTACAATCTAGAAGAAATCTGAAGGCAGCCTTGTATAGGGAAGTTTTTTAATGTTTAATGTTTTGTTATGTTTTTATATATGTTGGAAGCTGCCAAGAGTGGCTGGGGCAACCCGGTCAGATGAGTGGGTTAATAGTCGTTGTTGTCTTCCTCTTCTTCTTCTTCTTCTTCTTCTTCTTCTTCTTCTTCTTCTTTGTAGTATTGAATAGGACGCCCCTCTTTTCATTGGGGGAATATTGGTGGGTATGCTGCTGCCATCTAGAATTTAAATTGGCAGTTGGAGTACCTTTGCACTTTGCTAGAAATGCCAACACTCAAATATTGTTTGGGGGAACAAACCAAATATTTGTGTTACCCAGAGCAGTCATAGGTATGCAGAATAGGACTCAGTGATCAGGATGATAAAATAAATTAATTAAAGTAAAATAAATTTAAATTGAATAAAAATCAGAATATACATATACAATGTTAATATAATATATATATATATATATTAAAAAAATTAAATTGGCAAAAAACATAAATAGTGGAGCAGCAAATGTTCTTTAAGACAAAATGTTCAATATGCTAGTGCCAGACAGGTTGCTTCAAAATTTATGGGGTCCTTTGATGAAGTCATTTAAAAACAGATACTTCTATATCATATTACCCAAGTTCAGAGTAGACTTAAACAGCAATGGGTTTCCTGTCTGCATTACAAAGAGAAATGACTGTCAACCTACAATAACTGAATTGAGAATGTATATGTGATTGAATGGTTGGGTGGGAAAAAGGTTCTTCAATCAATGAGACAAAGGCCTGGCGATCCAGCCAATCACCACTGAAAAGTAGGCATATAAGGTTATTAAATCTCTTGTAAATGTGGGAAGGAGATGACTCTACCCTCACACAACAAAGAAAACCAATCTCTGATACAGGTAGATATTATTCTTACACAGGAAACTGAATATACATAACCCAACCCAACATGAAACTGATATGTGGGAGGTGAAGGTTTGGGGTTTGGGGAAAAGATGGAACTGGAGAGGTTAAGCTGACCACACTTTAATAAATCCAGCCAATTTCCCTTATGTGAAGGATAAGGTTATTGATAGGTACAAGGCACAATGGCTTTGCTCTGCCTCCAATGGTTGGAGGCAGCAAGGATGTTTGTGTTACTGGAGACAGGATGTTTGTGTTACTGTGTTCCGTGAAGTGGGACTATTGTCCTTTGTTCTTTTTCTCTTTGCTGTCTGATGCTAGAGAGAGAGGGAGCCGCGTTGCAGTGCTCCGTGTGTGTTTATATGTAAATAAAGTAGATTAGCCAAAATGCTGAGTTGCTGAGGTCTGTCACGCATGATGCACAAACTCTGTGGATCCCTAAGTGTGCCGGTGTTGGTTGGCATCGGTTGCTACGATGTTCGAGCTGAATAAAGCTTTTGAAGCTCCCGAACGATCGACCAGTCGGGCATGTGTCTCTGCCAGGGTCCTACTCGAGTGTAGGCCGAGCTCCTGACAGGAAGACCCCTCGGCCAATGGATGGGCTATTGACTTGATCCAGTAGGTTCTTCCTATGTTCTTATGTACTGTTGTCAGGCGTCACGGAATCCGATCCCCCCACAGTAGACTGCCAGGAATAGATAAGCATGGAAAGCTCTTACCAATGTCTTTCATTCAATATTCACAGAGAGAGGCTTAGAAATGCTACTTAATGGTGTTGCTCCGAGTAATCTCCACCCCACCATCTCTCCTCAATCGTCGACAGCACCACCCAACTTACAGTGGCTGCTTAGGGCCATGCCTCCGAGCCTTTTGCTCTCCCCGACTTTCAATGCTCACCGGGTTCTGGGAGAAGGGGGTGGGGTCTGGAATGCTTTCTAGTCACAATGCGTCAATGGTTCTGCTTCGTCCCTCCTCCTCTCCCATTATTTCCCAACTTTGTCCTTCATCTGCCTCTGAGCCGTGACCTTCCGCAAACCACCGCTCTAAATCTATACTGTTTTCCTCTTCTCTGGAAGGTTCAGAAGGAGGGGGAAGCTATCTTCACCATTCCTCCTCTGTTCAGCCCCTGACAACTGTTCCACCCTGACTCAGGCATTAATTCTGCTTTATTAGTAAAAGCGTGTATTCAAGAGCCATAGCAGTAAGGAGAATACTGTCCCTGGGATTGTGCCAAAATACACAGGGTGTCTAGTTCAATGGTTTCTTGCATGTATATGAGATGTCCATCTAAAGCTCCTGCTGAGTGCCAGGGTACAGGTCAGTACCTTCTCCTTTCTACATTTTGTGCGAACCATCACATAGGAGCCGATGGTGAAGCAAACCTGCTGGTTAATAATGTGATCACTGGGTCACACATAGTGTTTTGGACCAGATCCAGAAACAGCGCCACAAATCTTTCTATCCCTTTCACATTGTTGGCTTTTGGAATGATTCTAAGAGAGGCACCTGTGGGTATTTTAGTCCATTTGCATCAAATAAGTCTTTATTGGGTAAACAGGAAACACCAACAATGCATCTTTCAAACAGGTATGAATAGAATTTTTATAAGAGGATTATAAGGAATTAGACTATTTGTAGGGAAATGTACAAGAAGTCTGCCTTTACAGGCATACATTTCTGTGAAGGGGATTTAAGTAATTTGTCCTCATTATTTATAAGTTATTAAGAGCTTCAAGATAGCAGCACAGCACAGCAATAATGGCCTGTTTCAAAGCATGCTGGGAAGTGGCTCCAGGTAGGGGACTTGAATACTGCTAAGGACTGTGCCACAGTCACTATGTAATTGAATCAACTCCTCCCAAGGCTTTATTTCATATGATCTACTTTGAAGCTCTTTGTGGGGTTTTCAACAGTTTCAATTAACTAGACAACAGTTCTCTACAGTTCTTTTGTGTGTACACAGGCCGTAAGAGCGGTAGTACAATTAGTAGGCCATTCACTTTAATATCTCAGAAGATCGGTGGGGATGGGGAAGGAAGTTATTTTTTAAGTTAACTGATTTTTTTAATATATAATTTTTTATTGGGTTTTTGATAATTTTATACATATGAAACATAACCATTTCAAACATTAAAATACAAGGTTCTTTTGAACCTTCGTACCTCCTTCCTTCCCTCCCTCCGTGGCTTCCACGTTTAAGTTTAAATTTGCTGCATCTTCTACCATTATCCATCTATTATATGATCACAATTACCATAAATAATTCCACATTACAAGTGTCATTACATCCCTGCCAAAGATTTCAACTGTTTACAGTGGTCTTTTAAATAAATTATAAATTTATTCCAGTCTTGAGAACATATTTGATCTGGATCTTCCCCATAAATTTTGCCATTTCCGCATATTCCATCAATTTCATCTGCCATTCTTCTTTTGTTGGTATTTCTCCTTCCTTCCATTTCTGGGCTAGTAGCATTCTCGCTGCCATTGTTGCATACATAAAATGTATTTTATCTTCTCTTGGTAACTCTTCACCCATTACACCTAGTAAAAAGGCTTCTGGTTTTTCTAACAAATGTATTTTTAAACATTTTCTTTAATTCATTATGTATCATTTTCCAGAAAGCCTTTACCGATGTACATGTCCACCACATATAGTAGAAAGTAGCCTCCTTCTCTTTACATTTCCAACACAATTTTGAATAAAGTTAACTATTTTAGGTGATCAAGCCCCTGTCAGGAGCTCGTCCTACACTCGAGTAGGACCCTGGCAGAGACACATGCCCGGCTGGCATGTTCTCTCCCAACTGGTCGATCGTTCGGGAGCTTCAAAAACTTTCTTCTGCCCGAACATCACAGCAACCAATGCCAACCAACACTGGCACACTTAGGGATCCACAGAGTTTGTGCATCATGCGCAACAGACCTCAGCAACTCAGCATTTGGGCTAATCTACTTTATTTACATATAAACACACAGAGAGCACTGCAACATGGCTCCCTCTCTCTCTGGCATCAGACAGTAGAGAGAAAAAGACAAAGGACAATAGTCCCACTTCATGGAACACAGTAACACAAACATCCTGTCTCTATCACATCCCACTCTGTGGAGTCAAAACATATACCTTCATGTGATAGACAACAATCCCGTGACTGCAATCATGGAGTAGCAATTCTAACAGCCCCATCTTGTTTAATTATTGAGGAAGCAGGGGAAAAAATAGGAATGAACCAAAAGGAGGAATTCTTTACACACACACACACACACACACACACCCCAATGGTAATGAAAAGTGCCCTCCTATTTGGAAGTTATTTGAGGTGTTACTCCAAAGAAGGGTGAAAATCTCCACCTATTCAGAGTGAAGTTAATGGTGATGCAAGGAATCATCGCCCTCATTCTTAACTGGTTTCCTATGGCAAGATGACATACAGTGGTACCTCGGGTTAAGTACTTAATTCGTTCCGGAGGTCCGTTCTTAACCTGAAACTGTTCTTAACCTGAAGCACCACTTTAGCTAATGGGGCCTCCTGCTGCTGCCGCACCGCCAGAGCCCGATTTCTGTTCTTATCCTGAAGCAAAGTTCTTAACCTGAAGCACTTTTTCTGGGTTAGCGGAGTCTGTAACCTGAAGCATATGTAACCTGAAGCGTATGTAACCCAAGGTACCACTGTAATCATATTTGCTATGATCCTTGACTGGCTGGGGTCATTTTGAAAAAAAAAGAAAGAAGTCTTTATCCAGGAAAAATGGCATCAAAGCAGTAGTGGATCAACAAAACAATGAACAAGCCCCCCCCCCCCCCAAGGGAGCTAACATTCCAAAATATATTGTTTGTTTTTCCAGAAGTGGAATATACATGACTAAAACAAAACAGTACAATGCAATACAATACGGGACACATTCAACCATGCTTTCACTCTCCCACACCCGCCATCAGCAGATGGTTAGATAATATTGAACACCCTCCAAAGCAACTTGTATAAACACAAATTAGAGATTTAGAGGTTGTAGGAGCTAATTAGATAGAGTCGGTTCACAAAATGACTGTGCATGTCTGATGCACCTAAATTAATCTTCCGAAAAAGCAAAACCTCCAGTATCAAATCACTTTGATTATTTGAAGCTCAACATTATCAAAATTCACTATCCCCACATGATCAGCGTAGGCTTATAAATAGCACTTCTAATTATTTAATCCTGCAGGCCATTTTGATAAATGAAGTTCCATCGCAAGATGAAAATTGCAAGCATGCAGCATTTAATGGCAATTGCCCTTTGTTTAAAATGTGATTTTTTACCAAAAAAAATCAAAAGTATTTGAGTAAACATACCAATGAAATGTTAACTTCTAAACATGCAAAATTCAAATTCAAATATTGAGCAAGATAAAGCCTTTTGCTATTTTTATTTGTAAAAGAAAAAAACACACACCAGCATTTCTCTATTCTGACATCAATACTCATGTTACTTGCTAAGGATTAATTGAAGGCGACAGGACTGATCTCCAAGTAGTATTTTGAGGACTTCAGCACAATAATCCAACCACATGCATTTCCTTAATATACCATCACCACAAATGTTGGATGTAATTATTGTTATTGCAAAAAAACAAAAAAACCTTAGGAAATAATATATTGTGAACATTAATCACACCAGCCATATGATGTGCTTCTTATTTCAAAGCGTTGCCAGAATATCATTAATTCTAAACTGTCTATAAATCACGCCTTTGCCCTAAGTGACTTTAAGTGCTGTTTCACTCATGTTTTCTAAATAGCACTAAACTAATAATGTATTCTTAGTGGGGCCTATCTTCCCTAAAAGTTATTAACAGTGGATACACATCCTTTTGTCATATCTTCATGGAGAAGCAGCAAAAAACAAACCCTTAGTAGCTGTCTATTTGTGCTTCTGCAGCACATACGGCTCCTATTCCTTGAATCCATTGTGTTTTCAAAACCCTCACCCAATTTTTATCTGTTTGGTATGTCCATGTGTGCTTAATCTGTTGGGAACCATGCATGTTCATGCAGTGCAAGGCTGCAGCTGATGGATCACATCAAATAAGGGAACTGGAATATACCACATTTTTCGCTCTATAAGACGCACCAGACCATAAGATGCACGTAGTTTTTGGAGGAGGAAAACAAGAAAAAAAATATTCTGAATCCCAGAAGCCAGCACAGCAAGATGGATCACTGCACAGTGAAAGCAGAGATCCCTCTTGCTATTCTGGCTTCTGGGATAGCTGCGCAGCCTGTATTCGCTCCATAAGATGTACACACATTTCCCCTTACTTTTTAGGAGGAAAAAAGTGAGTCTTATAGAGCAAAAAATACAGTACTTCAGAGTTTATCGAATCCATCCTTTTGTCCAGCTGAGCAACTGCAATATAGGCATTTCTGACAGATGGCTCTCCAACTCTGCAGGGACCAATGAAGGAGAATTCAACATTTCCCACTCTCTTTGATTGTTGAACATTGCGTATTGTGATGAAGTTTCTCCCCACTTTTAGTCGCAATCTGCTACCCTGAAGATTTTGCATAGCACTGACCAGGGGTGCCAACTTGAATAAAAAAAATTGGGGTTCCCCCATCCCGCATAATCAGTCGCATGAGGTGACACACACCAAGTGCCGGATTTATGTATGAGCTAAACAAGCTATAGCTTAGGGCCCCACCCTTTTGGGGTCCCCCCAAAAATTTAAAGGAAAAAAACAACCACTGGATGTACATTTCCAAAATGTAAGATAAGAAACAAATAAAATAAAACCTACATCATTTTAAGTTAGAGCTTAATAATTATTTCACCATTCATATACTTCTTCTAAATTGTATTTCACTATTAATATACTTCTTCTTAATTGTATTTCAGTTCAACAATTACTTTGATAAAATACATGTTTTGTTATGTGCAAATGGCTTTAGATATATAAACGGAACGCGGGTGGCGTTGTGGTGTAAACCACTGAGCCTGGGGCTTGCTGATTGGAAGGTCAGCGGTTTGAATCCCCGCAATGGGGTGAGGTCCCAGCTCCTGCCAACCTAGCAGTTTGAGAGCATGCCAAAGTAAAGGGAGATGAGCACCGCAACTCCAGAGTAGTTCGCGACTGGACTTAACTGTCAGGGGTCCTTTACCTTTATCTTTTTTTAGGTCCATAGATTACCATATAGCATATATTCAACACAAAAAAGTGCCCATTACCTTCAATAGCTTAGGGCCTCATCAAACCTAAATCCGACCCTGCACACACCATTTGAATGGCAATGCCCAGTGCTATTTTTCTAGAAAAAGAGGTGCTGGAACTCACCATGTTCTCTGAGAGGTGCTGGAATTGAGTTCCAGTGAGGAAACTGGCTGCTGAATTCTGCACTAGCTGAAGTTTCCTAACCATCTTCTGAGGCCCCCCTATGCATAGCACGTTGCAGTCATCCAGCCTAGAAATCACTAGTGTTTAATATGTATTGCACCAGTGTGCACCTGATTTTGGGCAATTCCCTTTGTCACTGCTGTTTAGCTGGGTTCACCCACCCTTAGAAGAGGCTTTTCAGAGGCTCAGCAGAATGCAGAGGGGGAGAAAGGATGGGAAAAATCTCTTCCATGACCTACCTTCTGCCCCTATAAACTTTGGCACCAAGCCATGTTTATTTCCACCTCCAATGTTCAGCCATGAAATATTAAGGGAGCCATCCAGTCTGAGAGGAAAGTGTGTCCTACAAAGAAAGGAACATAATCCTGTTACTCTCGTCTTTATCCAGCTGACATTTCTCATCTCCCTGGAATTCTGCAATGATTATAATGATTCATTTAATTGGATTGAAAGAAATGCTACCGCGAGGTGTCACAACTGAAATACAAATATAAAATGTTAAAATGAGAGCAGAGAAACAGACATGGATATTATGTAAACCCCAAATGACCTACTTGCCTACATGGGGACACACTCAAATTTTGCCACCCATTTTCTTTTTTTCTTTTTACTCTCAAGTAGTGACATTTGCTTCATGTTGAGCACTAGGCACACAAAACCTTCAGGCTTAAAAAGCGTCTTCCTCTTGTTGTCACATTAAAATTTTAAGCGTGGTTCATACAAAAAAAAAAAGCCAAAAGGAGCCACCTAACAATTGTTCCCTTCCCTAGAGGGAATCTGAACAAAACAAAACTCAGTTGATCTTCTAACATTGCTAGTTACAGTTATATAAAATGAAGTGTTGGATGGTAATCGCCTTAATGTGCGTACTTTTAGCAAGTTTTAATGACCTAGTTTCAGAAGTTTCTAGAGTTTTTTTTTATATTAAGGCTGTTAGGAGAATGCAAAGTTATGTGGCATGTTGAAAACTGTAATATGTGAAAGAATGAGAGAAGATAATTTGTAGTTTTATGTGACTAAGATTTGCCTCATTATCTTCTCACAACTTAAAGGAGGACATTCTTAGATTTGCAGTCTAATCCACTCTTTTTCTCTCTGTCAGCCTGGACATCTCTCGGTCTCACAGAGTTTGTAAGTGGGATCATTGTTATGAAGTATACACAGACAGTCATTCCACTTCTGCATTATTTCAGGCCCTGTTCAAAGAGTCTTTATTTATCTACCAATAAAGCCCTGCTTGACTTGAAACCTCAACAATTATGATAACGTAACTAATATAATAGAACAAATGGATTGGTCAAAATCAGGAAAGAAAAAGAAATCTATGTGAGTCAGTGCCGTGTAGTGGTTAGAGCAGCAGTGGTCAAGGTGATGCTATCCAGGTGTTTCAGATACCCCCAGCCAGTACGACCAATATTCAGGAATTATTAGAGTTATCCAATAACATATGGGCCCCCCCATCAATTTGGCTATCCCTGGGTTAGTGGTTGACTAGTGCTGAAGAGACTCGGGTTCAATTTCCCTAATTTTTTTTGTATGCTATTTTCATGAATAAAAGCATTTTTTTCCTGCATAGTTTCTCCTATTAAACAGGTTTTCAGGCATGCCATGTGGCTGAAGGACTTCACCACAAAATCTGGAGTGCAAATTTCAAAGGATCTCTGTGATGCAGTTCACAACCTGCGTGTATTAGGTAGGTTGCCATTAGAATTCAAACTGTATCAAATATCTCCCCCCAGCTATTGGATTCCGTTCTGCTTTTGGTGGTATGTCAGCAAGATATGTTCCAACGATCAAACTAAATACTGTAATCATTTTAACTGGTTTGAGCACTGTATTTTTATGGAGTCACATTTGTACATGACTATATACTGCATTGAGAAGTAACAATGACTCTCTGAAGGCTTTCCAAATACATCAGTAATAGCCCCCCATCCCTCACTGTGAGGTTTTGTCACCATGTCTTCTTCTTCTTTGGCGATCACTTGTAGCTGAGTAAGATTTTCTTCCATAAACACGGTTTTAACAATGAGCCCATAAGTGACTGTGGAGGCCAATTCTGGATCCACAGTCCTTCCACAGTGGGGACATTGGTTTCTGGGCAGGTGTTGATCACGGTGAGGGTTTGCCAAGTGTGCCTTCCTCTTTGCACATTTCTCCCTTGCATCCTGAGTTCAGGTGTCTTCAAAGTCCATGACACCTTTGGTAAAGGATGTTCCCAAGCAAGTGTTTCCCAGTGTGAGGACAGGACAGAAAGCAACGATTCCTTCTCTTATTCCACTTCATGATTGTTCCCATGTGGGTCCATCATCACTAGAGTCCACACCTTGTTTCCTATAATCTGAGGAGGCATATTGGCCACCTGCCTCGAGTGTCTAGACTGTACACTCCTCAGGAGAGACCTGAGGAGCTTTCCGCAAAAAAGTCTCTGTAGCTTGAGCCCAGTTGCACAGAAGAAGGCAACACCTATGGAAAAGGGACCAGCATAACTAGTGCGATTTGGCACTAAAACAACTACATTTTAGGGCAGAGGATGAAACGCTGATTCCCAGACCGTCCATGGGCTGGATTTAGAAAGCGATTGGGCCGGATCTGGCCCCCGGGCCTTAGTTTGCCTACCCATGCTCCAGGACACTGCAGAAACTACAGTGGTACCTCAGGTTACATACGCTTCAGGTTACATAATGCTTCAGGTTACAAACTCCGCTAACCCAGAAATAGTGCTTCAGGTTAAGAACTTTGCTTCAGGATGAGAACAGAAATCGTGCTCCGGCGGCACGGCTGCAGTGGGAGGCCCCATTAGCTAAAGTGGTGCTTCAGGTTAAGAACAGTTTCAGGTTAAGAACGGACCTCCGGAACGAATTAAGTACTTAACCCGAGATACTACTGTATTTGCTTTTTCATTTGCCTTAGCTACAGGATTGCTCTCCATGGTCCTGAACAATCCCTGTTCTCCTTCCTTGTCCAAGGTCCTGATCTTGCGTTACCCTTTCAGATGGTTATTCCAGTTCCACCATGCTTATCTTGCTTAGGCCACCAGCTCCCCTTGGTGGTGGACTTCACAATGGATCATGACAATCCCCTATCAGGTCAAGGTGCTCAAATACCCAAGGCTAGCAAATGTAATTTTGCCACCTGAGGCAGAAAATCCATTCGTGTCTCTCCCCCACCCTGGCAATAAAAAAATAAATAAAATGAGCATTTTGTTTTGCTTCATGGCAACTACCTGAGGTGGTTGCCTCACTCTGCCTAATTGTAGGGCTTGTCTACATACCCAACATGACTGAGAGTGGAATTGCTGGAGGCATGTGCTATGAAAAAGTGATAAAGCACTGTTTCATGAAACTCCACCTCCCAACACAACACAATCCAGGATTCTGGCTTTATATGACTCTTGACTTACCTGTAGTACAAACATACTTTAAACCCTGAGGTATTTATGTTTGGAATACTTCAGTCTGAAGTTCCTAGTTGTCAGAAAAAAATTATATCTGTATGATAGAATTCATGGAAACAACAGGTTTAAGAATAAGAGAGCAATAAGATTCTTTATTCAAAGAGGAGTGGATTTTTTTTGCTGAATATCTAGAAAATAATTGTGTACAATTGAAAATGCTGGTAGCATTTAGATAAATTCAACAATATGGCAAATATTGGAAAGATGTAAAATGGAGAAGTGATTAGATTGGCTATACAGTCGTACCTCGGCTCCGGAACGCCTTGGGAATCGAACCTTCCGGCTCCCGAATGGTCGAAAACCGGAAGTGAGTGTTCTGGTTTTTAAACATTCTTTTGGAAGCCGAACATCCGACGGGGCTTCCCGCAGCCAATCAGAAGCAACACTTCGGAAGTCAAATGTTTCGGAAGTCGAACGGACTTCTGGAATGGATTCTGTTTGACTTCCAAGGTACGACTATAGTAAAATATGCAGGGATGATAGATAAGGAAAATGAACCATGAAAGGAGAAGGAGGGAAGTCAATTGTTACATGGTATTATGTGAAATGTTATTTTGAGACGTGTAAACTGAAAATTAAAAAAAAAATGTTATGAAGAAAAGAAAAGAAATATTTTCCCTGGCATCCCTGTTTACCTCTTTGCCCCAATTTTATCTCGCTGGTTTTTAAAAATAATATTTTTTATTGGATTTTCCATGTATACATCCTCTAACAATATTTCTCTAACAATTTTCCATATTCCCCCCCCCTCAACCCCTGGACTTCCCTCCTATTCCCATTTTGTTTTATTTCCATATTACTCACCCTGCGTGTTGTTTCCCAAAATTTCCCCAATACATATAGTCTTACTTTTTGTTATATACAACTGTGTTTGTTTATTCAAACCCTGCCAATGAGTCCAATTCTTTATGTTGCCTCTTCATATATGTTGTAAATGGCTCCCATTCTCTTTTAAAGTCTTTGTTGTCGCTTTCATGTAATTTTTCTGTTAATTTTTGCCAGTTCTGCCTATTCCATACTCAATTTTGTTGCCTCAGTGCACGCCTCTTCTTCAGACCATATTCGAAGGCCAAAGTTCATTGCCTCCTCCGGAAATGACTGGCGCTCCCAGTGTCTGTCTGAGAGCAGGAGCTCATGTTTGGATAGGCCTGCGGATTTTGTACATTTAGCAGATTTGTGATCTCTGGTTGCCCACAGACATAAACATTTGTCCTCTCCTCCCCTTCGCTTTCCTCTCACAACCCTGCCTGAGTCTGCTATTTTGTTGTTCATTTATGTAGCCTGCTCACTGGCCTCCCTCTCTGACCAAGCTCCATTTACCCCACTATTTTGTGTCTCCCCTCCCCAAACTGCTTTGCTATTGACCTGTCAAGCGCTGATGGAAATCTCAAATGTGCTCCTCACTCGCCTCCAATGCGCTCGTCTGTCAGAGGTGCTGCTTAAACAACAGCGCAGCTACGGAAATCATGCATTGTTTATTTAAAAGGCCCCTCAGCTCCCTCGCGGCAATTGCAGAACGGTGGCGGCTCGAGCAGCCAGTACCTCTGTTGTTTTCTTGTTGAATAATACAGCAAGATGCAATTGCACCTGTACTCTGCGCTTCGCAAGCCGGTGTGTCCCACAGCACTTTGTGCTGCAGTAAGGTGGCTTTAAAAAGAAAAGGGGAAAAAGGAGAAACACCGAAGGACTTGTCAGATCAGTTGAAAACCAGGCCGGAGAGAAGGGCTATTAGCAGGGACTTGAACTTGAAAAGCCTGCTCTGGAGGGAGAGAATTTCCCAGACTTCCTGCACGTAGTACAGAAATGCCTAAGTAGCTATGAAAGAGGACTTGGGAAGGAGGCAATTAGATGTCTCTCCCCCCAGCTCAAGAATGCATCCTTTATGGCACGGCAGTCAGGAGAATAGCGAACTGCTTGGGACACACAATTCCCAGCTCCGAACATCTGCAGCGTTGATCAAAGAACCACCTCATAGGCTTGAATGTGTTTCATCTGTTAACATACCCTGATCAGGCAAGATTCTGCACCCACTCTTCTTTATCCCATTGTGTAATAATCTGGACCGGGAGATGCATGTGCTCCAGCAACAGTGAAACACATGAGTTACCGTACTTTTCCGTGTATAAGACTAGGTTATTTTCTTTAAAAAGTATGCTCAAAAGTGGGGGTTGTCTTATACATGGATAGTACATAGGATGGGCGTTTGATTGGTTGCTGCCCTGGCTGTCAGTGGCTATTGAGCATGTTATAGGTGGCTGCATCAGGGGCTGGTGTTGATTGGCTGTTGCTGCGGCAATTGGGGGCGGGGGCGGTTGGCAGCTTTGGCCGGCGAGGGGACAGACGACAGGCGGATTTTGCGATGTGTGTGGGTGAGTGATTTTCGACAAGCTCAACAACCCTGTGTCATCTTCCCCCTATTTTCTTAAGGGGGTGTCTAATACATGGAAAAATACGGTATGTTTGCAATGAGAGTTTGCACAGCACTCTGACATAGAAATGCATGAATTCTTTCTATCCCACACACCACAAGAGGACAGCACAGGTGTGAAAAGTGCCTGTGCAAACCTCGTACGTCCACCCAAGTCGCTCTAAATAGGTTTGCCATATGTCCTCTTTTTCTAGGACATGTCCTCTTTTTCAGGGGTAAAATTTCTCTCTGGGCAGATTTTTTTTTGAATTTGCCAAAATGCCTGGGCTTGCAAGAACAGGGTACTTTTTATGTTGCATACATGACCAAGTGCAAAATGTATACATGACCAAGTGCAAAATGTATACATACTGTGTGAGTTTTGCAGGATGCAGGAAAGGACCAGGTCTTTATTTTGAAGGGGCATTGATTTGTTTGAGTCTCTCCTATTTTTATGTTTTGAAAATAGTTTAAAATCAGCTCCAGGGGCTTGTGATGACCATGCCATGGGTGCTAGCCAAGGATCTCCCTGAATAGCTAGCTTTTCCTTTATTTGAACTGAAGTATGCTCCAAAAATAGCTTTTAAAATTGCTCCATGGAGGTGTGATGGCAACGTCAAGGGTACTAGCCAATTAACTCCCACAACTGCCCTGTTTTCCATTATTTGAATCATGCTACACACATGATTGTGTAGACTGCAAGAAGGTCAAACCTATCCACTCTGAAAGAAATCAGCCCTGAGCTCTCACTGGAAGGACAGATCCTGAAGCTGAGCCTCCAAGACTTTGGCCACCTCATGAGAAGAGAAGACTCCCTGGAAAAGACACTGATGTTGGGAAAATGGAGGGCACAAGGAGAAGGGGACGACAGAGGATGAGATGGCTGGACAGTGTTCTTAAAGCGACTAACATGAGTTTGACCAAACTGTGGGAGGCAGTGGAAGACAGAAGTGCCTGGCGTGCTCTGGTCCATGGGGTCACAAAGAGTCAGACACAACTAAATGACTAAACAACAACAACAACACACATACAGGACTATCTCTTCACCCCTCACTCTAGAAGTGGGAAAGGTATGCTTGTATTTAACACAGAGTGCTTCCACACTAGGCCTGTGGTTCTAGGAATGTCCCACCAACATTTACCAGAAAATGCAACATTTCCTCTTCCAGAAATCATTTCTTTCTTTCTTTTGATTAAATTTGTATACAGCCCTTCATCTGAAAATCACAGGGCAGTTCATAACATAAAAAAATAACAAAATGAAAGCATAAAACAAAAAACCAATAACCCACTCCCACAAATATATTTAAAGGTCCATAAAACGTTAATCAGCCGAAGACCCAATTGTAGAGAAACGTTTTCACCTAGCATCTAAATATAAGTAATGAAGGTTCCAGGAGTGGTGTAGTGGTTAAGAGAGCCAGTGTGGTGTAGTGGTTAAGAGCGGTAGTCTTGTAATCTGGGGAACCGGGTTCGATTCCCCGCTCCTCCACATGCAGCTGCTGGGTGACCTTGGGCCAGTCACACTTCTTTGAAGTCTCTCAGCCCCACTCACCTCACAGAGTGTTTGTTGTGGGGGAGGAAGGGAAAGGAGAATGTTAGCCGCTTTGAGACTCCTTAAAGGGAGTGAAAGGCGGGATATCAAATCCAAACTCTTCTTCTTCTTCTTCAGGAGAGCCTTCCTGGGGAGACCATTCCATGACAGAAAAGGTCTGTTCTTGTGTTGCCACCCTCAAGACCTTTCATGGAGGAGGGACACAAAGAAGATTATGATTGCAGGATCTGGGTCAGTTCATAAGGAGAGGGGTGCTTCTTGATGTATTGTGGTCCTGATCTGTTTAAAGCTTTATAGTTCAAAACCAATGCCTTGAATTGGGCCCAAAAACTATTTGGCAGCCAGTGTAGTTGGGCCATAATTGGAAAACCTTATGAAGAGAGACTCTATCTGTGTGAGGAACCATGTGTAGAGGACATTTGCCATTACTTACTACAATGCCCACTGTATGCAGACCCAAGAGATTGATTTATGAAACCCCT
Organism: Podarcis erhardii; assembly: GCF_964252035.2. Taxonomy (NCBI): domain Eukaryota; kingdom Metazoa; phylum Chordata; class Lepidosauria; order Squamata; family Lacertidae; genus Podarcis; species Podarcis erhardii. The sequence goes on along the minus strand of NC_138515.1, from coordinate 15,411,862 downwards.
TTTCATGACAGAAACAAATCTAAACAGGGTGGAGAGGATGAAATTGTTGAGTGATACTGATGACTCTGTGACTTATGCTGGTGGCTCTCTGTGCCCTGGCAGCTAGGAAGATTAAAAATAACTGGATAGACTAGTGGTTAATTGCAAAGGGGATTCTGAGATCTAATTTGCACATTTTGTTTATGAATGACTTTTTATTCTGTGTAATAAGAAGCTTTGGTGGGTTTGACCATGGTTTTTACTGCATATGTAGCGAATGCAGTCCTCTTCTTCTTCTCCTTCTTCTTCTTCTTCTTCCTCCTCCTCCTCCTCCTCCTCCTCCTTTGGATGTTGCCATGGCCTTTGGCTAGCACTTAAAAAAAAATAATAATAATAATAAATGGCATAATATACTCAAACTGTCTTGTCCCAGTGAGCAACCTGGCCGCCAGATTCTGCACCAGCTAAAGTTTCCAAACTGGTTTCAGAGGCAGGCCTATGTATAATGCATTGTGGTAATCTAATCCAGAGGTTACCAGAAAATAGCAGACAGAAATTAGGCTATCCCTGTTCATATAGGGATGTACCTGGAACACCAGCCAAAGCTGATGGAATGCCATCCATGCCACCAAGTTCACCTGAGCCTCAAGTTACAGCAAAGGATTCAGCAGTACCCTCAAGCTATGTACCCGCTCCTTCAGAGGAAGTGATAATAATAATAATAATAATAATAATAATAATAATAATAATAATAATATATTAATACCCTGCCCATGGGGCGGCTTCCAGCAAAATATTAAAATACAATAATTCATCAGATATTAAAAGCTTCCCCAAACAGGACTGACTTCAGATATCTTCTAAAAGTCAAATAGTTGTTTATTTCTTTGATGCCTGATGGGACGGAGTTTCACAGGGCTGGTGCCACTACTGAGAAGCCCTCTGCCTGGTTCCCTGTAATCTCACTTCTTGCAGGGAGGGAACCACCAGAAGGCCCTTGAAGCTGGACCTCAGCTGAGCTATGGAGGTGCAGGTGCTCCTTTAGGTATACTGGGGCCAAGGCTGTTTAGGGCTTTAATGGTCAGCACCAACACTTGGATTGTGCCTGGAAATGTACTGGGAGCCAGTGTAGGTCTTCCAGCACCACAGTCTTATCTGGATTGAGTTTGAGTTTGTTGGCTCTCATCCAGTCCATTACCAAGGCATGACAATGGTCCAGCACACTGCAGCAAAAAAGAATAAGGTTATTATGTCTACACGCACACATGCATTTAACAGCTTCATTGTTGCAAATTTAAAACTCAAATCATTCCCCAATGGGGTAGGTGGGGAAAATAATTTCTGTGTATTTGCTAGGCTGCCTCATGACCTATGTATGACTTGCATAGCAGTTAATCAGGAAGGCTCTATTTGTGTCAAGTAATCGGAATCCATTTCATAATCAGTATCTCATCAAGCAGCATGGGCTGTGTGAGAGATCAGAGAGAATAGGTATGAATACATGTTTAGTAAGGTGGGAAGGTGCAGGAACCTGAAGTCAGCAGCACTTTGAAATCAATAACAATCAATTCAGAAGCCATTTGGAAGGCGGCAGCTTCTGACAGAGCAGGCAAAGTGTCAAATTTTGTAAAAAGCCAGCTCCCTGATGCCTCAGCAGCTGCCTTTGAATGTGTTTCTTGAAAAAAGATCCATCAGATCAGAAATGAAGGAACAGGCCAGGGCAGTGGAGAGAAAAGACACCGTATGAAAAGGGAAGAAAGGGAAGAAGAGTTTCAGGATCAATGGGAGGATGGCGATCAGAGCAAGTAATGAAGATGGTCCTCCTAATGCAATGGTGACACAACAGAGCTGAGCATGTGTGGAATAGCTTAAGATTTAGGATTAGTAATTGTTTAAGGGACGCAGGTGGCGCTGTGGTCTAAAGCAGTGAGCCTCTTGGGCTTGCCAATCAGAAGGTCAGTGGTTCAAATACCTGCAATGGATTGAGTTCCCGTTGCTCTGTCCCAGCTCCTGCCAACCTAGCCGTTCAAAACCATGCCAGTGCAAGTGCTGTATTTTTTGCTCTATAAGAAGCACCTGACCATAAGACGCACCTAGTTTTTAGAGAGGAAAACAAGAAAAAAAAAATCTGAATCAATGTTGCTGAAGAGGCTTTGTGTGGCTATCGCTGAAGCCAGAACAGCAAGAGGGATTGCTGCGCAGCAGGAACGCTCCCACTGCTCTGAAGAGGCTTTGCGCGGCTATCCCTGAAGATAGATAAATAGGTACCACTGCAGTGGGAAGGTAAATGGCGTTTCCGTGCACTCTGGTTTCTGTCACAGTATTCTGTGCACCAGAAGTGGCTTAGTCATGCTGGCCGCATGACTTGGAAAGCTGTCTGTGGACAAACGCCAGCTCCCTTGGCCTGAAAGTGAGATGAGCAGTGCAATCCCATAGTCGCCTTTGACTGGACCTAACTGTCCAGGGGTCCTTCACCATGTTGTTTTTTTAAAAAATAACTGTTTGGGAGACTATGACCAGGCTATCCCTAAAGAGGAACTATAGTTGCTGGTGAACCACCTAAAGTTAGCCGTTGAGGTCACATGGGTCTTGATCAAGAATGCCAAATCCACTAGTAGTCCAAAACCACACAACTTTTCCTTCAACATGAGTGCAACTCCACCCAGAGCAAGATGCACACCCAATTCCAGGACACAGGAGCCTGCTACCCTATCTTTCCAAGACCCAGTCTGAGTTTATCAGCCTTCGCCCATTCATCACTGGATCTACACCAGTAGATCACCACGCAGTTGGTGTTGAAACAAGGAAACACAGAATCCCAGCTAAAGTAGCCAGATATAGTATATGCACGAGAAATACTTTGTGGAAGTGGAGAAGGGAGAGAAGAAGGTATTCCCTGAATGTCTTGCAGATGACCAAGCCCTTGCTAGCTTGTGAGGTCATCTCAGCCAAGCATGAGGACATGGCGGTATTGAATCTCAACACAAGTGGGCTACTTTTGCAAGAGGTGATGTCAAAATGTAGCAATCAGCTGCCCCCCTCCCCCAACTGAATTTAACCACCCTCTCCCTTCCAAGTGTGTTTTTATTGCTTGCACATTGTGTAAGATTGATTCTCAGAAACGCACATGCTGGATTTTCAATTGAGAATCATGGAGCTACAGTTTTGGGGGGAAAGTGGGGGAGGGAACATATAGCTTTTTTTATTTATGGGTGGATCAGTCTACATGTACTAATTGGGTATTTATAGAGAATTCCTGAATATTTTTGCTGATTAATTTCTGTAAATGTTGCTACCCAAATATATCATGGCTTGAGCATCCTGACCTTTTTAATAGACTATATAACTCCCTGAAAATCTTTATCTAATCAGGTAAAAACTAATATATGAACAAGTTCATGTTTACAAGAGAAACCCAAGGCCAGAACAGCCTATAAACTGAAACCAATTAACCTGAGTGCTAAAATACAGAGCAAGCAGGATTATATTGTCCATCTATTTTCCTTCCTTCCTTCCTTCCTTCCTTCCTTCCTTCCTTCCTTCCTTCCTTCCTTTCTGTCTATCTATGAAAGCCTGAAATATAGTGAATATCAGCATACACATGTGAGTGTTGACAATCTCAGATGCATTTTTGTGAACGATCAAGAACTCAAGAGATAAATCAGGGAATGATGTCAGTCACCTAAATGAGATTGTCGGCATTCCCTGGTGAATGTCCAATGTGTAGGGGCACACAGAGTAGATGCTGACATTCCCAACATTCATCTGGGATTGTTAGCATTCCCACATGAATGTGGCATTGCCCCCCCCCTTTCTTACATTCCTATTATGGGTGTGTATTACCTTGGAAATGAGGAGAATCATGTTAATATCACAACCAGCCTTCCTTTCCTTCTTTGTTAACATTTTAATTTCCTATTCCTTTTTTAGTAAAACAAAAAACGAGTGTTTTTTTACTGCAATCTGTAGTTTTATATTACTGTATAAAAACATAATGAAACATTAAACATTTAGAAACTTCCCTATACAGGTCTGCCTTCAGATGTCTTCTAAAGATAATTTATCTCTCTTGTTCGGGGGAGTCACATAACTCCATACTCTCCAACATTTCTCTGATGAAACTAGGGATGTCCTTAGGAAAATAGGGACACTCTGGGATCAAATCAGAAACTGGGATGACTTCTGTAAATCCAAGACTGTCCCTGGAAAATAGGGACACTTGCCCCAGCCAGGTGAAGGCTGCTCTACTCAGATTGCCTACATGACTCAGATTGGAGCCTACCGCTCCAATTTCTCCTGTCTCCCAATACTATGAGGCCATATTCTCCACCTACACTGCTTCCATTAATTATTAGTTTTGTTTCCTATGATTAACACAGTCATTAGGGACAGTGAACGAGACTTGAGGGATCTGTTTTCATTTCTAGCTCCCTTATATCAATCAGCGTAGGCCTGTTTCACTCATCCATCATATTTCCCTGCACACTTCTGCATTAATCATGCCAGTCTACCAGTCTGGCTCACCACTATCTTTACAAATATGATTTAGTACACAAAGTGTGGAATTCAACACCACGCCATTGCAATCAATCCGCCTATGCAAGCATTTCAGCTTGCCAGATAGAGCTATATTTCCTTTTGTTGAAGTTCTCCAGATGCCCAGCAGAGCCGATTATTTTTGGCCACGGCGGGGGGGGGGGGGGGGAGCAGGGAGATGAGAGTGGGGGGAGGTCCTGTGGTCCTGTTGCACCAGTGGGACTCATTGTGACTCCCATTAGAGCAGGGGTCAGCAACCTTTCTCAGCCGTGGGCCGGTCCACCGTCCCTCAGACCATGTATTGGGCCAGACTATATTTTGAAGAAGAAGAAGAAGAAAAGAATGAATTCCTTGTTGTTTTTGTTTAGTCGTTTAGTCGTGTCTGTCTCTATGTGACCCCATGGAACAGAGCATGCCAGGCACTTCTGTCTTCCACTGCCTCCTGCAGTTTGGTCAAACTCATGCTGGTAGCTTCGAGAACACTGTCCAGCCATCTCATCCTCTGTCGTCCCCTTCTCCTTGTGCCCTCAATCTTTCCCAACATCAGGGTCTTTTCCAGGGAGTCTTCTCTTCTCATGAATATTGGAGTCTCAGCTTCAGGATCTGTCTTTCCAGTGAGCACACAGGGCTGATTTCCTTCAGAATGGATAGGTTTGATCTTCTTGCAGTCCATGGGACTCTCAAGAGTCTCCTCCAGCACCATAATTCAAAAGCATCAATTCTTCGGCGATCAGCCTTCTTTATGGTCCAGCCCTCACTTCCATATATCACTAAACAAATTCCTATGCCAAGACACTTTTGGTTTCTCTGTTTCTTTTTAAAAAATAATAATATTTTTTATTAGTTTTACATACAATCACTTTACGTAACATCGTATCTTACTGAAATTTCATTGGCTCAACTGAGCCTCATGACTTCCCTCCATCCCACCTAATGGTTTACAAACTTAAGTTTTGCATCTTTGCATTTCACTTTCTTTCCTATTCTTGTTATATCTTTATCTACAGGGCCTAAGACTTGCCGATCAGAAGGTCGGCGGTTCGAATCCCTGCGACGGGGTGAGCTCCCATTGCTCGGTCCCAGCTCCTGCCAACCTAGCAGTTCGAAAGCACATCAAAGTACAAGTAGATAAATAGGTACCGCTCCAGCAGGAAGGTAAACGGCGTTTCTGTGTGCTGCTCTGGTTTGCCAGAAGCGGCTTAGTCATGCTGGCCACATGACCCGGAAGCTGTACACCGGCTCCCTCGGCCAGTAAAGCGAGATGAGCGCCGCAACCCCAGAGTCGGTCACGACTGGACCTAGTGGTCAGGGGTCCCTTTAAAAAAAATTGCATTTCTCAACCTGAGTAGGTAGTAGTTTCATCTTACAGATCTTCAGATAACCCTGCTAGTGATGTTAATTGCTTACAGTTGTCTTTCAAATATCATATAAATCTGTTCCAGTCTTTTTGGAATGCTTGATCTCACTGGTTCCAGATTCTTCTCTCTCTCTCTCTCTCTCTCTCTCTCTCTCTCTCTCTCTTACAATCTTAAGTTCAGTTCTCAAACATTTGTTATTTATTTGATTTATATCTCTGCTTTCCTCCAAGAAACTCAGAGCGGTGTACATAGTTCCCCCTCTCCCCATTTAATCCTCACAACAGCCCTGTGAGGTAGGGTGGATTGAGAGACTAACCCAAGAGTGGGGATTTGAACCCTGGTCTCCCAGCTCCTAGTCCGACACTCTAACCACTACACCACACTGACATCTGCATCAGTTTGCAATTTTCTTTTTTAAAATAAAGTCCTGCTGAAAATCCACCAGCGTTTCAGTGCAAATTTCTCCTAAAAGATACATGTTTGTGTGCAATTTTGTCCAATGTGCACATTTGTGCAAAGCAATTTCTCCTTATACAATACATTATTTTACACATTATTTCCTCTAAACATATGCATTTCTATGTGCACTTTACTGTACATTTTTGTACATATTCACTGGCTGAAGCAAAAGTCAAGGAATGATGAAGATGGCCTCTTCTTTGCGACCAGCCTTACAAATGCCTGAAGGTGCTAGCCAAGCCTTGATATAGCGAGCTTTGCCAGCATTTCTAATTTTTATATCAATATTAAAAGGTTTTGCCTTAAAAAAAAACAGCACTAACCCAAACAGAACCCTGCTGCTGAATAATCTCACAGCTGCATCATTTATATACTGTTAATGAGAATGAAAAGCAATAAACATTTAATTTCCACCAACACTGGAAAGCAGCTTTTAATAACGCACATGAGAAAATGGCCAGTCAGGGAACACAGTGTAGCTTCAGTATTCGACTATAAAGCCGTGATGCAAAAGAATACAGATATCAGCTTACTGAAATCCCTTTTGTTAAAAAATTAAACTGCATCCATTTGGCTAACACTTTTCAAGCTTTTTTTTTTTTTTAACATTTGTTTCAAATTAATATGTACTGAAGCATGCCAAATATTTGCAAAACTGATTATCAACAATACACAGATACCAGCAATGTCAGAGACTGGCTGGATGAAAAGGAGTGGTGGGTATCTCCATCCCAGGAGCATCCCCCCCCCCCACGGACAGCACAGAAGCACGAGACCTGGACCCAGGACAGTGGTGGTGGGATTCTGGCCATGCCTCATAATAATAATAATTTATTATTTATACCCCACCCATCTGGCTGGGTTTCCCAGCCACTCTGGGCGGCTTCCAACTGAATATTAAAAACAATACAGCATTAGACATTAAAAACTTCCCTAAAGAGGGCTGCCTTCACTTGTCTTTTAAAAGTAAAATAGTTGTTTATTGCCTTGACATCTGCTGAGAGGGCGTTCCACAGGGCAGGCGCCACTACCGAGAAGACCCTCTGCCTGGTTCCCTGTAACCTTACTTCTCGCAATGAGGAAACCGCCAGAAGGTCCTCGGTGCTGGATCTCAGTGTCCGGGCTGAACGATGGGGGTGGAGATGCTCCTTCAGGTATACTGGACCAAGGCCGTTTAGGGCTTTAAAGGTCAGCACCAACACTTTGAATTGTGCTCAGAAATGTACTGGGAGCCAATGCAGATCTCTCAGAACCGGTGTTATGTGGTCCCGGCGGCCACTCCCAGTCACCAGTCTAGCCTCAGAGGAAGGTACAAGCTGGGAAATTCTTGGAAGCAGGGAGCATGAGGGATGATGAGGTTTCCAGTTTGGATGCAGGCTCCAACAGAAGAAGGAGGGGAGCCAGACAGGACTTCTCCTCCCCTTCTCTGCCAGCAGCTCACTGGCCCCACTCCCTCCCAAAACACAGACACTGCTGCATGTTGCCAAACAGTGTGCCAGGCAGTTAGAGAAGGAAATGCCTGTTGCTCACCATAGCAAGCGACTATGGGTGGAGTCCAGGCAGAGAAGGCTAAAGAATGGAGGGGCTGCTTAGCAGTCGAGCAACTTCTTTATTCAGGAGGGGTTTGCCTTTTCTAGCCTCCTTGTGTTGTTTTCCCTTCCTTCTGTAATAAAGAAATTAAATGCTTGTTAGCTTCACGTTTTGCTCTCTCTCTCACCTGCGAATGACCCGACAGCCCTTGTGACAATACTTCCAGACTCACCCCAGTGCTAGGAATTGAAGGTAGATTAGAAATTGCACAGAATAGACCTCCTGATAATGTGTTATCTGCTGGAGGCCCTCAGCTGCAGAGTGTAGTGATTGACTGGGCATATAAGGGGTGATGCAATCTTTTGGGAATTCTAGTCCTAAGTTGCATAGGGCTAGGTTGCATACAACAAAACGAGCACCTTGAACTTAGCGTGGTAGCTAATTGGCAGCCAGTGCAAATTTTCTTTGCACAGTGTCAAGTAGTTGAGTGTCAGGGACTATGTTGAGGAGGGTTGCACTGTGGAGGAATGTTGGGGAGCCATATCCTCCCCCTGATCCTTATCCTGAATTTTCCCAGGAGCAGGAGGACAGTATAGATTTGGAACAGTGGTTTGCAAAGGGGCAAAGTTCAGAAGGCAGAAGCTGGGAAATACTGGATGGGAACAGCTAGGTCAGGCATAGGCAAACTCGGCCCTCCAGATGTTTTGGGACTACAACTCCCATCATCTCTAGCTAACAGGTCCAGTGGTCAGGGATGATGGGCGTTGTAGTCCCAAAACATCTGGAGGGCTGAGTTTGCCTATGCCTGAGTTAGGTGAAGAAACACTGGAAGAGAGAGGGTTAACAGATTCACAGTCGTTGGACAGCCTTCCTCCACCACCCTCCCCAAGTTCGAGAAGAGCTCAGAAAGTCTCAGAACAGAAAGCGCAGAGGGTACAAACTCAGATTACAAGACATGGGAATGATATAGATTAATAGGGACGGAGGGGGGCAAGCCTTAATTGGGAGCACCGCCATTCTGGGTTGACGCTTTCTTTTGTCCCTCGCTGTGTTTATTAAAGAAACTACGTAACTGGTAAGAATTTCCTTTCGCTTGATCTGCTTATTTACAGCCACAGGGGAGAAAGCTGATTCCCCAAAGCCTGACATTGAGTCGCCACATTTTGCACCAGCTCTAGCTTCCAGAGAAATATCAAGGGCAGCCCTACACAGAGCACATTGCAGCAATCTAGACTGGAGGTTACCAGCACATGGACGACAGAGCTCAGGCTATCCTGAAAGGCTGCAGCTATCTTGCAGACCGAAGCTGGTAGAAGGCATTCCTAGCCTGATCAGCTGGTTGAACAGGCTTGCTATATCGCTCCTTTCATTTCTTGTTCACACAGAAGACTGTTTTTGTTCATGTTATATAATTAATAAGATCTGAAGGGCAAAATTCTCGTGGAACGCTCAATCATTTAAAACTAATTCACAGGGTATCATTAAGGCTCAGGCACTAGAAAATAAAATCTGTGATAAAAATGAGAAGTACATCTTAATTTACACTCATTACATTATGATTTTAAACATATCATTACGTTTAACGTAAGATAACCTTGCAGCAGTGCCGTTATGTAGTAAATACAACATTGCTATTAGTCTGTACAATAAAATTTTATTAGCAAACAAATCAAGATAATAAATAGGCAAGAGCAAAAAAAAAAGGGGGGGGAGTCTGAATGAGACTTTTGTTTTGGCTAAGCATTGCAGATTGTTGTCATTGGCTGTCCCCATTCCTAAGAACAGTGATATCTGTGAGCAGGTCATTTAGATCTTATGTGTCGAGTTCATTTAATTGTAAATGACTGGGAAGCATTAAAGCATTATGATTCATTTGTGGAAAAGGAATGCAAGTGAAACTATTTTGCAGTAATACAGTTTTCTATGGGATAACAGCTACATTAAGCAAGGGCGTGTCCCTTCCGTTGCTACTGCAATCTATGCTATTATTTGCAATCCCACACCATATAATTTACACATTAAGGGCGTCATTATTACAAGTTAAATTTGTATTAACAGAGTTGATGGCAGACTGCAGTGCTTTGTTGTGAAATGGGAAAAACTTGCTTCTCTATCTACACAGGACAATTGTTTGAAATCATTGGCTATTATGGCTGAGGCCAAAGGGAGCTGGACTCTAACAACTTCAGTACTTGCCTGCTGATACAAAGGGCATTTCAGTCACAAATGGTAGACATCCTCTAAGATACATATGAGACATTTTGTGTAATGTAGATATGGCTCAACAGATGTGTAGTGCCCAGATCAAGGGAAGTAATGGCACCACTCTATTATGCCTTGGTCGGACCACACCTGGAATACTGTGTCCAAAATTCTGGGCACCACAATTTAAGAAGGATGTTGACAAACTGGAAGGTGTGCAGAGGAGGGCAACCAAGATGATCAAGGGTCTGGAAACCAAGCTTTATGAGGAACAGTTGAAGGAGCTTGGGAATGTTTAGTCTGAAAAAGAGGAGACTGAGAGAAGATTTGAGAGCCATCTTCAAATATCTCAAGGGCTGTCACCCTCATCCTCCTCTGTCACCTGGTGAGGATTGTCTACAACAACCTCTTCTCCCCCATCCCCAGCTTGCTTCCATGTGACCCACTGCCAGGATCCTCTTCCACCTCCCCAAAATCCTGCCAGTTTATGACACCTCGTTAAACCCTCAATGGATCTGGAAGAACAAGAAGGTCTTCATCCAGAAGACCACCCCATAGGCATCAGGCAAGCCTCTGGGGAGGGCATCCCGTATCGCCAAATGTAACTTCTTCACATGTAGCAAGTAAGTGACAGCTTAAAAAAAGTGATGCCATACAACTGCTTTTGGAGCCTAGTTACTGGAAATGGAATGAAATGTGGGTTCCACTATCCCTGCGGGGTACTCGGTTGCTGAATGTCATAATCAGGGAAGGTGCCACTTTTTACCCACCCCCCCCCCCCAAAAAAAGAGAGAAAAAAACTGTTTCCCAAGTCTGAATAAAAAGTTGGCCTTTTACAAAGCAAATGTTTGCTTCTTGTCTAAAACATTAACTCTTAGAAAAATTGTTCCATCCCCATTTCTATCAATAAGATTGCTAAAAATGGATTCGGAGAAATCTCACCAGAAAGATAAACAACTTGCATTAAACTCCCTTACAGAGCCATGAGAAAATCTGTATAAAAGAAGACAGAGACAAATGAAAGTTGATGATAAAACATATTGGAAATTATTCCAGACTCTGCACAGAGATGTTACTCATAGCTACAACAGTTACAGACACAGACATGATGAGTGCAGGAAATGGAAAAGGCCACTTCCCTGCCTCCCCCCCCCCAAAAAAAAACCCAAAAGAAATAAATAAACAATAAAAAACCTGTTTGTGGGGCATTGAAGGCTCTGGTTTCTTTTTGCACATTGACTACCACAAAGTGTTGTTGAGCATGGTATTGAGATAAGTGATCAGTAAGTTACTCCTAATTGGTACAGTCCTCTATTTCCTAGACTTAAAATCAGCATAACAAACCAACACGAGGGATTATTGTAATTTTTGCTGAAATGGTGAAAGCATAATCACCACCATTATTGATATTATTATTAATGTGGGATGTGAGATACATAGCAGTCAAGTACAACATTCTTAGAATGGACATGCTAGGAGATGCTTTGCACCAGCCAGGAGAAAGCTTCCTGTTTCCTCCTGAGCTGGGGCAAACTTCCTCTGCATGTGACTAATCTGGAGAAGAGGAGCACACCATCTTCTTTTGCTCCTCTATTCTCCATTTTTTTTCCCCGCTCTGTGTGAGCAGAAGTGACTGCCTGCCCACAGTCACTTGGGATTAACTCCCTTATGGGATAGTTCCACATGTATATATACTTTTGTAACCTAAGTCTGCCTTCAGGGATCCAACTGTGAACTGAATGAATGTGAGTAAACTACTTTTATATTCACTTTAATAAGATTGTTGTGTATATTCTTTTTAAGAGGGACAAGAAGGGATCTTACCAGGAATCTTATACAGAGAGGCTCAGGCGAGCCTGCAACCAGCAAAACACTGTGCGTTTAAAGGGGAATGTTTAAACTCTGCTAAGACATAGAACTTGCTAATGCAAGTTAGGAAGGATATCATTAAACAATATCCTCTCCTGCATCCCTGAACATTTGCACAATTAACTCCAGGAGATGCAGCTTATGGTGGGGCTGAAGTGTGCAGTTCCCTTCCCCAAAACAACCTTGCTGCCACTTACTGTGGGAATGTTAAGGATAGTAGGAAAGGATATATTGAATAAGTATTATTCTTTCTTCACTCATGCTAGTAAGTGATGTACCACAGCAGATTTCCCTCAATATAGCTGGAAGCTAGTTTGCAGATTTGTTTGAATCTCTTAGTTAAGATTATTTCCTGGTGCCCCCTTTAATCCCTCTTAAAAGAATAAAGACACAAGAGTCTTTCTGAGTAAAGTAACAAAAAGTTTACTCACATTTCAGTTCACGATTTGATCCCGAAAAGCAAGCTTTACTTGGTGCTTACACAAAGAAACTGTGAGTTCATCTCATATCAAGACTGAACTCATGTGCTGCTGGCTGAGAGCCAGCAGACAGCAAAAATACATTAAGACAGCAAAATGGCTGCAGGAGGAGAGCCAGCAGACAGCAAAAATACATTAAGACAGCAAAATGGCTGCAGGAGAGCAGCATGGCAGCAAACCCAGCCAAATGGGTGGGGTAGAAATAATAATAATAATAATAATAATAATAATAATAATAATAATAATAATATAATACTCTGGGCAGCTTCCAACAAAAGATTCAAAATACATTAAAATATCAGTCATTAAAAAGTTCCCCAAAATGGCTGCAGGAGAGCAGCATGGCAGCAAACCCAGCCAAATGGGTGGGGTAGAAATAATAATAATAATAATAATAATAATAATAATAATAATATAATACTCTGGGCAGCTTCCAACAAAAGATTCAAAATACATTAAAATATCAGTCATTAAAAAGTTCCCTAAACAGGGCTGCCTTCAGATGTCTTCTAAACGTCAGATAGTTCTTCATTTCTTTGACATCTGATACAGTATAAAATATAGAACAAGATAACAAAAGTTTGGACTAGACTGGTCAAGATTGTACTGCAATTGAGAAAATGGCTGCATGACTCAACTCTTTTATGGAATCAGTCATCTCCCAAGTCACATGAAGGGGGAGGATGCTCCAGACCAGTGGAACAGGAAGTTACACTGACTGGATGTCCCCCTGCCTGTGCCCACTCTAGGAAAATAAGGAATGTTGCATTTGACTGCACCAATGGATTACATTCCACACTTACTAGGGTGGGGCAGGACACTGGCAAGGTCAGGATTGTGTGGGCATGTGGGATTGGCTCTGCTTTGTGCCCCTGAAGCCCAGACCTTAGGCCTGCCCTGTCCTGGTATTATGGGGGTGGCTCCATGCCCCCACCACTGTGGCTGGTCCTGGAGTCAGTGGAAGATTGTAAAACTTGACCAAAAGCAGATGAGCATTTGCCAAATGCTTGCCAAGAAATGCTAAGTGAGAGGATTCCAAATTAAGCTGAGGGAAACTGGCTGGTCACTTTTTGAAATGCTTCAAAACAGAAGACCTGCAGGGTAAAGTTCAAGCTCAGAGTGCATCAAAAGGATTTTTTATTTGTTTATTTCTGTGTATGTGTACATTGCAGGGAGCCTGTGGTGGTAATATTCCCTATACTCATGGTGGTGGTAAGCAAATGGCAAAGATGGATGTGGCTTTTGACTCTTCGCCACCACAGAAACTCCACTTTTAAAATCAAGCTTCACGTATGCCCATGGAGGTAAAGATAAAGGGACCCCTGACCATTAGGTCCAGTCGTGACCGACTCTGGGGTTGCAGCGCTCATCTCGCTTTATTGGCCGAAGGAGACGGCGTACAACTTCCGGGTCACGTGGCCAGCATGACTAAGCTGCTTCTGGTGAACCAGAGCAGCACACGGAAACGCCGTTTACCTTCCCGCCAGAGCGGTACCTATTTATCTGCTTGCACTTTGATGTGCTTTTGAACTGCTAGGTTGGCAGGAGCAGGGACCGAGCAATGGGAGCTCACCCCGCCGTGGGGATTCGAACCGCCGACCTTCTGATCGGCAAGTCCTAGGCTCTGTGGTTTAACCCACAGCGCCACCCGCGTCCATTTTAGTGGAGCTTTGGCTATGTACCACTCCTGACATTTTTTAATGCAATGATTCCAGAAAATAATGGGGATTTCTAAAGTCTGAGCCTGCTTTCCAAAATGCACGCACGACTCTCGGTAAATTTCAGGAGGAGCCGCATGCTTGAAAATCTACAGAAGGAATTAAAAGCCCAAAGGCATATGGGTGGAACAGGACTTAAAATACAATGTTTTCTCCACCGGTATTCAAAGATGTTTCTTCTGGTCACCGCATGACCATAACCATTAAAGTTGATCCTCAGTCTAGCTTGAAAAGTTGCTACTTTAAAGTGAGCAGAAGTAACAGAGCAAATCTTCATCTGACCTTTAATAACGTAGCCTGCAGTTATATCACAGAGAATACTAATTTCGACCAGGGAGCAGGGTGGAGCAGAGAAACCCTTTCAGGCTAACGAAAAAGTCAATCGGCTCGTGGTATTTTCATTAGGATATGTACTATTGCATGAAAACACAGAGTACAAAGAAAGAGCAAAATAAGTGTTCCTGTCAAGCTCTCCTTCCTGGACTTATAATGCCATGAATCTGAGGAGGCAGCGGCGGTCAAAGATTGAGGAGAAGGAAATAAATTGGCATCAAATTGCATGTCTGGAGGGCAGTTGGGACTGGGTGGTTTTGACCTGGTCTGAGCCTGGAATGGGTGACACAATATATATGAATGTGTGAAGCTGCCATTTTGAGGGAGCTACATGTGTACAAATCAGCCTTAAAATCTGAGGTCAAGTTGCAGTCCAAAGCCATTGAGCCATATCACAGCTCTGTGGTGGAAGTACAATGTTTGCCCTTTTCAACTTAACAGCTTGGGCTTAACCCCAGACAGTTCTACAAAAATGCGTGTTTTCCTTCACTCGAACCAGCTTTCAGTTTGGGTGGGTCTACTCTTCTACTCTTACGTTTACGCTGTAAAATGTAATGTAATTTATAGAAGCATTATTATTATTATTATTATTATTATTATTATTATTATTATTTAAATATGTTTGTGCAAACAGCACATCGCTGTGTTCAGGGTCTTGATTTTCCTACTACAACTGCTACCACTGGATGGACTCTTCGAGAAATCTCAATACTGATCCTATTTGACCAATTCCACCCATACCCACCCCAATTCCTTTTGTATTTGTTGATCTTGATGGTTGTACTAAAATACAAACCATCCTCACACATATACATCATTATATGTATATTAGATGCATGTAACATGTATATACACCCCAAGTTTCTGCAAGAAACTAGTGCATAAACACATACATACATACAATGAATGAGTCCCATCAGCGAAAAAGGTGGAGTATAAATAAATAAAATGATGATGATATAATAATAATAATTTATTATTTATACCCCGCCCATCTGGCTGGGTTTCCCCAGCCACTCTGGGAAGCTTGCAACAAAATATTAAAATACAATAGTCTGTCAAACATTAAAAGCTTCCCTAAACAGGGCTGCCTTCAGATGTCTTCTAAAATGATGGTGATAATAATAATAATAATAATAATAATAATAATAATAATAATGCAACTCTATAAAATACTTAGACATTGAATACTTTTAGAACTATACTGCAGAAACAAAATATCACATGGGGTCTGACTTCTTAATATGTATCATACTTACATGTTTGTATTTTTGTGTATAATTTTGCAAATAATTAGTAGGGTTTTTTTCTTAAAAAAAAACAATTGCAAGAGGAAAACTTGATCGTGTTGGAACCACCAAAGCCCATTCAAAATGGATTATTCTTCCACCCCTATTACTAACATACAAGCAGGGAACACAGAACTTTACTGAGTAACTTAATCAAAGAGCCTGTGTGACTTACAGTGTAAATTTAGATCGGGGCAGGGAAGAAAGAAAGAAAGAAAGAAAGAAAGAAAGAAAGAAAGAAAGAAAGAAAGAAAGAAACCATCAAGGAAGGGGAAGGAGACAGGGGAAAGGGTAACAAAGAACGAATCTAAGAAATGTTGTTTGTTTCAGACACTGAATTTCTCTCTGTGTTGTTCAAGATCACATAAGACGATTGCACCATCATGTAAGGAAATGTTGGGGGAACTAAATGAAGTGCTGCCTCAATGCAGCCTAAATGTGCCATTCAATAATCAGAGATAAGCAAACTTGTGAACACTTGCTTGAGTGAACATTTGAACAATTTGGAAAATGTGAGTTGCTGCTGACTTCCCCGTCCTGGTAATTTGCAGCACTGTTGCTTTTGCAGTACAGAGGTGGGGGCCTCCAGATTCTATTGTACTACAACACTCATCATTTCCAACCACAGTAGCTGGGAATGATGGGAGCTGGAGTCCAGCAACTTATACACTGCCCTATACCTGGAGGTCTCAGGATGGTTCACAGCAAGACCACAGCATATAAAATCAAACCAAAAGCAACAACCCAATAAAAAACCCCAAAAGAACCACATTCTAAAACAATGCAGAATCAAACATTTCTGAAGAAAGTCAAATATAAAGTACACAGTCAAAGCAACACAATTAACAGGAAACCAAAATACCATCTCAAAGATTTCAGAATAAAACATTACAAAGGAGGTCAACTCCAGAATACATATTTAACACAAAGTTGACAAAAAACAAAATCTTAAACATTTCAAAAGAAAACATTGCTAAGTGAAGTCAGATACAAAATGCACATTTAAAACAGCATAATTAACAGGAGAAGAAAATATTATAAGCATGACATGACTGTTTGGCAGGCACAAAAAGATGGGGCAAAAGATTCCAATGATTCGGATTTGTTGTCAGGCATAGCGATGTCCCTCCGGTCTGCTATGTTCTTATAACTAGGAAAGGTAAAGGTAAAGGACCCCTGGATGGTTAAGTCCAGTCAAACTTGACTCTGGGGTCGCAGCACTCATCTCGCTTTCAGGCTGAGGGAACTGGCATTTGTCTGCAGACAGCTTTCCAGGTCATGTGGCCAGCAGGACTAAACCATTTCTGGCGCAACAGGACACCGTGGCGAAAACCAGAGCGCACAGAAACGCCGTTTCCCTTCCTGCCGCAACGGTACCTATTTATCTACTTGCACTGGTGTGCTTTCGAACTGCTAGGTTTGCAGAAGCTGCGACAGAGCAATGGGAACTCACCCTGTTGCGGGGATTCGAACCGCTGACCTTCTGATTGGGAAACCTAAGAAGAGTTTGGATTTTGATTTGATATCCCGCTTTATCACTACCTGAAGGAGTCTCAAAGCAGCTAACATTTTCCTTTCCCTTCCTCCCCCACAATGAACACTCTGTGAGGTGAGTGGGGCTGAGAGACTTCAGAGAAGTGTGACTGGCCCAAGGTCACCCAGCAGCTGCATGTGGAGGAGCGGAGACGCGAACCCGGTTCACCAGATTACGAGTCCACCACTCTTAACCACCACACCACACTGGCTCTCTGTGGTTTAGACCACAGTTCCACCCACATCGCTTCTTTTATAACTATGGCCAGTCAACTGGACTGTGAAGAAGAACACATGTGAACAAAATCTGTTGCCTTCATGTGGTGACCAACTGGGATCCTGTTCCCCTGGCTGCTAACGAACAAACTGCAGATAATGATTTGACTCCTCTCATCCTGCTACTCTCAGTTGCAAGTTGCTGATTCTATATACAGTGGTACCTCAGGTTAAGTACTTAATTCATTCCGGAGGTCCATTCTTAACCTGAAACTGTTCTTAACCTGAAGCATCACTTTAGCTAATGGGGCCTCCTGCTGCCGCCGCTCCACCGGAGCCCGATTTCTGTTCTTATCCTAAAGCAAAGTTCTTAACCTGAGGTAATATTTCTGGGTTAGCGGAGTGTGTAACCTGAAGCGTATGTAACCCAAGGTACCACTGTGTGTGTGTGTGTGTGTGTGTGTGTGTGTGTGTATGCATGGGACTGAGTCCACTCCATCGCAAGCAGAGAGGGGTTTTATAGCTTATGCAAAACAAGGTAACTAACCTCTACCCGATGCTTCCTGAACAAGGTTCCCCAGAGAGATCTGTGCTCTTTACCATTGATTTGTGATGCTGATATATGCCCTGGGAGCACATATAATCATTTCTTTTCTCCTTCTCCCCCAATTGTTTTTGTTTTCAAACAACATTTGAAAGGGCAGGAGCTAGAGCGCCTGTCCCCTGGAGTATTAATAGGCGAGTGGCACCTTCTGGCTTTAGCTCAGCCACCTGCTAAGAAGGATAATGTAATGGAAGAGAAAGCAATAGGCTGAGAATTACCTGTGGAGGCAGATGACAGTTAAAAGTAATTGTGTTTTACATGCCACAGAGCAGCAATTGGCAGACTCCTTGCCACAGGTCCAAAGTGAAATGCAAAAACTCCCTAATTCCAGAGACACTTTCTCTTTAAATAGCAATTCCAGGTGTCCTGACCTGGGACTGAGAAGGGGTGGGAGAGAAATTCAATTCAGTTTGCATTCAGATATGTGAAATTCGCACTTTCCACGATTATATGGGAACTGAAACGCAGCTGCCCTCCGAAATTTGCACTTATCCAAACTTTGCAATGCAGTTCTCCAACCACTGAGATGCTAACTCAACCAGATTCTCCCTTTTATTATATATTATTAGTAGTAGTATTATTAGTATTATTAAACTCTCATATACACTGCAAAACACAATAATTTTTTCTTTGTTTTATTTTGACTTCCCCTCCTGTTTTCCAAGGTGTTTTTAATTTCTCCCCCTTACCACTCCTTATAGTCTCTCTTTTATATCATAACCACCATACAACAATATCTAATTCCTTCTGTTGCTCATATTTCAAATCCTGCTTGTGAATTCATCATACTATGATATTTCTTTAAATATTCCAAAAAAAAGAGGAAGAAGTTTCCATTCTTCCACAAGAGTCCTCATCAGGTTCTCTAATATTTGCTGTAAGCTTTGCCAATTCTGCATAGCCCATCACTTTACTTATCCATTTTTCTTTTGCGGGAACTTCTTCTTCCCCAGAATTTTTAAACAAATCTTTTTGTTAAGTTGATTTACTTAAACTACTGGTATAGACTGCCATGAGTAGCCATTGTGGTGCCAACTCTCATCATTCCTGATCTTTGGCCATGATGGCTGAGACTAAGGGGAGTTGTAGTCCAACAAAATCTGAAGGTTACTGTGTTGGCTTCTCCTTGACCACTATGTACATTAGTACTTCTGCAAATGGTACTTCTCTTTACAGTGGTACCTCGGGTTAAGTACTTAATTCGTTCCGGAGGTCTGTTCTTAACCTGAAACTGTTCTTAACCTGAAGCACCACTTAAGCTAATGGGGCATCCCGCTGCCGCCGCGCCATCGGAGCACGAATTCTGTTCTCATCCTGAAGCAAAGTTCTT
Source organism: Podarcis erhardii (assembly GCF_964252035.2). Classification (NCBI taxonomy): domain Eukaryota; kingdom Metazoa; phylum Chordata; class Lepidosauria; order Squamata; family Lacertidae; genus Podarcis; species Podarcis erhardii. Next base: position 15,392,427 of record NC_138515.1, on the reverse strand, counting down.
AACCCGAGGTACTATTTCTGGGTTAGCGGAGTCTGTAACCTGAAGCATATGTTACCTGAAGCATATGTAACCTGAGGTACCACTGTATTTGCATTCACACTAATTTCATTTAGCATTCAGAGCCTGCCTTGTTTTTGTTCCTGGTATTGAATTTATATGCACCTGCCCCATTTTTTAAAGCTTCTAATTTTTAGTGTGGTTTTTAAACGTCTATTTTGCTGGTGGTTTAGTGTTACCTTTGTCAACCTGCCAAACATTTCATAAAATTATAGAATTGTAGAGTTGAAAGGGACTCATCTTGTCTATCTTGTCATCTTGTCTATCTTCCTGCCATGCAGGAATTTCAGCTAAAGCATCCATGAAACATGGCCATCCAACTGTTCCTCATAAGGCTTGGTTTCTAGACCCTTGATCATCTTAGTTGCCCTCCTCTACACACGTTCCAGCTTGTCAATCTTCTTCTTGAATTGTGGTGCCCAGGAATGGACACAAGATTCCAGGTGTGATCTGACCAAGGCATAATGGAGTGGCACTATGGTTTCCCTTGGTCTGGACATTATACTTTTGTTGATGCACCCTAGAATAGCATTAGCTTTTTTTGGCTGCTGCATCACACTGTTGACTCGTCAACTGTTGACTCACGTCAAACTTGTGGTCTACTAAGACCCCTAGCTCCTTTTCACATGTACTACTCATATGTGCCCCCCCATCTTATATTTGTGCAGCTGGTTATTCCTGTCCAAGTGTAGAAGCTTACATTTGTCATTACTGAAATTCATTTTGTTAGATTTGACCTAGTTATCCAGTCTGCTAAGGTCATATTGAATCCCAAGTCTGACTTCTGCCGCATTACGTACGGCTCCCAGTTTGGTGTCATCTGCAAATCTGATGAGCATCCCCTCAATTTGGAAGGGTGAGATATACACTGAGGAAAGAAATAATGAATAAAGCAATAATTGTCCAATGTCTCTTTCCCTTGAGACATTAAGCTTTCATGCAAAAACATGACCTCATTCAAAGTACAGTTCTATGCATGTCTACTCAGAAGTAAGTGCTGTTGAGCTTAATGGGACTTACTCCCAGGTAAACATATATGGGATTGTAGCCATACCTGTACACACCTGTATTTCCTTCCCCTAATATTACAGAAGGTAGGATTCATAGAAATAATTCCCTAAAAAAACAGTTAAAAGTCAGATACATTTTATAGATGCAGTATCCTTGTTTCTTAAAATTTATTTAAAAATTAGATTTCCATTGTGTTCTCAAGAGAGACATGCCTGCAAAAGGCATATATATATATATATATATATATATATATATATATATATATATGCCTGTTAGAATGCTGATTGAAAACACAGAAAACAATAAAAAGCACAAGGGAATAAGGGAATATTTTTTCCTCAAGTTGGCTTAATTTGAGGATCTGTCAAAGTTCTTTTAGTTGCTGGCCTGTTCATGAGGAATACAAATAAGGTGTCTTACATGAAGCATTTAAAATGGTAATTTCAAAGATGCAAGCTGGTGTGTTTCAAAAATTAAAAGAACAATTTATATTACATTGAAGATCAACATGAAATGCCAGCTGATTAAGATTCAGTGACTCCAAATAAATCTCTTTCCCTCTCTCCCTCTCTCTCCCTGTTGCCTGTGATATGCTTAATGTTAGTCTAGGTAACCCTTTCTTCTGCAAAGAAAACCTCTGCTATACCAAGCAGACTTTTAAATATTTATTAAATGATGTATTCTGGATTTTTCTTGAACTGGAAAAACAACCCAGTTTGTCACAAAGCGTTGCCAACTTTCCTTGAGAAGTGTGACCACTTAAACGGTGAACTAGCATTTCCTTGTGGTGACATATGCTCTTCAGGGGATACTAAGTTCTTTCTGATAGGCCTGTGGAATGCAAGCCCCAAAACACCAATCTTTTAGGAGAAGTGGTTCTGGACTTTCCAATGAAGTACGACTGGGCAGCAATTCTATGGGAAAGACCCATCTCACTTTCCTCACTCAGAGTGGCACCAGTGACAGCTTTCCTCTCAGTGCTACTTGCAAACAGGGGGCGCTTCATCCAGATTGGGATGGCAGCAAGGAGCAAAGTCCCTCTCCTCTTCTTCAGAGTCCTGATCTAGACTGGTGTCCCTATATCTGCAATTTCATCTGCATGCATGATCTGACCTCTCTTGCATGCATGATCTGACCCTTCCCCTATGATGTAGGTTGGGCTAAGACATCCTTCCTCAGAAGTTGGACTGGAACATCCACCATTCCTTACCATTGGCAGTGATGGCTGGGGATGATAGTTAAGCAACATCTGAGGACCCAAGTGTGGGGAAAGATGGGCTAAGAGAGAGTGAATGCCACAAAGTCATACCATGAATTTTAGTTCCAGTTACAGATAGGTAGCCGTGTTGGTCTGCCATAGTCAAAACAAAATAAAAAAATTCCTTCCAGTAGCACCTTAAAGACCAACTAAGTTAGTTCTTGGTATGAGCTTTCGTGTGCATGCACACTTCTTTTTTTAAAAAAAATTTATCATGAATTTTAGTGGTATGAATAGTGTCATGCTTAGGCTGGCCCTACATTTATTGGAATACAGTGGTACCTTGGTTCTCAAACTTAATCCATTCCCGAAGTCCGTTCCCAAACCAAAGCGTTCCAAAACCAAGGTGCGCCTTCCCATAAGAAAGTATCGCAAAATGGATTAATCCATTCAAGACTTAAAAACAACCCCTAAAACAGCAATTTAACAAATTTGACTATCTAACGAGACTATTGATCCATAAAATGAAAGCAATAATCAATGTAGTGTACTATAAAATAAATAAGACAGTATTATAGATGATAAAAATGAAAATCATTTTTTTCTTACCTGCACTGATGATAGTCTTACCTGCACTGATGATAGGTCCGTTTGACTTCTGAAATGTTTGAAAATCAAGGCGCAGATTCTGATTGGTGCAGGCACCCTAGAAACAGTAGCTGACAGCTGCATCGGACATTCGGTTTTGAAAAATGTTCGAAAACTAGAACACTTACTTCTGAGTTTTCGGCGTTTTGAAACCAAGGCGTTTGAGTACCAAGGCGTTTGTTAACCCAAGGTACTACTGTATATGAGTGAACTTTGTGGCTCTTTGCAGTGATTAAATTCACTGCAAGCAATATATACAGACATTTTTCTGCTTTGTTTATTTGCAACTAACTCCAAAACAAGTGACTCTGAAAGCTTCATAATGTAGATATTGAAAAAGTAGACTTACATCCAGTTGTTGTTGTTTTAAATGCAAAGACTGAAATTCCAGATCAAAATGGCAAACATTGACTGCTTAGCAGTGCAGTCGTACCTGTTCCATTGAGTTCAGCTTGGTGTACTTTCAGGGACACGGGTGGCGCTGTGGTCTAAACCAATGAGCCTCTTGGGCTTGTCAATCAGAAGGTTGATGGTTCGAATCCCCGTGATGGGAAGAGCTCCTGTTGCTCTGTCCCAGCTCCTGCCAACCTAGCAGTTTGAAAGCACACCAGTGCAAGTAGATAAATAGGTACCGCTGTGGCAGGAAAGTAAATGGCGTTTCTGTGTGCTCTGGTTTCCGTCATGGTGTTCCATTGCACCAGAAGCGGTTTAGTCATGCTGGCCACATGACCCAGAAAACTGTCTGTGGACAAACGCTGGCTCCCTCAGCCTGAAAGGAAGATGAGTGCTGCAACCCCATAGTCGCCTTTGACTGGACTCAACCTTTACCTTTACCATTTACTTTCAGGTGTGTATAGTATTGCAGTCTCACAAACCTCTAAAATCTGATGATTACACCTGAACGCAAAACCTTTGTTTTCTACCTTTTGTGTATTTTTGAAAAACAATTTTACTATCTTTAGAAGCTTCTTCCTGATTTTGAATTAACTGCATTTTCTCTGAAACCAAATAAAATCCTCATTGTACAAGGATTTGAGGATAGAATCCATGAACTCATCAAGTATAGAAACCCTAACATAGCTAAAAGGTTATCTCAATACTAAAGCCCAATTAGATATAATGAAAATCTATTCCCATTCAACTAATTTCTGTCCTTTCCAAACATAACCTCTTCCTCAATAAATTTCAAGTAAGAATACCTTTAATAATAACATAGCCAATCTCACTGACTTGATAAGCAAACGCTGAGAGGTTTGCAACCTCAGAGAAATATTCCTTTCAAAAGCAAATTAAGTGTATCATTTCTGGAGACTCATACATCTGTGTACTTGGCAGCCTGCAACTTCCCATCACAAAACTAACATCAAACTATGTCAAACAGTTATAAACACTGTCAGCAACAAAAGCATTTCCATAGATTGATTTCATACGTTTTTGTCAAAAGTCATTTTCTCTGGAGATTCCAATTAATATAGACAGATGGTTTAAATCTCTGACAGAGAGGTGAAAAATACAACCCATGGTTTATCAATGGCATTTCAAGTACAATTTGAGAGTTACAGCTCAAAACACTCAACCTACACTAGACGTGGAAGACATGGAGAAGATGTACACTCACTGTACACTTTGATCCATTCTGTTACTAGATGAAGTGGAGAAGGAAGTTGCTATTGAGGGCTTGCTGTCAAAAATGGCATTCCTTTATTGAGCTCTCCCAACCCATTCTGGTACTGTAACAAGTGGTAATAGACTTTTTGAAGTTATGATTACATTTCTCAGTCTTTCAAGAAGCTCAATGTGGTATACACCATCCTCCCAATGTCCCCCCAGCTTTTATCCAAGCAACATCCTTGTGATGGTAGGTGATTGGGCTATGGACACCAAGTGACCTCCCTGGCCAGGTGGTGATTTATCCCACTTCAACATTGGCTGTGTTGTGAGATGTCATCACATTTTGCATTTCCTCATTCCCAGTGCTAGCTAATCCTTCCTGAAATAATGCAAATGGAAAGGGCAAACTCCTGATTTATGGGAACGAGCTTTTTACCCAGTCAACACTGTACCCAGAAACCTGAGCAAAAGAGCCATCTTACGATGAACCAAAGAAACCCTTCTCTTTACAATGGGCATTGCTTGGCCTCCAACATTTCCATGTATATTCTGAATGGGAGACTTGGGCTCATTGGAAGTATAGTTCCTAAGGCTCCTGACATCTGTGGGATGTCATGCATTCAGGGAACAACTGTGGCTATACTTCTCATGACTGACCAGTTTTCCAGCGACTGCTGCAAGCAGGTTCAGCAGCATTCAGGCCCTCTGTGGAATTCAGGGGGGAATAGAGCCTTTCCCATGATCTTCCAAGCTCTAAGGTAAAGGTAAAGGGTCCAGTCGTGACCGACTCTGGGGTAGCACGCTCATCTCACTCTATAGGCCGAGGGAGCTGGCGTTTGTCCGCAGACAGCTTCCGGGTCATGTGGCCAGCATGACTAAGCCGCTTCTGGTGAACCAGAGCAGCACACGGAAACGCCATTTACCTTCCCTATTTATCTACTTGCACATGACGTGCTTTCGAACCGCTAGGTTGGCAGGAGCAGGGACCGAGCAATGGGAGCTCACCCCATCACGGGGATTCAAACCGCTGACCTTCTGATAGGCAAGTCCTAGGTTCTGTGGTTTAACCCACAGCGCCACCCGCGTCCCTAGAGCCTTCCAAGCTCTAGTAAGTTGCAAAAATGGTGGTTGTGATGAAGGTTGCATTCATCATGTGAATGCCACAGCAGGAACCAATATGGATTCATCTTGAATTTGGCTAGTGCCCAGATGGCTTGAGGTCTAAAATGAGAAGGATTACATTTTAGATAGGCAGCCTATCTAAATTATGGCTTCCAATCTACCTATCTACCAGTGATGTAAAAAATGTGTATGCTCTTGGAATTAAATACAGTGGTACCTCTGGTTACGTACTTAATTCGTTCTGGAGGTCGTTCTGGAGGCCTGAAACTGTTCTTAACCTGAAGCACCACTTTAGCTAATGGGGCCTCCCCCCGTGACTGCACGATTTCTGTTCTCAACCTGAAGCAAAGTTCTTAACCCGAGGTACTATTTCTGGGTTAGCGGAGTCTGTAACCTGAAGCGTCTGTAACCCGAGGTACCACTGTATGTGCCTTACAAGTATATTTTGCATAGTTGACCTCCACATCTATGATTTCCTTTATACAAAACAAAACAAAACAAAACAAAACAAAACAAAACAAAACAAAACAAAACAAAACAAAACAAAACAAAACAAAACAAAACAAACAAAACAAAACAAAACACATGAGTATCAGTGCTGTTGTTCTTCGAGATGGACATGATATCAACTCTTGATATGTCATTTTATTTTCCTTGTCATAGAACACTTTTCACCTTTAACTTGCTCATCCCACAAAGCTGAGTTTTATTTACAGCGTTGCCATGTGAGACTGCACGCAGAAGGGGCAGCCATGTGTCTCGCTCAACATTATTAATGTATAGCCGTTATATTACAGAGCTGAGACTAGGATGCTATGGATATAATTTAAGCAGAATACACACAGCTGCTAAATGAGAACGTAAATTACATTCACCGTTCATATTGGGGCTTGATACTATTACAACAAACAATATAAATTTCACACGCAGAGAAAACTGTCTGCGGTAATGAGACCAGCTCTTTGAACTGATACTGCTACAAAGTGAAACCACAGTAATTAAGGTATTGCTTGTGTGTATGTGTGTGTATTTTTTTAAAAAAAATACTTTTACTGCTTGGTGAACTGAGACCAAAGCAGTTTTCTAGTTTCAATAATATCACAATGAAACTCATATTGACTGAAATGTGAATTCCAGCTTGACAGATAATATTCCCAAACACATTCTCTTGACCAAGGAGTCAGAGGGAAGATCACAGAAGCGGTGACATGTGTTGTGTGCATTGTGTCTTGCAAATGGCTTCTTACTTACCCTGCCATTTATGACCCTATTCCAGCTTTGGTAATCTCTGACTGCTGCTGACCCCATAAAGAGATGGACATCACCAGCTACATGGGAGCTGGATGAACATCATGTGGCAGATCTGGCTGGATATCCAGATATCCATGGGTTTCTGCATTGGTAGTATCAGTGGTGTAGCGTGGGTTGTCAGCACCCGGGGCAAGGCAAATAATTTGCGCCCCCTAACCCGTGGATTTGCGCCCCCTAACCCGTGGATTTGCCCTAACCCCAGATGTTGCGCCCGGTGCGGCCGCCCCCCCCTGCACCCCCCACGCTACGCCACTGGGTAATATAGCCAAAAGACTACAGTGGTACTTCAGGTTACATACGCTTCAGGTTACATATGCTTCAGGTTACATATGCTTCAGGTTACAGACTCCACTAACCCAGAAATAGTACCTCGGGTTAATAACTTTGCTTCAGGATGAGAACAGAAATTGTGCTCTGGCGGCACGGCGGCAGCAGGAGGCCCCATTAGCTAAAGTGGTGCTTCAGGTTAAGAACAGTTTCAGGTTAAGAACAGACCTCCAGAACGAATTAAGTACTTAACCTGAGGTACCACTGTACCTGCCTCCAATGAGTTAAATAAAATGGTTAAAAACACTTTTGTTAAAAAAACCAGAAGCATTTTTACTGGGCAGAGTAGGGCAGGAGATACCAAAAGGAGATAAAAAATTATTTATGTACGGAACAACTGCAGCAATAATTCTTTTAGCCCCCAAAATGGAAACAACAAGAAATACCAACAAAAGAAGAGGGGCAGATGAATATGATGGACTTTGCAGAACTGGCGAAGCTGACAGGAAAAATCCGAACCCAGTGTGATCAAGCATTTGAAAAAGACTGGAGTAAATTTATACAATATCTGAATGATCACTGTAAGCAATTAACAACACTAGCAGGGTTGTAAGAGGACTTGTAATGATGCTTGTTCATACCTTTTTATAGCTATTAAAAAATTGTGATATTCTGACCGAGTGAAACGTAAATTGGAAAATGTCTAAATGCTATACTATAAAGACTAATTTTGAAAACCAAGAGGCGGGAGAGAGGGAAGTCGATAAGCTCTTAAGAGCAAATGAAGCAAACTGGATAATGAGGGTGTGTTTAAATATTTTAAAATGAAAACTCAATAAAAATTATTTTTAAAAAGACTATCTGCCTCCACACTTTGTTGTTGTTGTTGTTTAGTCGTGTCCAACTCTTCGAGACCCCATGGACCAGAGCACGCCAGGCACTTCTGCCTTCTACTGCCTCCCGCAGTTTGGTCAAACTCATGCTGGTAGCTTCGAGAACACTATCCAACCATCTCATCCTCTTTCGTCCCCTTCTCCTTGTGCCCTCCATCTTTCCCAATATCAGGGTCTTTTCCAGGGAGTCTTCGCTTCTCATGAGGTGGCCAAAGTATTGGAGCCTCAGCTTCATGATCTGTCCTTCCAGTGAACACTCAGGGCTGATTTCCTTCAGAATGGATAGGTTTGATCTTCCTGCAGTCCATGGGACTCTCAAGAGTCTCCTCCAGCACCATAATTCAAAAGCATCAATTCTTCGGCAATCAGCCTTCTTTATGGTCCAGCTCTCACTTCCTCCACACTAGGGTTCCCTAAAGCTCTAAGCATGGATTTCCCTTGCTGAAACAGGACAAATCTGGATGTAACACTTCAATGTGGTATTGGCAACGATGGTCGCAACTTCAACTTCAGTGAAATCTCAAATCTGCCCAGCCCCTCCCATTTTCTTTAGAGAACAGTGTGATGAGCATGGCACTGTTAAATATTAAAATGCCCTCTGAAACAGGGATAACAAAATGAATATCAACAGAATGGCATCACATTCCAAACAGCTTTCTTTCTTTCTTTCTTTCTTTCTTTCTTTCTTTCTTTCTTTCTTTCTTTCTTTCTAGTTCTTGTCCCCTGTGCTTCCCAGGGACTCTTTCACAGTAGCTGGGAAGCTTCAGAAATCATGTTCATTACTTGTAATCAAAAGAGACAAGCCCATATACAAAAGGCCTCCCTGGGTGGCAGGAAATGAACAAGTGCTTTCAAATAATGGGAAGTAAGGAGAGAAGTGACTCTGTTTATAGCCTTGGTCCTCCTACAAACTTCCTTTTCTAAAAAAATATTTTTTATTTGATTTTTTTTTTTAAAAAAGCTATAAACATACAACCATCAACAATTCAAAATCCAAATACTGTGTTTACTCTGAATCTTCTGAATTTCCCCATCCCTTCCATGGGTCCTAATAAAAATAATTACAACTGCATATCAGTATTTATCCAAATATTTTTTCCTTCTGAATTGTCCATAGTTTCTGTTACTTTACAAGTGTGATTACAATCCTGCCAATGTTTCAATCTGCTTGCAGTGGTCTCGTATATAATTTACAAGCTTTTCCCATTCTTTTTTTTTAAAGTTCTCATCTTCTTGATTTCTGAGCTTCCCAGTTAATTTTGCCTTTTTGGCATAGTCCATCATCTTGATTTGCCATTCTTCTCTGATCGGGGTTGACTCTTCCTTTCATCTCTGGGCCAGTAGTATCCATGTGGCTGTTGTTGGATACATAAACCATCTTTTCTGAGCCATTGGGGTCTCGGTACCGCTCCTTCTACAAACTTCCAGGCACTCTAGCATCAGGGTATTGCCATTTTTCCCCAGGCCAATGAAACTAATAAATACTGTGTTTTTCTGTGCATAAGATGCCCCCATGTATAAGATGCCCCCTATTTTGGGGGACTAAATTTAAATTAAAAAATCCCGTCCTGTCCTTTATTTTGCCAGAAGAAAAGTGGCAACTAAGAGGGATATACATACAAAATAACATACAGAATGCATTATATTAAATGAAATTCTCTCTCTCTCTCTCTCTCTCTCTTTCTGTGTGTGTGTGTGTGTAGAAAGAGATGCACACTAAAATACTGTTGATTTTTTGTGAGGGCTTTTCTTAAAAATAAGCAAACTGATGCAGAAGTATGAAGAACTGAACTTAATATTGGGAAACTGTGTTAAATGGAAACATGACAGGTAGGGAACATGACAGGTTTTATACAATTATGCAAGTTGCCATAGCTGGAGAGAAGTTCTTCTTTCACAGTGCTAGAAGTAGGGCTGGCTGATGGTTAATTTAGCATAGCCAAATCAAAGTTATTCTTCCCACAACTTAGGAATTCACTGCCACCAGATGCCTTAATGGCTACTCGCTTAGCTTGCCTTTAAAACGGATTTAGATAAATTAATGGCTGACATTGAATTGTATTCAATATTAAAATTATGTTTCTGACACTTGTAATTTTTATGGCAGAAAAGGAGAGCAAATAAAATACTCATTTCACAAATTACTGGCCCAGCTTTGCAATAAGATATTTATCTTGCTGGTAAAATCAGTACAGACTTTTTGCATCTTACCATGTAAACCTCTCATGGGTTCCCATGTTGACCTCTCCCCTGAATTTAATAAATGACTGTTGATGTTCATTATTACTCCCTGGAAGGAGAAAAAGTTCAAAAAGGTTAGGTATATATATATGCCTGAGGTAACATCATAACTGAGTTAACAGTACACAGTACCCATTAATAACTGTAGTGTCTTGGCTCTTTAAGGAGTTTTATTCCTTCCCCAGTCAGTCCTTTGACCAACTAATTTATGCAAGAAATCAATACAGATATATTCCTATTATCCGACACTTTCCAATGGATTGCCATAAATTAATTAAAACCCAGGTACAATAAGTTTGGACATTGACAGGAAGGTCACTTTGAAAGCCACTATTGACTACAAATAAAAAGTCATTTTGAAGTAGGTTATTGACAAAATAAACCAGAAGAAATGTTAATATTGCACAAATTGGGAGGGGGGGGGGAGCTAGTGCCTGCAACAGAATAAGAGAGGGCAGATGGCATCATTGCCGCTGCTACAATTATCTCGACCTTCTATTATTAATTATATAATAATAATAAACAAACAAACAAACTTTTACCATGTTCTTCCATTCAGAAGACTATTCAGAGCAGCTTAGAAAAGAAACAGAAACACAACCCACAATTTTAGAAACACAAATAAACATAAGAATCACAAAAAGCAGCAGTCAAACCAGTGTGGCATAGTGGGTAGAGTTTTGGGTTAGGACCTTGGAGACTAGATTTCAAATCTCCACTCAGTCATGAAGCTCATTGGGTGTCCTTGGGCCAGTCAACATCTAGCTAAAACATTTACACGCTGAGAGTCACTCAGTTAACGTAAAAACATGCAACCAGTTGTATCTGGTTAGTTAATGCATTTGGGTTTGGCATGCCACTCTTCGAGGTTGTGTTCTTGGTTTCCTCTGCATCTCTGGAATAATCTGAATAAGCAGGAATATATGCAGGGATACTGCATGAATAGGTTCGTTCATTAAAAAATGATTGGTAATTCAAGGACATTGGCAAATGAGCCAGTGCCATGCCATTCACGAGAGCAGCAAGGAGTAGATTACGGAACAAATTTGGCCAAAGCTTCAGCAATGTGGTTTCAAAACAAATATGGGGAGAGTTTTAGAAGAGGTGGTGATGGCCATCAACTTGGATGGATTTAAAATAAATTTAGACAAATTCATGGAGCATGAGGGTATCAATGGCTACTAAACCTGATGGAGATGTTCCACCTTCACGATCAGAAGCAGTCATAGCTGTCAACTTACAGATTTGAAAATAAGGGACCAGCAGCTTCGAAAATAAGGGATCAGCAGCCAAAATAAGGGATTTTGCGAGCACAGGTATGTTCAGCTTCTGAGCCCCTCCGAGCCAAAGTCAGAAAACGCAGCCAGCAGCCAAACGAAGCCTCAAGCGGTGGTTCCCACAGCGCAGCAAGCCGGCAAAGGGGATGCAGAAAGGAAAACCACCATCACCTCTCCACTGGGAAGCGCTGAGCAAAGGCGAGTCCCCAGGCAACGCGGCCGATTTGATCAGCACAAGGCATGCAAGCTCCACCCCCAGTCATTCTTAGACTCCTTATTGGGTGAGCAATGCAGCCAAGCAACACAGTTGGAGCCTCCCTTCTCCCTGGCTGGCGGGGAGGGAGAGAGAGGAGCTGCTTCCTTTGAAACCCGGGAAATTTAAGGGACATCATCAATAAGGGACAGCAGCGGGACACAGCGCTGGGATAAGGGACTTTCCCGACAAATAAGGGATGGTTGACAGCTATGGAGGCAGTCAGCTTTTGAATACCAGTTTCTGGAAACCCAGGTCCTGCTTGTAGGATTCCCACATGCATCTGGTTGGGCACTGTGAGAAGAGAATGCTAGACTAGCTGGGGAACTGACCAGATCTAACAGGATCTTCTTATGTTCTTAAAGGGGAAGAAAATGTCGCGCAGCGAAGTCAAAACCCAGAGTCTTCACAGTAAATGAATAGAACTTTACTGAGGCAAAAAACATACTTCTTTACAAACACGTAATGTAGGAGAGCAAGGTAAAACAGAAGAAGATTAGACTAGGCTAGAGATCACACAGAGCCCATTGTATCCTGTAAAAGATACAATATTTGTACAAGGAATGAGTCATCTAGAGCAGTGCTTCCCAACCTTGGGCCTCCAGCTGTTTTTGGACTACAACTCCCATCATCCCTAGCTAGCAAGACCAGTGGTCAGGGATTATGGGGATTGTAATTCAAAAACAGCTGGAGGCCCAAGGTTGGGAAACACTGATCTAGAGGATGAGTCAGAGTGAGTCAGCTAGCTGAATGAGTCTGTACTTTTCAGCACTTTTCAGCACTTTGTACACTTTACTGCTTCTGCTATCAGAGACCTTTGTCACATGACAGAAAAAGCCACAAATCTCACTGGGTATGCCCAAATTTCTGAGTAATTTCCAAGTATTTCTTTCTTTCTTTTTCCCCAGATTCTAGCCATTGGCTGCTTCAATGCAAATTCAGTATATGCCAACTCTTCTTCATCTGCCACCAAATAAATAATAAAGCCAAGCACCGTGTTTCCCAAACGTGGGTCTCCAGGACTACAACTCCCATCATCCATAGCTAGCAGGACCTGTGGTCAGGGATGATGGGAACTGTAGTCCCAAAACGGCTGGAGACCCAAGTTTGGAAAACAGTGGCCTGGCAGAAAGCCATGTGATGTTCTCATCCCTACGCAGGGGGTTGAGCATTTAACTATGTGAGCAAGTTTTGACGTGGCAAATTGTGTGCAAAAAGTTGGCTTGCTAGTGAGATCATCCAGGGGCATCAAACTGGGGCTTACGGTATGGTGGCTTTGGCAATCGTGTTCCTATCGGCTACACTGCTGAGCCCTGAAAGACCAGCCAATGCTGCAGAATTCAATGTACCTTGTATAATATGCATTGCTGAATATTATTTCCGCTCCACAATTGTACTGCTTCCATCTTGCATGAGGTTGCTGGGTTTTTCTTCCCAGGCAGCGTATAATGTCTTCACTGCACTACGAATCCTAATTAACACTTTGGTTCATAATTCCTTTATTTATCTCTCAATTCTATAACAACACATGTTTGAGATTAAACGATGTCGTCAAATAGCAATGCCAGTGGTTGATGGCTTTTAATATTGTGGCACATCGCAAAGGCATAAATAAAGAACAAGTGATATTACCTATTCTTAACTCGATAGTAATTATTTCAATAAAGGAGAATTCATGCTGTCAAGTATCAATAAGGGCCCTTGATAGCAGCTCATAACTGTTTTCTGGTAATCAAAAAGCTTCATATTGGGCTTTGGAAGGAAGCCTTAGGAGCAGCATCTGCAACAATAGCTCAGAATGTAAATTACGACATCTTTTGATGTGCAGCCATATAAAATTGTAATTATTATTTTTTTTACTTTCGAAAAGGAAGCAGCTCAGATTCAGTGGGAAATCCTGTCAGCGTTCTGACAAACAACAGTGATGTATATGTAGAGGATGCTCAGGAGAAACTAGCTACCTCAGCTCCAGGGTCCTTCAACCAACAATGGATTCAGAACACTGAAAAATCCACAGAGTAGAACATCTGCTTTGCATGTAGAAAGTCTCAGATTCAATCTTCAGCATCTCCAGGTAGTAATAATAATAATTTAATATAGTAATATTTTTTAATTATTTATTATGATTTATATAGGGTTGTGAGAAACCCCCTGTCTGAAATCCTGTCTGTGTAGACAGTACTGAGGTAGATGGACTAATGGGCACACTCAGTATAAGGCAGCTTAAAGTGTTCAATGGCCAGTCACATAATAATAATAATAATAATACAGTGGTACCTCGGGTTAGGATGCAGGTGGCGCTGTGGGTTAAATCACAGAGCCTAGGACTTGCCAATCAGAAGGTCGGTGGTTCGAATCCCCGTGACAGGGTGAGCTCCCATTGCTCGGTCCCAGCTCCTGCCAACCTAGCAGTTCGAAAGCATGTCAAAGTGCAAGTAGATAAATAGGTACCGCTCTGGTGGGAAGGTAAACGACGTTTCCGTGCGCTGCTCTGGTTCGCCAGAAGCGGCTTAGTCATGCTGGCCACATGACCCAGAAACTGTACACCGGCTCCTTTGGCCAATAAAGCGAGATGAGCGCCACAACCCCAGAGTCGGCCACGACTGGACCTAATGGTCAGGGGTCCCTTTACCTTTACCTTACCTTGGGTTAAGAACTTAATTCGGTACAGAGGTCCGTTCTTAACCTGAAACTGTTCTTAACCTGAAGCACCACTTTAGCTAATGGGGCCTCCCACTGCCGCCACGCCCCTGGAGCACGATTTCTGTTCCAAACCCCTCTTCCCATGTCTCCGCAATATAGCATACTTGCCCAGTTTCAGTACCAAATCATTTTGCTCATGCAAGGCTACCATTGGCACAACATTATGTTTTTAATGGAGTAGTTTGTCATTTACACCCATGGGGGATAGAGTATTTCATATAATCAGGTCCTCATTATTCACAGTTGTACTCTTCTGTATGCAGGGCCACAGAGAAGAGATTTTTCTGTGATTTCCCACATTCTGGCTCATGTGCTCATACTGTAGGTAACATTATAAGCTTTATCAAACTATCACTCTTTTCATAGGAATCAGCAGTTCCCAACACTGATTGAATTTCATACTGATTGCATGAAACATTTAAGAAGCCCAATTAAAGGGGTCAAGAGTGCAAGGCTGCTAGGACCATATCCATCATGTTGTCACAAGGCCTTCTATCTAAATGATAGCTATGTTTATCCTTGTTCTAAAGGAGATGTGATTAATATTTTCTTATGAAGAACAGTATCATTTGTAAAAGGATTAACCGATTAATCTGCTCCACTCAAAGCAAGTGACCAAGAGCAGCTGAAGAAATGTGGAACACCCAACGCATCGTCCCCCAAAGGCAAACAAAGGTCAAAATGGGACACTGTAGGTCACGGTACAAATAAAAATAAGGTGACCCTTGCAAATGAGATATAATTGATGCTTAGGAGAGCACTGCAAAGTTCAGCTTTGCTCACCATGCTCAATTAAATGTGTTTCCAAGTAAGCATGCACAGGACTGTACTGCAGATAAGCAGGGTGCAAGCCAGAGAAGGTAGAATATTCTCTGTCTCCTCTCTCTTGCTGTCAGGAACTGGGCAGAGGAGGGGGAGGAATGGTGGATACAGCCTCCTCAGCCTGAACCTTCCAGAGAAGAGGAAGACAGTATAGATTTACAGCAGTGGTTTGTGTGAGGTCACAGCTCAGAGGCTGCAGAGGGGAGAAGCTGGGAAATATTGGGAGAGGAGCAACAGGAAGAAGAAGCACCAGGGGAGAGGCAGCTGACAGACTCAGCGTCTCTTGAAAGCATTCCTGACCACCCCCCTCCCAGGACCTGGCGTGCACTGAGAGTAGTAGAACATAAAGCTCAGAGGCAGAAAGCTCAGATTAGCCAATGTAGGGATGGTGTATAATAGGAGAGACGGAGGGGGTGGGCCTTTACTCAGAGCAACGCCATTAACCGCTCTCTGTGAACATTGAATAAAATACATTGGTAAGAACTTCTTGTCTATCTATTACTGGCAGCCTGCTGGGGGGTAGGGCAGGGATCGGGTTCCCTGAAATCTGGTACTTGCTCACCTCCTCTCTCTCCAGGCTTGTCTTCCAGTTCTTCCAACACTACTAGCAGTTGTTTCTTTTTGTTTTCCAATGTGTTTCTTATCAATAATAATAATAAGTCAGTGTGCCGGGAGCAAATTTTTATTCTGAAAGCGTGGTCCAGAGGAAAAAGCTGGAGAACCACTATTTTAGAATGATATTTGTGCAGCGTGATCCTAAACACATTTACTTGGAAAGTAAAACCACTGTGTTGCGGGGAGAGGAGTAATTCCTAGCAAATTACTAGCAGGATTGGAGTCTTAGGGTGTACATCCCAAAGGCACGCTGGTTTAGGCAAGCATTCCCCCAAACTTGACTTGTGATTTTAAACTCTTTTCATTGTTTGTTCAATAAATATATACAATAAAACAAACAATTAAAAAGCATAGCAATCGAAATAGATTAAAATAGCTACATGGCAGTACATCCAATGTTAATTAAATGTTTTAATATTTTTTCTGTCTTTTAATTATGCATTGAATTCATAGTTGTAAACCGCTTAGAAGCCATTTCAGCGTAGAGGCGGTATATAAATAAAAATAAATAAATACCAGTGATTAGTATCTAAATGACCACTAGCCCTCTGGACACCACTACAGCTCCCACCTGTTGCCAACTCCAGTTATAATGGCCAAAGGTCAGAGATTATGGGAGATCACGGTCTAGATTTTGAAGAGACAATAGACTACCCCCAAAAATGTGGGGGGAAAGGTGAGGTTAATGGGATGAATCGTATGCACAAATACTTAAGCTTTGGTTCTGTAAATTACATGCACATATAAATAATATTACTCTTTTCCATTATCACTAATGTGAGAAAATGCCCTCTCACAAATCTTGCCTGTGAAATTCTGACACTTGCTTATAATTCTTTATTCATCTGCAGCCAGCTCCCCAGTCATGCTGTGGATACTACAGTTTTGCACGTGTGTGTTAGAAATCTCTTCTTCTCCAACCCATGCAGATGAGCATAGTGTTGAGGCAATATTTAATATACTCTCTATTGCTCTTCTGAGACCTAATTTGAGTTTTATTAAATATTGCATTGTCTGCTCTGCTTGTCTTACTGGGTCTGGAAAGGCATTGGGGGCCTTTAACAGCCCGCGGGGTCTAATGAAACGAATTAAGTGCCCTGGCATGATAAACTAATACAGTTCATTCAGAGGAATTTAGTTCTGCTGTTCAGCCAGAGACGCCATCTTGCACTCAGCTCACAGAACTCATTGAGTTCTGCTGTGGACCATAGAGTTCAGAGCTAAAAGTTTCTTCATGTGCAACAAGTCTCCTGCATATGGAATGGGCTTGCACCAGAAGAATGCTTTTTGAATAAAGTCTGGCTTTTCAGCTGGATTTGGATAGAGCTGGCAGTTCTTCCAGCTAGTGTTTTCTGAAACTCAGGTGTGGTTTTGAGGAAACAACATAAACTGCTCTTCGGGAAACTGATGCAGAGCTTAGTGGATATGTGGCCTGCTGTAGGAGTGCCTATTTGCTTCCACTATGCTCTGTATTCATAAAGAAAGGGGAAATGACAAACCAGAAGTCTCTACTGTTCATTCAGAGGAAACTAAGTTTTGCAGTGTTACGTCAAGCTTGGGGAAGTGGGGAGGGAGAAATAATGCTGAAACTAATATTTGGGTGGATCTAGACACGGGGAAAAACACACACTATAAATAAGTCAGAAATTGGATCATTATAAGAAAATAAAAAAAATCTTTATGGAAAATCATGTTTTAAAATTCCCTGCTCTCTGGCGCCATCTAGGCTGGATCTAGAAGAAGCATTTCAGTTAAACGCATTGCAAACTTTGTATGAGAAATTGGGTTGGCAAAGACAGAACTCCACAGCGCCATCTGATGTCACAGTATTATAATGAATATACAACACATATAAAGTGCTTTTTCCTTGCCAGTGTAGCTGAGTCCCTGGTCTTGCATGTTTATAGCACATTCCAATTGCTATTTCTTTACTAATGTAGCTGAGTCCTTTTTCATAGCAACGTTTGAATATGGTGGCTATGCATTACCTGAGGCTCGATAGCCTGTGGTCCTCCAGAACTTGTAGGATACCAGCTCCCATAAGCTCCAGTTAATAGGGTCAATGTTGGGTGTTTCGGTCCAATAACACCTGGAAGGCCTGACTCCCCTAGATCAACTGAGTAAGTGAATAATTGAATTTAGCATTAATAACTACTTGCTGACAAAATGGGTCATAAGTGCAACTCAATCACAAAAACATTCTTCCATACACCACAATGTTGAATTCTGGCATGTTTAGCCTAGAAAAGAGGAGACTGAGAGGAGTTCTGATAGCCAGTGTTATGTACTGAGTTGAATAGGATCCAAAATGCAGCAGTCTGATTGGTCCTAGAACAATAGGATTCAGAATGCAGCAGTCTGATTGGTCCTAGAACAATGCAGCAGTATGATTGGTCCGCAGGAGCCACCCAATCCAGTTCCAGATAGAAGTGAATCCACAACCTGATTGGCCTACAGGAGAATCCCGGAATTAGCCAATCACATGCAGCCCATTGTGTAAATAATGTATATAAAGCAGATATTGTGGGGGAACTTCCATTCCTCCTCACCACTATAAGCTGAATAAAGAGCATGAAATCCACTCTCGACTCCGAGTATATTTCAGCCAGGTTCAAATATCTCAAGGGGCGTCACATGGAAGATAATTTTCTCCTGCTCTGGAAGGCAAGACTCGATCCGATGGATTGAAGTTGCAAGAAAGGAGATTCCGACTCAACATCAGGAAGAACTTTCTGACAGCAAGAGCTGTTCGACAGTGGAATGGTCTCCCTCGGAAGGTAGTGGACTCTCCTTCCTTGGAGGTTTTTAAGCAGAGGTTGAATGGCCATCTGTCATGGGTACTTTCGTTGAGATTCTTGCATTGCAGGGGGTTGGACTAAATGATCCTTGAGAGTCCTTTCGAACTCTACGATTCTAGGAATAATTAAAGATGAGATTGGGAAGTGATGACAATGACTATTTTCACTGATCCTGAAAACTGAAGATCACATAGCGATTTTGCAAAATGTCTCGTGAGCCCCATCGTGTTATTTATCCTCCATAACACTCGTTTTTATTTAATACCTCATTAATATAAAAGAAACACTTCTTGAGTCCCCAGTGTTGAAAGAAATGTACCAGTTGTTAATGACTGAACAAGGTATCCTTTTTAATGTGCGAGGGTAAATTAGCAGCATAAATACTGTAGGTCATGGGAAGTGGAAAGCTGTTCTGTATTTATCCTTTTCAGGAAACATATGGAGAGCTTTTCAGATCCTTCATTCCATTCAAATATAATTCACACACCACGTTCCAAGGTTAGCAATAAGCAGAACTAGTGACTGTGTTTTCGCAGTACTGGCCTCATCTCTAGACAGTAAGCATTAAATAGCACAAAATTATCAATTATTTCGTTTATTATTATATCTTACCACCTTGTGGGGAGGGAGAGAGCATCGCCTGTCTTTTCTGCCCCAGGCACCAAACTTTCATTGGCTGCCTCTTGCATGGCTAAACCTTGAAATGATGGCATTATGAAAATCTGACATTTAACATTGCATCACTTCCATGAAGGGCCTTGACACAAAAGAACCCACCCGTAGGATTTAACACCTTCCACACTGGAAAGAAACAAATAAATCCTGGGTTGCCAAATGTTTCTTATTTTAAGGCAGACGTGAACTTCACCCCTTGATCCCAAGCAAATGTGCAACAAGCGATGAGGCATGAAGTTTACATTTGATGAGCAGCTTACAAAACAACAAGCTATGAAATACAACGTAAATCCAAAGTCCATAAATTAAATATTTGTATTACACTAGCACTAGAGATAGCTCAGTAGGTATAGCAGGAGACCAAGAGAAGTCAGACCCTTTCCCACAGTCTTTCTTTGCTTGGTTGGGATCTGGATTGATAGACTAGAGGGGGAAGGAAGGGCCAATGGTCAGTTCCAACAACATCCTCAGCTAGGAGAGGCGAGCCAGAGAAGCTCTGCTGTGTTGTTTGCTTTCTGTGATTAAAAGCTACAGTGGTACCTCGAGTTACAAACGCCTCAGGTTACAAACACTTCAGGTTACAAACTCCGCTAACCTGGAAGAGTTATAGAAGACATCTGAAGGCAGCCCTGTTTAGGGTATATTTTAATGTTTGATGCATTACTGTATTTTAATATTTTGTTGGAAGCCGCCCAGAGTGGCTGTGGAAGCCCAGCCAGATGGGCGGGATATAAATATATTATTATTATTATTATTATTATTATTATTATTATTATTATTATTATACCTCAAGTTACAAATGCCTCAGGTTACAAGCTCTGCTAACCTGGAAGAGTTACCACGAGTTGAGAACTTTGCCCCAGGATGAGAACGGAAATCACGTGCTGGCGTTGCAGCAGCAGCAAGAGGCCCCATTAGTGAAAGCACGCCTCTAGTTAAGAACAGTTTCAGGTTATTGGCATAAAAATGGAAGCAAGAAGAATTACCGATGAAAGAAGAATGGCGGATGAAAATAATGGACTATGCAGAATTAGATAAATTAACAGGAAGGATTCGAAACCTGCGGGACCAGAGATTCTTAGAAGATTGGAGTAAATATATGAACTATTTGAAAAACAATTGTAATGAACAGATTATGCTAGTAGCACTGCAAGAAGTTCTGTAAGGAGGACTATTTGGAATATTGCAAGAAAGATTATGAAGAGAATTATTAGTTACCGGTAATGATAATTAAGAGTAATAGAGAAATTAAGAAATGCAGAATAAGTGATAAAGAACAGAAAATCATCAGAGGTGGCTGACGGAAGTCTAAAAATATTGAATAAGGTACAGTGGTGCCCCGCAAGACGAATGCCTCGCAAGACGGAAAACTCGCTAGATGAAAGAGTTTTCCGTT
Organism: Podarcis erhardii; assembly: GCF_964252035.2. Classification (NCBI taxonomy): domain Eukaryota; kingdom Metazoa; phylum Chordata; class Lepidosauria; order Squamata; family Lacertidae; genus Podarcis; species Podarcis erhardii. Next base: position 15,371,529 of record NC_138515.1, on the reverse strand, counting down.
TTGGAGGTGCTTCGCAAAACGAATTTCCTATGGGCTTGCTTCGCAAGACGAAAATTTCTTGTGAGTTCCTGCGGGTTTTTTTCCCCTCCCCCCCTTTTTCTAAGGCGCTAAGCCACTTATCCGCTTATCCACTAAGCCGCTAAAAGCCACTAAAAGCCGCTAAACCGCTAATAGCGCTTATCCGCTAAGCCGTCAATGGGCTTGCTTCGCAAGACGAAAAAACCACTAGACGAAGAGACTCGCGGAACGGATTCTTTTCGTCTTGCGAGGCACCACTGTAAGAAGTTATGTTAAATGATTGTTGAAAATGATATGTAAAAAAACCAATAAAAATGTATCTCTATATATAAAAAGAACAGTTTCAGGTTAAGAACGGACCTCTGGAACGATTAAGTTCGTAACTTGAGGTACCACTGTATTTGCAGTCTATGTCACAAGTACTGTCCTGAGCTGTGAATGACCTGCACTTGCCTGACAGCTCCTTGACAACTGGGGAGGCATCAAATATTGTGAAGGGCTGCCCAAAAAAGGGTGGCACGTTGGCCCACCCTATCCTAGAAGGTGGAAGAAGCAACAAGGGCATCATCTGTCTGGGATCTGGTCCTCACCAACAGGCAGGACCAAAGTGGAAGCACTGGGAACCTCGGGAGGAAGTGACTGTGTCCTCTTGGACTGTATGAACCTCAGGGTCCCTCCCAATTCCACCATTCTATGAATCTATGAAAGGAAATGAATGAATGAATGAATGAATGAATGAATGAATACTCTCTTCCTCTCTGAATAGGCATGAGATCTTTGGTCCTGTTAAGAGTGTACATACTTTGCATATACACAAGCTCTGGGTTCTATCCTTGGCATCTCCCCAATAGCAGGGCAGGGAGAGACTTGCATAACTACAAGCGCTGATCAGAACTGGCCCAAAGCACTATGATGCCTGAGGCAAAGGGCAAGATGGCGCCCTCCTCCACAACATACATAGAAGTCAACTGGCAGTTGAGCTTTAATTCAGCATTAGTGATGGGAGAACCACAGTACCCGAGGGTGGCAGGCTGGGAGCAAGACAGCTCACATGACACACACAGTGTTGTCATCGAACACCTTACTGTCACTCTGCCTTCCTACGTATCTGTCTTGCTGTACCTGATGGAAGAACTGGCCCTTGTACCCATGCTAGGTATGGGCATACAAACACAGAATTGTACAGCTAGAAAGGTCCTGAAGGTTATCTACTCCAACCCCCTGCAATGCAGGAATCTTTTGCACAACATGGAGCTTGAACCCACAACAGTGAGATTAAGAGCCTCATGCTCTACCAACCAGGGGCAGAGGAGGGGGGTGCAGTGGGGGCGGACCACCCCGGGGGGCTTCACTGAGGGGGGGTGACATTTGGCGCGCAGCCTGCCCGCACCTCCTGAGCCTACCCTGAGCTGTCAGGGGAAGGGGGGAGTGCTGAATGTCCACCATTGGCGGCTCACTCCGCCTCTGTGGGCGGTTTGCTCTGCCCCTGGCTGCAGGGTGTTCACGCTGCTCCATGCACCCGAGCGGCTATCCCGAGCCTGAGAAGGCACCCTCTGTGTCCCACCACCCTCGGGAGCATGCTCTGCCCCCCTTGGTGTGGAATGTTCAGGGATGCAGGAGAGGATATATTGTTTGGTTATAGCCTTTCCAACTTGTGTAAACAAGTTCACAATTTAGCAGAGTAACATTCCCCCTTTTAAACTCACAGCGGATTCGTTTGCTCAGGCTCGCTAAAGCCTCTATAATAACTGTTCTGGTATTTCCCCCTTATTCCTTCATAGAAGATAAGACATGACACAGTCTTCTATAAAAGTATAAAAGGAGTTTACTCACATTCTGTTCACAATCGGATCCCATAAGGCAGACTTAAGTAACATACACCTGGAAACTATCTCATAAGGAGACAGTCTGTTTGTCCTCTCTTGGCTAGAGGCCAAGAGAGCATCTTTGGCTAAGCAGATGTTGCTTCTTCGATGAAAGTAGTCACACACAGAAAGAGATGGCGGCCAGTCCTATGCTTTTGTTACCTGCACAGGTGAGGCCATGCCCACCTCTAGTCACATGCAGAGGAAGTCTGTCCTAGCCCAGAAGGAAACAGGAAGTTTACCTGCTGGCTGGACAAACATTCCTCTCCATGTGTAAACATGTTCACTCTAGGAATGTTGTACTTGACTGCTCTTGTGTTTCACATCCCACACTCGGGAGTGTGCCCTGCCCCCCCCCCTCGGGAGCACGCCTGCCCTGGGGAGCACTGGCACATGTTCCACTGCTGCTACCAACTGAGCTATTCCAGCAGTCTTGTATAACAGTAGACTCAGGGACTGATTGCAGGTTCTTCTTACTCTGCTATCTTTGGCCACAAAGACAATTGCAAATACAAATTATGTCCAGCCCACCCCCCTGCATCTTTGTGGAAACATCCAAGATCCACCCTAGCCCTTTGAAAGGGCACCATGTCTGCATCATGACATTTGTTTTAAGTTCAATACAGTACAGATAACGTCCCGTCCCAAACCCTTATTTGCTGCCACAGTGGCTCATCTAGTACTGGGATGTTAGAGACCATTAATTTTCAATTTTAAGTTTGTTGTCCAAATGTCTCGCTAAAATCTACAACTTAACGGAACATTACCACTGGTGGGTTTTATATAAGGAACATTATCCTATAGAGGATTACAGATGCAACAGTTGCCCCATTATAGCACAGACACACTGAGTGACTGTACATGCAAAAAGTTCATAAATAATGAGTCAGGCATTGTGAGTAGGGGTGGGGATGGGTCTGCCACTTAAGAACGGTGGAGAACATTTGGGGGGAAAATATGCACTGTGGATTTAGCAAGGAGGTGCAGGCAACAGAAAAATTGGCTCTGGAATGCTTACGAGGGAAGACTGTTCAGAAATGGTAGCGATTTCAGACTACAGCTGCTCGGTTGCTTACTGGGACCAGACATTATTATTATATTTTATTGGAAGAATTCAAATTATAAAGAAATAAAGTGATACAGAGAAAATGAGAAAATAAAAATGAGAAAAGAACAAAAATGTGTAGAAAGAAGCATTATACAAAAATGCAATGTAATATAATCCCATACATTCTCATATAAATATATATGATGTTATTATCCTAATACATATGTAGGTATTAATAGCCTACTGCATTTTGTATAAACTCATTCCAAATGTCTTATTTATCCAAGCGATGATTCTTCCAACATCAACTTCATTGGACTGGTTCAGATGCCTGATTATCGTCTTCCAAAGCAACTACTCTATTCCCAACTTAAGAATGGAAAGCGAAATACTGGTGGACAACAAAAGAGGTTTAAAGAAGCTCTCAAGGCAAATCTTAAAAAATGTAGTATAAGCACAGATAACTGGGAAGCACTGGCTTCCGAGCGCTCCAGTTGGAAAACAGCCGTTAGCAAAGGTGTTGTGGGTTTTGAAGACACTCAAACTCAGAATGAAAGGGAGAAACGTGCTAAGAGGAAGGCACACTTGGCAAACCCTCACCGTGATCAACTCCTGCTAGAAACCTATGACCCCACTGTGGAAGGACGTGTGGATCCAGAATTGGCCTCCACAGTCACTTATGGACTCACTGTTAGGACCGTGTTCATGGAAGACAATCTTGCTTGGCTATGAGTGATTGCCAAAGAAGATTTATCCAAACAAAGTCTACATCTGTAAGCAGTCTGTTCATAAATTGTGAGTGTTGTCATATTGTCAATCCATTGATTAAAGGGGGATCAAACATTTATTCTTCCAATTCATCAGTATTGTCTGCCATTAGGGCATGCAGGTTTTGAGATTCAGAAGAATCTTGTGTTATTTTTATTATTTGTGATTATGAGTGTGAATGAATTTGTAAAACCAAATAAAAACGGAACAAAAATGAAAGTTGGGTGCCGCCACCCCCACTCTGCAAGATTCCTGGGGGTTCTGGGGTCTGTGTTCTTTTGGAGACTCGAGGCACATGGAGGGGGTCCAGATATTAAAACATAATTATTTCAAGAGGGGCTTGTACCCCACACTGTTGCAGCTCTGGAGTACAAGCATCTCTCCCAGCCAGCCTTCAGCCAGCCTGCCCAGTCTTTTTTCTTCCCTCTTCTCTCTCACCTGTGACAACAACGCGGCAGAAAAGACTGCTTTTGTTTGACAGACAGATAGACAGAAAGATGGATAGACAGATGATAGATAGATAGATAGATAGATACAGTGGACGCTCGGGTTGCAAAAATGATCCGTGCAGGATGCACGTTCGCAACCCACAGCATTCGCAACCCACAGTGGCACATCTGCGCACGCGCGGGTTGCGATTCGGCACTTCTGCGCATGAGCAAAGTGTGATTTAGCGCTTCTGCACATGCACGGCCACCAAAACCCAGAAGTAACCTGTTCCGGTACTCAGTGGCGTAGCGTGGGGGGTGCAGGGGGGGCCGGCCGCACCGGGCGCAACATCTGGGGGTTAGGGTTAGGGGGCGCAAATCCACGGGTTAGGGGGTGCAAATTACTTGCCTTGCCCCGGGTGCTGACAACCCACGCTACGCCACTGCCGGTACTTCCGGGTTTCGGCGCGTCTGTAACCTGAAAAAATGCAGCCTGAGGCATCTGTAACCCGAGGTATGACTGTAGATAGATGATAGAGAATAATAATAATAATAATAATAATAATAATAATAATAATAAATTTTATTTATATCCCGCCCTCCCCAGCCGAAGCCGGGCTCAGGGCGGCTAACAACAATCAAATAATCAAACAATCAAATAATCACACATTCTAAAAATATTTCATTATAAAAATTAATTAAAATCAAATTAATGGCAACCGATTAAGCAAAATTCTGTGCAGGTTGCCAGAGGAGGGAGTCAGGCTGCGCCCTGACCAAAGGCCTGGTGGAACAACTCTGACCTGCAGGCCCTACGGAAAGATGTCAAGTCCCGCAGGGCCCTAGTCTCTTGTGACAGAGCGTTCCACCAGATTAGAGCCGCAGCCGAGAAGGCCCTGGCTCTAGTTGAGGCCAGCCTAACCTCTCTGAGGCCTGGGACCTTGAGGATGTTATTATTTGCAGACCGTAGGTTTCTCTGTGGGGCATACCAGGAGAGGCGGTCCCGTAGGTACGAAGGTCCTAGGCCGTATAGGGCTTTAAAGGTTAAAACCAGCACCTTAAACCTGATCCTGTACTCCACCGGGAGCCAGTGCAGCTGGTATAGTACCGGATGAATGTGATCTCGCAGCGAAGACCCCATAAGGAGTCTCGCAGCGGCATTCTGCACCCGCTGGAGTTTCTGGGTCAGTCTCAAGGGCAGCCCCACGTAGAGCGAGTTACAATAATCCAGTCTGGATGTGACCGTCGCATGGATCACAGTGGCTAGGTTTGGGCGAGAGAGATAAGATAGATAGATAAGATAGATAGATTAGATTAGATAGATAGATAGATAGATAGATAGACAGATAGATGATAGATGATAGATGATAGATAATGATAGATAGATAGATAGATAGATAGATAGATGATAGATAGATAGATAGATAGATAGATAGATAGATAGGTAGATAGATAGATAGATAGATAGATAGATAGATAGATAGATATAGATGATAGATAGATAGATAGATAGATAGATAGATAGATAGATAGATAGATAGATAGATAGATAGATAGATATAGATGATAGATAGATAGATAGATAGATAGATAGATAGATAGATAGATAGATAGATAGATATAGATGATAGATAGATAGATAGATAGATAGATAGATAGATAGATAGATAGATAGATAGATAGATATAGATGATAGATAGATAGATAGATAGATAGATAGATAGATAGATAGATAGGTAGATAGATAGATAGATAGATAGATAGATAGATAGATAGATAGATAGATATAGATGATAGATAGATAGATAGATAGATAGATAGATAGATAGATAGATAGATAGATAGATAGATAGATATAGATGATAGATAGATAGATAGATAGATAGATATAGATGATAGATAGATAGATAGATAGATAGATATAGATGATAGATAGATAGATAGATAGATAGATAGATAGATAGATAGATAGATAGATATAGATGATAGATAGATAGATAGATAGATAGATAGATAGATAGATAGATAGATAGATATAGATGATAGATAGATAGATAGATAGATAGATAGATAGATAGATAGATAGATAGATAGATAGATATAGATGATAGATAGATGGTAGATAGATGAGAGAGAGAGATACAGATACAGATACAGGGCCATCTTTAGCATATGTACTGCCGGGGTGCAAAGATCTGCCCAGCACCCCCAAATTTAGTTTAGCCACCCTTTAAGGAGGGGGCAAACTCTTTTTTGGGGGGGTAATTGCTCACCTGTAACAATGATGCAGCGGGGGGAAACTGCTTTTGTTTCCTGACTTGTCGGGAATATTTGACGCTATGGAGTAACAGAGCGACCGGGTGGGAGGGGCGAGGACTTTCGTTCCATTGCTTTTCACTGCCACTGATCGAGAGGGACCAGTATGCAGAGGTATACACCCCCCCCCAAATTCGGCCCTGCAAGGACTCCATCCGTTAGGTATTTGCTACGAAAACTTCATAGAAACTTCATCCAGAGAGACAATGGAATGCCACATGGATATCTTGTGAACACCCCCACTCCTCCCCCCATGAAAAGCTAAATACTAAGGCAGAGGTTGGAGGGAAGAACAAATATGCTTGTTATAATGTTATTTATTTATTGAGTGTGACAAACCCTTCCTTTTGCATTTGGCACTCACATTTTTTACGCGAAAGGTCATTTTCATTAACCTTCGATTCGCGCCACATGGCCTCATTGCCCAAAGGCATGTGGTTATTTACAATTTCCATTCATCCTATGCAAAGCTAAACAACCCTGAGTACGAGGCTAATATATGTTAAGTGCCCGAGGCACATTCCAATTAAGTATTAACGTGGGTTGGAAAATGTCCAAAACACTCAGCGAATATCATTTTCAATCATTTTCATTAAAATTAATAGCAAACGTTAAAAAGCAATATACCCAGAGAGTGGGAGAGTAGATCGAAATGGCCACCAGTGTTGCCGAGGCAAGGATTTCGAGATGCTGCCATCTCCTGTGGGCTTAGGAAGCTGGGAAATTAATGGGTGGAGATGATTGGAATTGCAAAGGCATATAGGACAATTGGATAGTGTTGGGTACTGGATGCCTCTCTGCTATATATCAATAGCCTAATCTTTTAGGAATGGGTGATCACCTTCCTATTCATCTCAAATGGGGAAGAAGCTTTCTGGCACTCCTCAAGAGGCCTCAGCAGTGTCTGTTGTTGTGATACACAAAGCAGTAAATAGAACAACTTTGGGCATGCTGCAGACTCTCCAAATGTCCCTATTTTCCAGGGACAGTCCTGGATTTACAGAGGCCATCACAGTTTCTGTTTTGATCCTGGAATGTCCCACTATTCCTTAGGTAAAGGTAAAGGGACCCCTGACTATTAGGTCCAGTTGTGACTGACTCGGGGGTTGAGGCACTCATCTTGCTTTATTGGCCGAGGGAGCCGGCGTACAGCTTCCGGGTCATGTGGCTAGCATGACTAAGCTGCTCCGGGCAAACCAGAGCAGCGCACGGAAACGCCGTTTACCTTCCCACCGAAGCGGTACCTATTTATCTACTTGCACTTTGACATCCTTTTGAACTGCTAAGTTGGCACGAGCAGGGACTGAGCAACGGGAGCTCACCCCGTTGCAGGGATTTGAATCGCCAACCTTCTGATCGGCAAGTCCTAGGCTCTGTGGTTTAACCCACAGCACCACCTGCATCCCTTTGCCACCCGCATCCCTTTCGCTTTCCCTTAGGACGTCCCTATTTTCATCGGAGAAATGTTGGAGCCTATGGAGTTATGCAACCCCCAAGCCAATGAGATAAGTACCTAGACAACCTTTAGAAGACATCTGAAGGCAGACCTGTCTAGGGAAGTTTTCTGATGTGTAATGTTTTATTCTGTTTTAACATATGTTGGAAACCTCCCAGAGTGGCTGGGGTATTATTATTATTATTATTATTATTATTATTATTATTATTATTATTATAACAACAGGATGTCCCTATTTTCATTGGAGAAATGTTGGAGGGTATGATGCGGCCGTATTAGTCACCTGTTGGTGAAACAGAAGTAAAATGTCTCATTAAAAGACTTGGGCCACATCTGCACTATATATTTATATACCCATTTATTCATAAGACTTCATACAGTTATGGCTTCCCCCAAATAATTCTGGGAAGTGTAGTTTAAGGGTGCTGAGAGTTGTTAGAAGGCCCCTATTCATCTCACAGAGCTAACAATTCTCAGAGTCCTTTCGCAGTCAATCCCTCTTTCCTTTTTTAGAATAGGGGCCTCCTAACATCTCTGATCCCCTTCATGGATCACTGTCTTGTCGTGGTGAAGGGGCTTAAATAACTCAGAGAAGCTTTGAGCTATGCTGTGCAGGACCACGCAAGACGGACAGGTCATAGCTGAGAGTTTAGACTAAATGTGATCCACCTGGAAAAGGAACTGCCAAATCACTCCAGTATACCTGAAGGAGCGTCTCCACCCCCACCGTCCAGCCTGGACACTGAAGTCCAGTGCCGCGTGCCTTCTGGTGGTTCCCTCGCTGCGAGAAGCCAAGTTACAGGGAACCAGGCAGAGGGCCTTCTCGGTAGTGGTGCCCACCCTGTGGAACACCCTCCCACCAGATGTCAAAGAGAAAAACAACTACCAGACTTTTAGAAGACATCTGAAGGCAGCCCTGTTTAGGGAAGCTTTTAATGTTTGACGGACTATTGTATTTTAATATTTTGTTGGAAGCTGCTCAGAGTGGCTGGGGAAACCCAGCCAGATGGGCGGGGTATAAATATTATTATTATTATTATTTTGCCAAGAAAACTCCATGGACATAAAAAAGGAGACGCTTTGAGAAGAAAGTGAGAGTTTCCAAGGCATGCTCTGGTTCATGGGGTCACGGAGAGTCGAACATGACTAAGATGACTAAAGAACAACAACAACAACAACATCTCTGAATGTGGTGTGCAGTCAGTGGATTGGGGGGAGTAGCCTAGTGCCTTAAATGTTCCAGGTAAATTAAAGTATGAAAGCCTAGTGCTTCCTTCCCAAAGCCTGGGAAGCTTCTGCCTGGCTTAGGGAGGGACATGCGATGCTCACATATTCAACATCAGGACGTCAGGACATCACATGCGCAATATTGCCCTCCCCCCCCCCCAAAAAAATTGCCCTTGCGAGCTGGTCCCTCTGGCTTTAACTGTTCCTCTGTGAAAAGTTTCACTGCACGTGACTGATCTCTAAGCAGCCTTAACAAGCTACAGCAAGGTTTTGTTTTGGGGTTTTAAATGAGAAAGCATGCAAACATGAGTTTGCTCACCCGCAAATGATTGCAAAGTGACATAGCCCAGCAATAGGTTTGCCATGTTGAACCAGCTGCTGAACAGGAGCTTTATCTATAAAATGGAGATTATATCTTCCCCAGTAACTTTTGGTATAGTAAGAGGTCTTGTTGCAAGCCAGGTGTAGAATATTAAACTTCAAGTCATGCACAGTATATGTTCCCACTGGCAATGCTTCTTCCTTGCCTGGCCCAAATATTCATTATTTTAGAGCACATCAAAGGAACTCCTGCAAATGCCATGCCACTAACCTTATAGCTTCATAAACCTTTAACAATATGTGAGATGACAATATTAGAATTGTGCCTGTTAAAAATTTAATATGTGCTGGAGCTTACTTTATTTTTTTACCATATGTGCGACACTGTTTGTTCAAATAAATTATGTTACAGACTAAATGTTCAAATGCCATTACATTATCATTAAAGTCAACATTCTCAGCAATATGCATTTATGAAGGCAATGAGACTTAATATGAACTCTTAATAATGATGGAGATTGTTTTAGTGGCATACAGTCCATTAAAAAAGAAACACTTAGAAATGTCTAAAAGAGCTAGAGAAGGTTTCTCTCCCCCCCCCCCCATGTGCAAAAGAAAGGTTATCTTTCTTACCTGGCAGTTCTGAATTTCTGTGGAATTTGTCTCATTTCAGGTCAGGTCAGGACTTACATAGCAGCAAGTGAAAAGTCTTTTCCATTGGATGGGTTTCTTGTTCCTCTCATAATTTGTGCAAACCACAGATATCTGGATAGCACAGATCATGCGGCTATTTCCTAAGCCAGCACTGCATTGCCATTGTGGGCCAATGGGAATGGTCTAGGAATCATACCCCCAAATTTGAATTACCCCAATTGTCACTATTTATATCCATTACATGACTATAGAGGTGCATTTTTTTTTGCGCTTCTATGTAGTCTACATTGGGTCTCAGAAAGGGAAAGAACTGTAAACTCCCACCATACTTTAGAGCAAAACCCCAAATGTGAATCAAAGCCAATTATCTATCCATTTACAGTGGTACCTCGGGTTACAGACACTTCAGGTTACAGACGCTTCAAGTTACAGACTTTGCTAACCCACAAATAGTACCTTGGGTTGGGAACTTTGCTTCAGGCTGAGAACAGAAATTGCACGGAAGAGGGAGGCCCCATTAGCTAAAGTGGCGCCTCAGGTTAAAAACAGTTTCAGGTTAAGAACGGACCTCCAGAACAAATTAAGTTCTTAATATGTATTTCATATTGAAATGAGCCTGGTTGTGGAGTGGTAAAAAGGTAAAGGGCCCCTGGACGGTTAAGTCCAGCCAAAGGCGACTATGGGATTGCAGAGCTTATCTTGCTTTCAGGCCGAGGGAACTGGTGTTTGTCCACAGAGAGCTTTCCGGATCATGTGGCTTGCATGACTAAACCGCTTCTGGAGCAACGGGACACTGAAGGAAACCAGAGCACATGGAAACACCATTTACCTTCCTGTCATAGCAGTACCTATTTATCTACTTGCACTGGCATGCTTTTGAACTGGAGGTTGGCAGGAGCTGGGACAGAGCAACAGGAGCTCACTCCGTAGTGGGGATTCAAACCACCGACCTTCTGGTCGGCAAGCCCAAGAGGCTCAGTGGTTTAGACCACAGTGCCACCTGCATGGAGTGGTATGAGATAGGAACATAGGAAGCTGACTTATATTGCGATATACAATATACATCTCACTCAGTTTTGTCTACATCAGGGTTTCCCAACCTTGGGTCTCCAGCTGATTTTGGACTACAATTTCCAACTTCCCTAACAACTGGTCCTGCTAGCTAGGGATTATGGGAGTTGTAGTCCAAAAAACAGTGGGAGACCCCCATAGTATATCAACGTTGAGAAGCCAAAGCTGTTAGGTGTAGCTTCCCAGTGATTTACATGTATGCTGAAGAAAAATCCTGAAGGATCATTTCATATGACAATACACACAATAGCGTGTACCTACGTGGCAGAATCATATAGGCCTATTGCAGCTGGTGCTCCAGGGCTGCTGGATTAGGTCTTTATTTTTGATTTGCATGGATACTTACAAATGGTCTGCTATTATAAGGAGCTGTGTGTGTTTTGAGACAGAGAGAGCCTGTAGGATCACCGTTCCAAATGGCTTAAATTAAATATGGAATTAAATATCTCAGGAATTTTCTCCCAAAAAAAAGTCTTAGAAATTTTGGCCCAGCTCTGTTGAGTAGACATCACAATGCTGAACTAGCTGGACTAGTTGGTGTAATGCAGTACATTTTGGGGGGAGGGGGGGTTAAAAATAAAAAAATAGCCCAACCTGTCATACATTCTGCTGATTCAGCAATGGCCTGGACACCATTTTTCCCAGATGTATGGCAGCCCTACCTTGTTATAAATGCATCAAATTCCAGGTCATTATTGTCCAAAGGGAGTCACCAAAAACTTGCCTCTTTCTCTTTTCAGCATCTCTTAAGATTTGCCAGTTTGCTAAAACCCTTCACCGTCCTTTGAATATCCTGTAATCTAGAATACCCTCCCTCCATTACTTCCTTCCCTCCCTCTCACATCCTGCTTCTCCTCTCTTCAGCTGGTACAAAACACCTCTGCTAAAGCCATCTTTCCAAAGAATGTTATACGCAAAGCTGCTGAGTTCTGTGCTAGGCAGAAATTGCTTCTGATGTTGCTTCCTTCACAGAACTGCTTTCTCAAGAAAGCCCAGGGTGTTCCTCATGAAGCCGTTTCCAAAATCTGAACTTGTCCCAAGTGTGGACAATGATGCAATGAGTTATGTACACATTATGGGTGAAGTTTTCGTAGCAAATACCTAACGGATGATGTTGTGAATTGCATTCACACAGTGTGTGGGGTGTGTGTGTGTGTGGAATGAGCAAACATTCGTTCATTTCTCCTTTGCATATAATTAAAATGGCTGGATTTTTTTTTCTTTATTTCCTTTTTAAAGAGAGGATTAGTTTCTGAGCTTATTCACAAAAAAATGTACTGTAAAATGCACCATAAAATGTTCTTAGTATTTTTTTTTTCATGCTGAGCTTCTGGGAAGCTTAAGTCAACAATGGTTTGTGCTGCAAGCAAAATTCAACAGATTTGGAGTGGTGTTTGCATTAAACATTTTAGGCTCAAACATGTGTCTCGCTCTCTTCCCATATTAGCTTTCTGGATTACTGACAAAGGCCGGATAAAGCTCTGAGGCATCCTGTTGTTGTGTGAGACCGAGGCCCCCATCCGTACTTCCGCTCCTGATGCCTACCTAGGGCATGATGACAATCTGCGTGGCTCCATGTACTGTGTCAGGATTTTGCACAGCGCTTCCAATTACCTTTCGGTGGGACTAGACTCACAACATCACCAGCTGGTCCTGCAATAAATTTCCGCACATTTCCCTGAGCTAAATCGCCCTCATATTGGCTTACTCTGCATAAGCGTTTGCACTTGTCGAATCGTAATGGTCGGCAGGTGAAATGACATTCAGCTCCCCCTTTGGGCTATTCTGTTTTAGAAGGAACTTCAGTCCCACCTCAGGGGTCTTTTTTGGTTTTGTTTAGGTGCCAAATCTGAAAACTGGGAACAAGAATGGACAGTAAAAGAGGAACGATTGAATTCCAGGCTGAAATTTCCTTTCGCTGTGTTGTCAAAAGTGCCTTCCCTTCCCTCATTGTTACTAGTATCTGGGCGTTTTTCCTGTGAGGTCATTAAACAAAGTGTTGTTGTCTGGTATGCCTTATTTACCAGAACATTATCAACTCATCAAACACAATGGCAGACGCTTTTCTGTAAGGAGGAAGCTCCAAATTAACTTAAATTTTCTTTTTCTAAGATAAAAGTGTATGAGACAACCATGGGATGTGAAGAACACCTCTGAGAAATTATGGCAGAATTATCTAAACTCCACTGAATTACTCTAGGGGGAGGGTAGTTAATGATAATCTCTTCTTGGTCATTGTTTTTTAATCATGTATTTTGTGTTTTTATATTGTATTTTTATGTTGTGGACTGCCTTGCGATGTGCGGATAAATGGCAGTATACAAATTTAATAAATAAAAAATAATAATAATAGAAACTTCCCAGATGTTTCACCTCAGAGCAGGAATCTGTGCATCTTACTCACATCAGCTCCCAACCAGCGTGGTCAATGGATAGGGATGATTGGAGTTGTCTTTTAGCAACATCTAGGGGACCACAAATTCCCCACAAATTTGTTCCACAAATTTTACTTTACATAAAAAGTTTGGTTTCACTTTTCATGCTTCCACGGAACATATGGAATATATCATAACCTGCAGTTCAAAAATAACCATGAATTTTTTAGCTAACAATCCTAATTAGATAATTTCTGTATTGGAGAACCAGGGAAATTAGATACACTGATGGTAATTCAAGAAGCCAATTCATAATAATTAGGGCCATAATCAGCATGATCAGTAGATTAATAAATTGATACTTTAGTTGATTAAGGTATATTTGCTTATTCTTTGAGGTTTTGCTGTATTATTTTAATAAGGAATGAAAAAGAAAATATTAGTGATTGCATCCCTCTATTAATGAACAATAGTTTTACTCTATTAAATTGTCAGTTATCTTTCACTTCTTTTAGTATTTCAAAAGAACAACTACATGGAGGTTTTGGCAATATCCATATTTACTTAAATGTAAAATCAATAGTATGATATGCCTCAGATAACAATATTTTGTAGATAGTTCTCCTAATTACAACTCTCCTATTTCCCCCCGCAGTACTTTTTAATGCATGAAGTGTTCCTCAAGTATTATTTACTTAATTTTACACCCATATACCAATATTCGTTGTCATTATTATAAACTCAGTATATCACAGGGTTTTTCTTCATCATTTCTGTCATCAATATGACGCAGGACGGATTCTGTGGAAATATCTGAGGTGATTGACTTCTCCCCTTCCATAACTACATGTATCTGATAATTTTATTCATTACTGTAATTCATTACCCATATTTTTCTCAATTACGGATCTGTTGCCGATATCTCCTCAGGCCTCCAGGCTATCTCAATCCAGGCTGCCACTAACATATGCTAAACCAAAATTATCTGATCTGTCCTTATCCGGTATTCTGCATAGCCCACAAGCATAGTGACAGGATTCATTTGTAGTTCAGATCTAGTGCACAAAGTATTTACAAATATAGTTGTAGCTTGGTTTTCAAAGAGCTTAGTTCTCGAAAGTTTTGACTCTTGAGCGCCGCAAACCCAGAAGTGACTGTTCCCGTTCGCAAACTATTTTGGGAAGCCGAAAGTCCAATGGGGCTTCCGCGGCTTCTGGTTGGCTGCAGGAGCTTCCTGCAGCCAATCAGAAGCGTTTTGGTTTCCAAACATTCTGGAAGTCGAATGGACTTCCGGAGCGGATTCTGTTTGACTTCCAAGGTATGACTGTACTTTGTAAATACAAACTTTATAAGCACTGTTGTCCTTCCAGATATTGCTGGCTACAACTCCCATCATCCTTGATCATTGTCCATACTAGCATGGGATTATAGGAATTGGAATCTGGAACATCTGCAAGGCTCCATGTTCCTCACCCCACCTTATAGTTGGGTTACAGTAAGAGACTATTGGCTGAAGACCACTAAACAGGACAGAGAAGGGAAAGTTGATGCAGTTTCTCTAACATACGAGCACCTTGTCTGGAGAACAATGCAACATTTAGCGTTGCTAACATCTTGGTAGGGTTCATGTGGTTCTAACGTCTTGAAAATGACCTCAAAATGATATATGAACCTATATGAACCTACTTCTCCTGGTTTAATGGTTTCCAAATAAATGACTGACTCTTTAAGCTCCCTTACGTTTTGATCTGCCCTTTCCAAAGCTCTTTTTCATTTTGTTAATCTTCCATTTAGTGACAAACTATGGCATGATGACATATGACCAGACCATAGTGCTAATATTCAGTTGTTCAGGCACATGGTCTTTTGTCCAACTTGGTCAGCCATTTTGTTTGATGCTTATAAAGCTCTCCTTGAAAATTGCCCCAAGGCAGTTCATGTCAACAGGCTTCTATAGGAGCAAATGCATAAATGCAGATATTTATATGAAATCATGTTAAGGCCTTATTTTATGAGTTTGATAGTGTAAGAGGCAGCTGCTTTAAAAAGGCAGGTTTTTGTTTTTACAAACAATAAACTGATGCAAAATATGCATTGTTGAGAGAGTGAAAAAGGGACTCTTCATCACAAGCTATCCATAATGGCATTACAGATACAACAGAGTCAGAGCCAACATCTGATTAATAAAAATGGGTCACTTGTAAATCAGTGGTGAAGTGTCAGCTCTTTGAATAGGCCGAAGGATTTATTATGATGAAAGAATGGCAATAAAGATGCATTTACAACTGAAATGGGACTGGAAGTAATTAAGAGCTCCTTTTAAAACATAAGGATAAATGAAGAAGTTGAGTATGGCAAGCGTGTTAATAGGAAAAAAATAGGCTCCATACTATTTGTCTTGTTGATTGGCTAACTTTACAGATTTTTTTAAATGAAAGCATTAGGTAGAGACCATTACAGTGCCTGGAAATCAAAACATTAATATCGAAGAGATGACACGATAATGACTCTTGCAATCGAAAAGACATCTCACGCTGGGAAGGTAAGGTCGTACTGAGGCAAAGAGAAGGTTGTCCAGAAAGTTTTAATGCAGAGAGAATCATCAAAACAAAAGGCTGAGGCCAACTTTTATAATAGGAAAAAGAAAAATATGCTACAGGTTGGGACGTATGAAACTACGATCGAGTGGAGGTTACGTTAAATTGCTCCCTTTTCACACAGTCATTCGGAGGTTTGCCATCCAAAACTGGTTATTTGCTCTACAGCAAGTTTCCTTCCCACATTTCCTTTTGCTTTTCTTGGGATTTCTGGTGGGAGAAGGAATCAGAGCAGTCTGTGGCTATGTTTGCATGATGCAGTAATCCAAATGATGGTTTCAGTGAGTTGTCCGAAGCAGGGTTTGTGGTAAAGCTCTTTCCTTGTTAACCATGAGCTGTAGTCAAGGTTTGCTCTTAGAAGAGCCTTGGCTTAGCTCAGGGTGGAACAGGAATAAAAAGGGCAAGGGTTAGGGTTAGCAGGATTTGAGAACAAGAGCACTTGCCACACTCTGTGGTTTCCAGCAACTAGTATTCAGAAGGCTTGCAGTCTGACCGTGATTTCAAATACAGTGGTAGCTCGGTTATTGTACGGCTTAGTTCATGAACAACTTGGAACCCGAACGCTGCAAACCCAGAAGTAGGTGTTCCGGTTTTTGAATTTTTTTTCAGAAGCCGAACATGCTCCATTTTGAGTCCCCCTGTGTTTCCTGTTGTGCTGCTAATTTGCGTCCCCTGCAATGTAATTCAACATTTCCACTTCAGATTGCAGAGTTCTGAGGTGATATTTGGAGCTTATATTTGGTGCTTTTGTTTTTGATATTTATTTTGTTTTGTTTTTTATTTTGAAGCTTTTTCAGTTAATTTGTTTTTGTGACTATGGATCCCAGTTCAGCTACTGATTGATTGATTGATTGATTGATTGACTGATTGATTGATTGATTGATTGACTGCGGAAATGGATAAAAGCCCCCCATCCAAACTATCATCAGTGCAGGTAAGATTTTTTTTTAATTTTAAATTTTTATCATCTACAATACTGTTTTATTTATTTTATAGCACAGTACATTGATTATTGCTTTCATGATATGTATCAATGGTCTCATTAGATAGTAAAATTATGTTAAGTTGCTGTTTTAGGGGTTGTTTTTAAAAGTCTGGAACGGATTAATCCGTTTTGCATTACCTTCTATGGGAAAGTGCACCTTGGTTTTGGAATGGAATTCCGGAACGGATTAAGTTTGAGAACCAAGGTACCACTATACTAGAAAAGTTAATCAAATAAATCACAGTCAAGAAAATAGGGCAGCCCCTAAAATATCTCTCTCAGGTGTCAAAGGCCACGGTAAAGTAGTGTGTCTTCAGCATAAGATGAAAACCACATTACGTAGTTAAGGTGCCAGACACACTTCTGTGAGGAGTTGGGGCTACCACATAGAATACCCTCTGTCACAATGAATAACCGTCCCAGGCCACTAGCTCCAAACACCTGAGGATGATGAAACTACCAAAAGGGCTCCTAATGCTGATCTTAAGATGCAAGGGAGTCTGCAGAAAACAACTCAGCTTTACATTATTACATATTTGTACATGCTAACAAGTTGCTGTGCCTTTTTTTTTCAGCTGGAACTCAGCGGAACTCATTTCTGGCAACTCTCAGGTGGGCGCCATTGCCATTATTAAGAAAACATGGTGAATTCCGGCACCTCTTTTTCTAGAAAAATAGCACCACTAACAACTAATTCTTAAGTAATACCCTAATCTCAAGTCAATGTTTTTGGCCCTACATCTAACATTTTAGCTAAATGAGATCCTGATGGAGGTTGGAAGAAACTACACGTTTTTCCTTTCACCAGAAAAATCCATCACTCACTTTCCTTTCCCTGGGCATATGACCTATATTCATCAGGCCACATAAAACAGAAAGAAAACAAATACAGTGGTACCTCGGGTTAAGTACTTAATTCGTTCCGGAGGTCAGTACTTAACCTGAAACTGTACTTAACCTGAAGCACCACTTTAGCTAATGGGGCCTCCTGCTGCTGCCACGCCGCTGGAGCACAATTTCTGTTCTCATCCTGAAGCAAAGTTCTTAACCTGAAGATTTCTGGGTTAGCGGAGTCTGTAACCTGAAGCGTATGTAACCTGAAGCGTATGTAACCTGAGGTACCACTGTATAAACTTCTGTATCCATCATATTGTTAAATAACTAATATCGTCAGAAGCAAAACATTCTAATAATCGTCTAAAATATCATTATTCACTGTCCATAAGATCTCATCCATTATAGCTCTACCTGAATTAACCAGCAAATCATTACAACTCATGAAGCAGAGGAGCCGCCATCTATCTTATCTGTTGTTTTAGCTTCTTTCATATAAACAATTAATACCTTTTTTAAAAAAAAAATGCACCAATTTAAACAGATCATTAATATGTACAATCTGTAATTTAGTTGCGGGTGTGTGTGTGTGTGTGTGTGTGTTAAAAAAGACTAAACTTTCTAATTGGCTCCGAAGATAAAGCCGATGAAAACCTTTTTAATTACTAAATTTGGTTTCTTCCAAACTGTTCCCAGAATTGGTTTTTAGTTCATTATTATACATCGTTATACATATCGTGTGTGTGTCTACTAAAAAATCAGTCCCATTGTGTTAAATGGAACTTACAGTTAAATGGTTGTAGCATTGCAGCCTAAGAACATTTAGGATGCACTGAATTCAATTCTTTGGATCAAGGCCATGAACATTAAGAAATAAAATGCTACAAATTAGTATGGGGGTGAACTGGTGCAAACACAGACTTGGATAATATCTCATATATATATATATATATATATATATATATATATATATATATATAAAATGCAATGCTGCTGCACATAATTGTCCATAGTGAGGACTAATTTAAGCTCTGAGATTCCAAGAATAACAAAAAAAACCCCCAGAGAATAAACAAGACTTCTGCTGCCATCAGTGACTTTTTCCAGTGCTTTGACTCAAAGGGACACCAATTAGTATCTGAAGATAAAATTTTAATGCCTACTAAAATAATATTATAGTAGTAATGAGGGTATATGTTACACAGTCTAGGGTATTGGTAGCCCAGTGACCCACAACAAGCTGACTGCCATTACTCCTCTAGTCTCCTCATACAATTAAAGGGAACACCAATTAGCAACCGAACATCGCAAAACCAGACACATTTCAGCCTTTGAACATCTAAACGAATGAGACATGACAAGAAATGATGCTAAAGAATGAAGCCACTTTGAGGTTGAATCAGTGTAATTTTACTGATTTTGCAGGAAAAATATGTCCACCCTCAAAAGAGAGAGAGAGAGATCATATTGAGCAGAATGGCCAATGACAGAAATTAGGCCATGGGGGGGGGCGAGGGCCCCAAATTTTTAGGGAGGAGGTTGGGCCCCCTCATTATTCCTTTGTGGGAGAGGAAAAACAAGGTATTTTTCCCCCTCCAAATTCCCCCACAATACAGTGAGGAGTCATTATTTCTGACACTCTCAAGTTGGGCCCTTTAATTCCAAACTCTTGCCAAACCAAATTTTCAAGCGGTTCAATTCTGTTTGTTTGCTTTAAATAAAATATTATTTTATTAATTTCCCAAAAACAACAATACATATTAAAACATAGGAAAAAATAGTGTTGACTTCCCCCTATACCCTTCCCTGGTTCAATTGCTTATCATCATACCGCATGTCCATTTTAAATTATAAAATCATTAAAATTACTTATTGTCCAGTCGTAATGTCTTTACAAGTATTTTTAAAATCCTGCTACTGTATTAACCTGTGTACAATGCTTCTGTATAGATGCAATAAAGTCCTTCCAATCTTCTTTAAATTCGTTGTCATCTCTTTCTCTTAATTTCAAAGTCAATTTTGCCATTTCAGCATATTCCATCAATTTCACTTGCCAATCTTCTTTAGCTGGGACGCCTTCTTCTTTCCAATGTTGTGCTAATAGTATTCGTGTGGCTGTCGTTGCATACATTAATAAATATTTTTGTGGTCTTGGTATATCCGCTCCTGTAATACCTAGTACATCAGGTTCAATTTTGAATACAAAAGTTTCCCTTTCCAGGAAGTCAAAGTGTCCACAGCTGCCCCAACCTTCTATGACTGTTGTTGTTGATGGCCATTGCTACTCCAATCTGCTCTTGTTTCTGTACCACCTTTTCTAACTTCAAAGCTCGTTCAGTGCCTGATTTTAATTAATCAGGCCTCCTGAAGTGAATGACCTCACATTGTCACATAACCAGTTGGATTTGGCTATGTGATGTTGTTAATGAAAGCCAAAGAAGCCCTCACTGTGAGCAAAATGAGGTGGAAGTAGCATATTCACATTTTCACAACAACAAGGCTGTCATTCAATTTTCATGTGGCAAGACTCTCATACAGTTGCGATTCTAGTTATGTGCAGTATTATCTAACTACCTGGGTCAATATGAATATGAATGAGTACATATGATTTTTAAATACTGTACTCCCCACTTGCAGAAGAAAATCTTCCTTCCGAAAGCTGGTCAAAGCCGTTACTGACATTACTTGACAATGACAACATGAGGAAAACAAACTAATCCCTTGATCCTACACAATTTTGCTTAGAAGTAAATCTCATTGATTTCCATGGAATTTACATCCAAGTGGAATGTGATTAAGGCTGAGGGGTTTTTTTGGTACCTTCCATGGATTGAGGGTAGAATACAAGATTAGTCCAACAGCATGAAAAATTATCAATTAAGATTTCTCATTAGCAATATTTGGTGCCTTAATTGTCCTTTTTGATTGTGTAATCTCGAGTGGTAATTATTTGTGGCATTGGCCCATTCCTCTATCACTGTTATCTTTTAATTAATTCAGCCAAATGATTTCATTCTGTCAGTTCCTTGTTCATATCATGGAATACTTTCCGGTCTACCGTTTGCATGCCCTCTTTACTAAGTTCCTTTAAAATGGTTGTAAAGAAATAGCAATAGTTCACAATAGCTCTGAAAAGGCTGCCTTTGGATATTTAATGATGATTATGGTTATTTCAGTCCTTTTATGCAACTGGGAGTGGCTTAGCCTCCCAGTTTCCTCCCAATAGCTTCCCAACAGCTGTGCCAGATGTGGGAAGGGAAAAGCAGAAGCAAGGACAGTGTGCCAAGCTGCCTTGCTATGCCCCCCCCCAACGCCAGTGAGGAGCCATGGCATTGCTGCTGGGAGGCTATTGCTATGACTCCACCCCCACTGGGTGAGATATTCCTGTACTATGTATCATAGAATTACATAACAAGAATGTGCCCAAAAGCCCACTCATTGGTTTGAGGCTGGGACTAAGCTGTTAAGTATCATTGATTTCATTCACACAGAAATGAAAAAATGTATGTGTATTAATGAAGGTTTAAAATGGAGAATGCCTAAACCAGAGGCCTTCCTTCTGGGTATTGTCGGCCAGAAGGTGTTAAAGAAGGATCGAACATTTTTCATGTATGCAACAACGGCAGCAAGGATTCTCATCGCAAAAAATTGGAAAACTCAAGATTTACCCACACTGGAAGAGTGGCAGATGCAGCTGATGGACTATATGCAACTGGCCGAGATGACTGGCAGAATCCGAGACCTGGGAGAAGAAAAGATGGAGGAAGACTGGGAGAAATTCAAGATGTATTTACAAAAACATTGTAATTTGTTTGAATGTTAAGAAGGATGCTAGATTATAAAAAACTGGCCACCACTAAACTAGATTTAAATTTGATGATAAGTGAGACTAAAGAAAATATAAAAATTTTATTGGAAAAAGTGTTAAATCATATTGGAATGTGTGGATATGAGATTGTAAACAAGCTGATAATTTGTTTGGAAAAATTTTTTTTTTAATGATGTAAATGGGAGAGGGGGACGTGAGGGAGTCCAAAGAAGTGAAGAATTTGTTGTTATAAAAGTAAGATTGTTTTATGTGTGCATTTATATTTTAAAAAAAAACCTTAATAAATATTTATAAAAAAAAAAATAAAATGGAGAATGCCTAAAAGTGTATTGATGAAAAGATTTAATATGGGAATTTCCATGGGGCTATATTAAAGCCAAGGAGGGCATTTTGATCTCTTGCTGAGTTGATAATTAACTAACTGACTGTTGTTCTCTGGTAGCTGAGTGTTATAACCTTAGATCACTGGAGAGGAATTGGGTTGCAAATCTCCATTTTGAAGGGAGTTGCCTTTGAATCTGTGTCTCCCAAACTCCATGGAGTTATTACACAAATGAATCTCTCCTGAAGGGAGAGTAAATGGCCACAGGCCAATGGAGGCAGGAATGAAGGCTGTGTGGAGGGGCAGGACTCTGCTTCTAGGCCTGTTTGGATTAGTTCATATTTTCTTAGATTCTGAGCCTGTGTTGGACAGCACAAGACATTATATGAATATTTTGGAGGTATCACTTGATATTTCTATTTTATTTTGAAGAGTTCTGCTAGTAAAAATTGAATTGGTCTGGACAATGTTTCATTTCCAAAAGGAGTTAGCTTTCATGCATCCTTTAGCTTCAAACTGCACAATATTAATATCTGCAATGCTAGCTACATTGGAACTGTGTTTCTCTGTGTTTCCTAGAGTCCTCTTCAAGCATAGAAGCGAATCAGGTTGTGCAATAATGAAGCTTCATTACTGACCAAACCTAGGATAAAAGAGAGGAACCTAATGTTCTACCCTTGCTTGGTCAACAGAGCAGAACTGCCCACCACTCCAGGCTCCAGCTTAGACCTCTTGCTCCAACTCATAACTTGAAAAACCCTGGGGCTTCAAGAAGTAATGTTCTGGGTTTGCTTGCTGGACAATCTACTTTCAGTTATAGTCCCTTCTTGGCACACACCACTCCAAATCAATTTAAACAATCCAGACTTTAGTGTTTGTGTATCCTGGATCACTGCTGTGTGACCTGAGGTCAGTCCATAGAATTGGGTCAGCCCATATCTGATGTGTAACAGCCACTCAGAGAAGATGACATCACTCTGACTTCCCTGTTGTCCATGAAGGACAGAATTGAGGGGGGAAAGAATGAGAACTGAAGCACTCTAAAGTGTTGAGCAATGAAATACACCATGGCAAGATATAGGGCCACAGAACCACACACAGTACAATCCATCAGGAATTATTATATTCTTCTAAAGCAATCAAACCTGAGTTAGAATCTCTTAATGAACACAATCACTTCAACTTGCCTGTGGAAACAACTCAGAGGCCATGAAAGAAGGAAGGTTAACAACAGGAATATTTAAAGGAACTATTGGAAACTCAAGGCAGCAGACATATGAGATGATCAGAGCCCCCCCCCCCGAACTTGAACATGGGAAGTCCCAACAAAAAAATCATAATTTGGCAGAATATTTGGACTATATGATATGTATTTGTATAATTTGGAATATTCAATGTGATTTGATTGGATTGTTAAAATGGAAAATTTAATAATTTATTTATTTATTTTTTAAAAAAAGAATTCTTAATGAACACAATTAAGGGGCCATATGTGGCTGAGATCCTGATCCACTAAGACAAGATCGTGAAAATTGTAGCCTTCCAGTTGTTGTTGGCTACTCTTGCAGCCAAGCTGGTGCAAAATGTATTGCTCTGCTTTCCTTTGGACCATACTAATGAAGCAGAGAGTGGGAGTCTTGTGTCATTGAAATTCTGCTCAATATTGATCCAGAGTAGATTCCAATGTATAGTTAGCAGAGTTGCGGGATTCCAAAAAAATAGACCAGATGTAATCCATATGTCATCCAGCAGAGCTTTACTGCTACTGAAGGCAAATGAGCCTAATGGTCACAAATCCAATACATTCAGGATTGGCACTCTCCATAAGAAATCCAGTTGCAGCAAACTTAACTTAAACTTACAATAAGTCTAAACCTTAACACTAAGCATACTATGTACAGAACACCACATCAGAAGGAAAAGAGATAGAAAGTGAAAGTGAAACCCAGGCTCCTTCTGGCCTTATTTTATAGTCAGCATGACCTTGACAGAAAGAGATAACCAGTTTAAGCCTGCTGTACTCAGCTTCTCTGAAGGAATAACCCAAACTTCATGAACCTTCTGCTCGATTTTTTTCACACAGAGCAGCTTCCAGAACCCTCTTGATTTAATGAGAATAGGAAAGACCTCTCTACACATCAGATCACTCCTTTCTGCACTAAGAAATGGAAACTGACATCTTGTATTTCGGGACGCCCAAGAGCTCCATACACACTGCCCAGGCTTGCACGCTAGGGGAAGCCACCCCAAGGAACACCAAGGCGGTACCAATAACCTAAGAGCATTTACAGTGGGTGGGGGATGCAGGTGGAGCTGTGGTCTAAACCACTGAGCCTCTTGAGCTTGCCGATCAGAAGATTGGTGGTTCAAATCCGCACAATGGGGTGAGCTCCTGTTGCTCTGTCCCAGCTCCTGCCTACCTAGCAGTTCAAAAGCATGCCAGTGCAAGTAAATAAATAGGTACCACTGCGGCGAGAAGGCAAATGGTGTTTCTGTGTGCTCTGGTTTCCGTTATGGTGTCCCATTGCGCCAGAAGCAGTTTAGTCCTGCTGGCCACGAGACCCGGAAAGCTGTCTGTGGACAAACATCGGCTTCCTTGGCTCGAAAGCGAAATGAGTACCGAAACCCCATAGTCGCCTTTGACTGGACTTAATCATCCAGGGATCCCTTCCCGTGTGTGGTCCTGTCTATGTCTTAGAACTGAAACAGAATGTCAGACACTCCATTTGATGTCCCACTTGCTCAGCTGCACCATTTCAAACTGAAGTATGGCAGGGGCTGAATGCTCCCTTGCAAAAAGAAACAAACAAAAAAACCACCTTCCTTAAAAAGCTAGCAGGTCAGCATAGAAAATAATTTCTCTTGGCATCAGGAGCATCCCATCCCATTTTGCTACTTTGCTAGCCTGCCCTGCCCCTGCTGCCGCCACACTGTCTGCCCTGCCAATTTCCGGTGTGATCCAACAAATTCCCATTGAGATCTCACCTTGAAATTATTTCTGATCAATTGTATTTTTCTGTGTTTGCCCACACTCGTGCAAAGCTTGTTGCACAAGGCAGGCCCACGAACCTTTCACAGACTTGTGTTGAAATGCCTCCACACTATAGGACATGAAATCATTTCCTTTCCTTTATTCTAATCCCGCTTTCTATTACTTTCTGAGTAAGATGTTGGACCCTGTGCTTCTACTTATCTGTGTGTTATGAAATGAGAAGCCCGTGAGCCTTTAAGATTGGCCTGACCATTCTGCTCACCTAATTAGAAATAATTGAATGAAGCTTCACTCTGGCAAAGAGGTAAAATCAATATTATAATTAAAACTGCATTTCTTTACAATTAGATCTTAAAATGAAACCTCTGAGGGGAGGGGGTGGTGGCTCATTGCTGCGAAGTAATTAATGTCTGTATTAAGCTTATATCTTAACAATAATCCTGAAAAATTTACTGCCTTATCTTGCTTTTGTTAATTTCATTACCAGCTTCCCTCAAGTTGTTCATGGTAGTTAGTTCTCTTTCTGTTGCCTGTCAGCTTTGGTGACATCCCTGTATCAAAGGCTTCCATAAGGACTAGTGCAGGGGTGGGGAGCCTTAGTCTCAGGGGCCAATTGTGGCCCTCCAAACTTTTCTATCTGGCCCTCAGAACCTCCTCACAGACCATTGGTCCTGCTTTGTACCCTGAGTGTTTCTTTGTGGCCAGAAGGTGTCCTCAAGCTCCAATAATGTTTCTTGCAGACCCTCCAAGTGTCCCTATCTTCCAGGGACAGTCCTGGATTTACAGAAGCCATCCTCGTTTCTGTTTTGACCCTGGAATGCCCGATTTTCCTTAGGCCACCCCTATTTTCATTGGAGAAATGTTGGAGGGTGTGGAGTCATTGAACCCCCAAGCCAAGGAGATAAGTAACTATACAACCTTTAGAGGACATCTGAAGGCAGCCGTGTACAGGGAAATTTTTTATGTTTAATTTTTTGTATTCTGTTTTTATACATGTTGGAAGCTGCCCAGAGTGGCTGTGGCAACCCAGTCAGATGGGCGGGGTATAAATATGATTCCTGTTCTTATTATTGTTACAGAATAGGACGTTCCTATTTTCATCGGAGAAATGTTGGAAGGTATGCTGTTGTATACAAAACAGTGCCCTAAATAGACACTGGCAGTTCAACCTCCCTCAGACATTTGGGTGGTCCAGGAAAGGACATTCTCTGTAACAGCCCCTAAGTTGGTGTGCCTGACTTCTTCACCATATACCATATTGGCCCGAATATAAGCCGCACCCGAATATAAGCCGCACCTTTAAATTGAAGGGGAGGAAAGAAAAAAAGAAAAAATACTCGAATATAAGCCGCTCCATTCCTCTCTACTCCTGGCTGCATACGGGGGCGGGGGGGGGCTGTGTTGCCGGCAGCCTTTTCCCTTCCTCACTCTCTCCCTTCCTGGCCTTGGGGGAGAGGACGGGGGACTATGCATGGGGCGGGTGCCACTTTGCCACACTCCTGGCACTGTTTGTCCCATGTTCCTGGCTGCATACCGTAAGGTCACAAATATAAGCCGCACTTTAGGTTTTTACTGTTGGAATTTGGGGAAAAAATGAGGCTTATATTCAGGCCAATACGGTAACTTTCAGTGAATACTGATGACACACATCTTTTTCCTTTGACAACTGAGATGTGTATGTTCAGGGCCCGCCCTACTCCTGTAACTGCAATCTGTTTTACCTGTTTTTAACGCTGAATTAAAAACTTCTGCAGTCTGCCCTGGGACCTGCCGTTGAAGGGTGGGTAAATAAATATAACGACAACAATACTGGTTTGGTGTTAAGAGAATGTGGTTTCTATTTTCCCAACCCTTGTGTGAGAACTGCTGAACATATCTTTCTGAAATCTAGCAGTCTTCATTCCCTCCGAAAGGCAGCCATGCCTGAAATTTACATCCAATTCTGGCAAGGGAAAAGATTTTTCTTTCTTTGCAACAAAACAACAACATCAACGTTTTCCTGTATGAAAACCCCTGGATGGATTTGCCTGAAATTTGGCAGGCTTTCCTGCTGGGGAGGCAATGTTTCACAAAGGTCACTTCCCCTTGCATTTTGACTTTACATTTCTGGTTTCCGTGGGGGTGAAACTGAACTTTGAATTTAGCAAATCAGAATCAGGCACAAATCACAAATTGAATCAGAATGACACAGAACAGATCCGAAACAGATCAGGCCACTTCAGAATGCGACAGATACAATGTGATCTAAAATACAGGGCCGAGTGCATAACTAGCCTCGGTATGTGATCCTGTACTCACTTACCTGGGAATAAGTGTCAAGTATAATTGATTTAATTGACACAGAAATGGCACAATGCTTGTGTACTAATGAAGGTTTAAAATGGAAAAATGTTTAAATGTGTATTGCTAACATAGGGTTATTTTCACAATAGTTTTCTAAGTTGTTTCTGAGCTTGTGCTGAGTTAATGATTAACTAATTGCTGTTTTCTGCTAGCTAACTGTGAGTGTTGTAACCTTAGTTCAGGTGAAAAAGGTATTGACTTGCAAATCTTCATTTGAAGGGAGTTGCATGGTTAGTCTTTCTTTGAACACTACAGACTAAAGCATGTAATAACGACTCTCCAAGAAGCTGCATAGCCTTAGGCAGGCGAAGGCAGGCTGGACTGGGGGAGAGAGGCACCATTTTGATTTTTGGTGTTATCTTTTATTTCTAAGATGCTGAACCTGTGCTAGGGCTGCCATATGTCCAGGCGGAATTTTCAAAAACTGGGAAAGATGTCTGGAAAACCCTGGGCGTATGGCAACCCATGTTGGAAGTGTTGATTTTTTGGTGAACTTCCTTAAAAATAGCTCCAAGACTTCTATTTTTGGGGGGGGGGGGAGTTTTTCACTTTTTGAAATATGGCAACGATGGCCTGTGCTAGACAGCACAAGACATTGTATGGATATTTTGGATGCATTTTGGATGCTTATGTTCTGTTTTTGAAGCGCTCTGCAAGTAAAAGTTTGAAAGGGCCTGGACAATGATTTTTTTTCAAAAGTTCTTTCTCTTCCAATCACTTCAAACTGTGCAATATTAATACAGTGGTACCTCGGGTTACATACGCTTCAGGTTACATACGCTTCAGGTTACAGACTCCGCTAACCCAGAAATCTTCAGGTTAAGAACTTTGCTTCAGGATGAGAACAGAAATTGTGCTTCAGCGGCATGGCAGCAGCAGGAGGCCCCATTAGCTAAAGTGGTGCTTCAGGTTAAGTACAGTTTCAGGTTAAGTACTGACCTCCGGAACGAATTAAGTACTTAACCCGAGGTACCACTGTATCTGCAATAATAAGTCCCACTGGACTCAATGGGCTTATTTTTTGAGAAGATAGGATTCTGATTTTAAAGAGGCTGCTGTAACTGCTTTGAAGGATGGAAAAGTAATCATTCCAACGTTCTTTGAAAACTACTTTTTCAATAAAGATGAAAGATCTGAGTTTTCACAATGAATAGTGATGCATGTAAGCACTGTAAGCAATAAATTATCTATAGAGATGACCCATATCCTTCATCTCACAATGTTTCAGAGCATTAGAAGGCATGTAGAAAAGTTCTGACATGGCAGTCATTAAAATAGATACTGTATGGAACACATGACATGGGAGGGTAAAGATGGAATATGGTGTACTTTTTAACCAGCACCAAACCAAGCCTTTGAAAGTAGGTCCTCCAAACCAAATGACTCTCATGATGTCCAGTAATCACTAATGCCTCGTTATCTGGAAGAAACAAGCAGTTAGCTTCATATGATGTACCCCTTTGCTGGGCACTGGATCTCAGATGTTTGAAGTACGGTCCCTTACATAACCCCCCTCCTCAACCAGCATGCCAAGCAACCTTGACCCACCCATGAGGCAGGGTGAAGCCACCACCTCAGACCACCTCCATGTGGACCTCCTCTGCCAGTGGCGGAAAAGAAAGGCTAGCATACGGGTCAGTTTCTAGTGAGTTCTCGCTGGAAATTTGTGAGATCACACCAGAAATTGGCACTGATCCCAGTGCTACTTCTTCACCAGTGGAGGAGGTGGGGGGGGGGCAGGCAGTGGTGTAGCAGCAGGGGCAGGGCAGCACTCCTCATTCTGCCTCAAGTGGAAAGATGGGATGATATGCCCCTGCTTCAAAGAGAAACGATCTCTCCCCCTGACATGCTAGCTTTTTAAGGAATGTTATATGTAAGGTAAAAAGGTAAAGGACCCCTGGATGGTTAAGTCCAGTCAAAGGTGACTATGGGGTTGTGGCGCTCATCTCGCTTTCAGGCCAAGGGAGCCGGCGTTTGTCCACAAAAGCAAAACAACAACAAACCTATGGTTACATGAAACATACTCAATAAACACACAGGACGTAACTGGCTGTACTTTTGAATAAATAAGGTATACTATTCATTGTATCAAATTGTAGATTCCAACGGAAGTCTCATACAGTTCAACAAAAAAAGCAGAAGACCCAGTGGATCAATTCATTCTCTAGTCAGTTCATGCATAAGGTCCACACATCTATTCCACCTGTCTGTTCATAGAGTCCAATAATCCACACAAAGGGTTGTTACAGTTCCACAGAATCCTTTCACAGAGTCTAAGACAATGATTTCTGGAATATTAGCCTTGTTTCACCATTCTAGGCTTCATCGGTAGAACAGACTCATACAGGATAGTGGATCTTATAGCATAGTAGTGGTTGCCTCACAAATTTCCAGCAAGAACTCACTGGAAACTGGCCCATATGCTAGCGTTTCTTTTCTGCCACTGGCAGAGGGGGTCCACGTGGAGGTGGTCTGAGGTGGTGGCTTCACCCTTATTTATTCAAAAGCACAGCCGGTTACGTCTTGTGTGTTTATGGCGTTTCTCCACAGACAGCTTTCCCCGTCATGTGGACAGCATGACTAAACTGCTTCTGGCACAACGGGACACCGTGACGGAAACCAGAGTGCACAGAAATGCCGTTTACCTTCCCACTGGAGTGGTACCTATTTCTTTACTTGTGCTTTCAAACTGCTAGGTTGACAGGAGCTGGGACAGAGCAAGGAGAGCTCACTCTGTCGTGGGGATTCAAACCACTGACCTTCCGATCAGCAAGCCCAAGAGGCTCAGTGGTTTAGACCACAGCGCCACCTGCGTGTATGTGAGGGAGCATTCAACCCCTCCCCTACTTCAGTTTGGAATGGTGTAGCTGAGCAAACAGGACATCAAAAGGAGCGGCTGATGCTCTATTTCAGGTCTAAGGCATAGATAATACCATACACTGTAAATGCTCTTATTTAATAGTTGCAGTATTGATTTTCCCATTATGAATTCTGTTTGCTACTATGTACTGAAATTTGTGCCTAATACCGGAGCAGTAGTTCTCAGCAAGGAAATTAAGCAAATATCTTCTTTTCCAATAATCAGCCCTTGTCTCCCATCCCATATGTCATCGGCGCTGCTAGCCATAGGATTCTGAGCTGTTTTCAAAGTGGGATTCTTTTCTCACCTACATCACCCTTTTTTTTCTCTCTAAACAAAACAAAAAAATTTGTTCCAGTAGCACCTTAGAGACCAACTAAGTTTGTTATTGGTATGAGCTTTCGTGTGCAGGCACACTTCTTCAGATTTGTTTTTCATTTATCTTTCCATGCTATCATATGTTTCATTGTGACTTATTGACAATAAATTGCACCATTTAAATAGGACGATCAACTTTTGATTTCAAAAACACTGGCACACTGGGGGGAGATGGAACTTGGAGAATCGAGAGTAGCGCCAGTTTGGAGTTGAATGGGTCATGGGTGGACTTCGGTAGAATCTGGAATTTAATGTTCTAGTCCTCAGTACTGATTTGCCGGCAGATGGTTGTCAAATGTGTTTATAAATCAGTTCTATACATCAGCTCACTTTATTTTTAAGTAGCTAAATAAATTTATTGAACTATCGAGTCAAATGCCCTAGTCTCCAACTTTTTCTTTTGTCTTTCTCCCTCCATCCTTCCCATTTCCCCGTATCAGGAAAATTTTAATGTCTAATGCTTTACAGTTTTTTATGTCCTGTAAGCTGCCCAGAGTGCCTGGGGAAACCCAGGCAGATGGGTACGGTATAAATGATAAGATTATTAAAATCATTATTATTGTTGTTCCTTCTCTTACAGTGCAAGCCTATGTGTGTCTACACATAAGTAAGTCCAACTGAATTCTGTAGAACCTAGTGCTATACTGCCAGGTAAGAGTTACATTGCCTGTGTAAGTGGCCAGTAAGAAGCATCTCTATATGGGGAAGGTTAAATGCTAAGCCATGGTCAGTTTCAACGATAACTGTTTCCCCCTGTAATGCTGGTAGAGGAGACTTGGGAAATTGTGTACACACACACACACAAGTTTTGAGTAACTATTCAGGCAATAACAATCTTGGTAGTTTACAATGTTCAAGAAATTGCAGCTTTTGCAGTGCAAAAAAACAACCATCAGTTTGTTTGAATCAGAGTTCTGACTGAGAACAGACTTCAAAAGTAGGCCTCCTCTCAGTGAAAGAATACTAATTGATTAACTGATTGATTAACTCAAATAAGAGAGGTGCTTCTAAGAGTTGTGGGGTTTGGTCTGAATTTTATGCTGGACCACATCTCACTAGGACACAATTCTCTTTTGAGTAATACTTTATCAATGTGCCCTTCCTGGTGATTTATTACAGCAATACATCATTGGAATGACAGCTGGTTTTGATGATACATGGTCCAATACATCATCATAGCATGCCCTCATTTGGATTGTATATTGCATAAAAGTAAAATATACTATTTTTTCCCTCTCCTCCCCTTTCCCCCATTTGCAAGCTCAGCTGCTTTGAGGGCTGTAGGGAAAGAGTAATTACAAAGGAGTTAACACTTTCCTTCAAAATAAATGTTTTAAATTGCAGAGGCAGAGCTTTGAAAGCTGTCTTGAAAGAACATGAAGGTTCTGCCAGAAAACTGCTGTTTTCAAAATGGCATCCATAATGTCCTGCAAATGGATGTTTAATAGATCTCTCTGGGAAGACATTGATGGGAAAAGGTACCAATAACTTACAAGATGGACGTGGCAGTCAACATTGCCCTGAGATAAACATGGCAGACTCAAAACTAATCAGAATTCCTGTGGAGAACTGAATGCATTTTTAAAAATAGCCATCGCAAACATTTCGAAATGGCATCAAACTCAGTAAGACATTTAACGAGAAGTAAAATGCCGCTGAAATGGTTTGTAAAGCTTTGTTTTGTAAGTGAAATTCTGAATCCACAAACTTTAAATTCAGGATGAAGAAACACTTAGAATGAATTTTAATTGGGGGAGGGGTGTTTGAATGCACCCAGAACAGACCCCAAAATTGTTTTGTCAGTTACTCAGTTTTGGGGTGCCAGGGAAAGCGGGGGGTTTTGGCACAAAACAGCACAAAACTAGCAAAAAGCTTTGGCCCTGGTTTGGAGTCCATTGAAGAAGATTGAATTTTTGGTATTGTGGTCCCAGTTTGCGTGTCAATGGGCACAAAAAGTAGGGTTTGCAGCACAAAACTAGCACAAAACGTTGGCATCAGTTTTTTTTTTTGGGGGGGGGATCCTGAATTTCAGAGCCACACATTAATGAAACTCCAGAGTAGCCCTAGCAAAAGCAGAAGGGATTTTCTAGCTGCAAACCTAGATTCACTTACCTGGAAATAAACCACACTGGAATAGAATTTGAAGTTCGCAGAAGTGTTCCAGTTTTTGAGTTACTGAAGTGCACTTTAAACCTCAAATTCATTTGCAACCCTGGGACATTTTACAAAAACCCTGTTTTTCATATGAAAATTGCAGCTTGGTTGCGTGATGAAAAGGCTTTTTCAGATCTCTTTATCATGCAGAGAATCTTCTTAGTATCTGTTGGTGTTGAACTGTAACAAAACTGCTGCATTTAAATTCATCATGGCCGATAATTCCAGTCAGCAAATTCCAGAATTTTGATGAGAATATTTCCCCCCCCCCAGCCCCATTTAAAAGAGCAACTGGGTATCTGGCTGTCTAACCGCAAAATATACAGAATCTATGAAAGAATCAACAGGAGCATTCGGTTTCCTGAGCGCATGTCATTTCTATGAGAGGGTAAAGTAGAAGAACAGTGCTTCTTTTCTACACTGTTTGTAATAATGGTGATCATGCCACTGGATTCAAACTCAAGTTTCTTGTGACTGAGGGACATTTCATGACCTTGTTAGAATGGAAAACTGAGCTGAACTAACAAATAATGAGAATGAGGATGAGAATTTATATGACTAGGTTGCCCCAACCATTCTGGGCAGCTTCCAACAAATTATAAAACCACAGTTTCATAAACCAACAAATTATATAAACCACAGAAAATGAAATTCAACAGAGACAAGTCCAAAGTCATGAACAATTGAATGCATGGGGACAGCATATAGCTTGGTTGTAGTACAACGTGAAAAGGATCTTGAGATTCAAGTCAGTCACAGGCTGAACATGTGTCAGCAGTGTGATACAGCACCCCAAAAAAGTGCTAATCTGAATTGAAGCTGCATTAATAGATATATAGGCAGCATATACTAGAGCTGTCATGCATCCTGATTTCCCAGCACATGTCCTGGAATTCGCCTCCGATAATGGCTTTACTGGATTATTCTCCTGGAAATTGGGCAACTTTCAAGTTTTCCTTAAAAAAGCTCAACATTTGGGGTGTCCTGCTTTTTATTTGTTGAAATATGGCAACCCTAGCAGACACACTTTAGTTTTAAAGCGCGTTCTGTCCTTAAAAGAATTATGCGCACTGCAGTTTATGCTTCAGAGAGTTACGATTCCCAGCAACCTTTTAGAAACTACAGTGCCTGGAATTATTTGAGGGAAGGGATGTTCTTTAAAGGCACAGTGTGTACGTAGCTTTGGACCACTTTCGCACCATAGACTTAAAGCACTCTCATGTCCCCTAAAGAATTCTGGGAGCTGTAGTTTGTTAAGAGTTCTGCGTGTTGCTAGGAGACCCTATTCCCCTCACCAAGCTGCAATTCCCAGAGTGGAAGAAGAAGAAGAAGAAGAAGAAGAAGAGGAGGAGGAGTTGTTGTTGTTTGGATTTGATATCCCGCTTTATCACTACCCCCAAGGAGTCTCAAAGCAGCTAACAATCTCCTTTCCCTTCCTCCCCCACAACAAACACTCTGTGAGGTGAGTGGGGCTGAGAGACTTCAGAGAAGTGTGACTGGCCCAAGGTCACCCAGCAGCTGCATGCGGAGGAGCAGGGAAGCGAACCCGGTTTACCAGATTACGTGCCCACTGCTTTTAACCACTACACCACACTGGCTCTAACATTCCCTCTTCACAGGGAGCTGTGGGAATTGTAGAATTCCCAGATTTCCTAGCCCTCTGATGAATGTACCTGTATAACACATGAAATGCCATTGCATACGTGCTTGACATTTTTAGTAGTACACTTGGGAAATATAATATTTGAAGCAGTTCTAACCTATAAAGCCAAGGATTTAAGTTCTTTATAAGACAATTGAAACATCCTTGAGAAAGGCCTTCACTTTCCAGGGTGCATGCCTAAAGCTTCTACTGTCACTTCTGGTCAACCAGGTTTGGCAGGAATTTTTAAAATATAAAACCTGTGGAACCTATTTACCAGAGGACAGTGAGGATGCAAACACCATAAGTTATATTTCCACCTCCCTCAAAAGCATTCAACTCTCTAGAAAAAAACCACACGGCTGACTAAGCCCAATCTCAGCTTTCTTACTTGCCTTCATACTGGTCATGATTTTGAATGGAAAATGACACCTAGCAGGTTTTTCTCCTTCAGGTTTTTTATTTTATTTTAATGCCACTCTTCTCATTTTTAATCTGTACCTCGCTGTGTTTGCCCTGCCTTTGATGACAGTGGAAGCTCTTTGACAAATAGAACATTTGAGCTATCACAGTCTTATGTGATCGGAGCATAAATGTTTCACACATCTCATCCATTTCGGATGACTCTCACCCAGAGCATTTGTCATTACTGTAATTTGACATCCCTGAGTCAAGGTCTTGGCCAGAAAGCATGTTGAAATATATAAAGCAGGCTTACAGTCTGCGTGGAAGGGGAGTTTGTTTCAAAGTTATTTGAGGCACTGTATATATAAAATAGGGACACCGTTCTTGAATCCTTAATGCTGGATACTACTATTTGGCGGTTCTGCAGATAAATGCTCAGAATGGGGACATATTCACTGGTGCACAATGCCACGTGCACAGGGCCACAACTCACAACGCGATGTCAGAATGCCATGGTGGATATTAGCCTTCAGTTTCAGGCAGATAACAGTGGCTTAAATGATCATTAGAAAGGTGAGAGTTTCCTGTAAGTCCTTCCTTCTGCTTGCTTGACTAGTACAGCAATTGTGTAAAATCACTGACCTATCGTTTTGGTTGGGTGACTGCCAGTAACTCAGAACAAAACTCTATAATAGCATCAAAAAATTTGAGAGCTGAGAAACAAGCCAGGGACTTCCTGTGGAAGAACACAAGCGATGGAGTAGTCCTCCCCTCCCAAACTCTAAAGTTTACAGAGAGAGATTATCATACAGTCTCAGGGTAAGGTAAAAGGTAAAGGACCCCTGGATGGTTAAGTCCAATCAAAGGTGACAATGGGGTTGCGGCGCTCATCTCTCTTTCAGGCCAAGGGAGCCGGTGTTTGTCCACAGACAGATTTCTGGGTCATGTGGCCAGCAGGACTAAACCATTGCTTCTGGTGCAATGGGACACCGTGACAGAAACCAGAGGAAATGCCGTTTACCTTCCCACCAGAGTGGTACCTATTTATCTACTTGCACTTTTTGGTGTGCTTTCGAACTGATAGGTTGGCAGGAGCTGGGACAGAGCAATGGGAACTCACACCATCATGGGGATTCAAACCGCCAACCTTCTGATCGGCAAGCCCAAGAGGCTCAGGGACGCGGATGGTGCTGTAGTCTCAGGGTATTACAGGGCTGGCTGAAGACATTTTGCTGCCTGAAACAAAAGGCAAGATGGTGACCCACCCACCCAAACCATATACTGTCAGAGGTTAGTGCAATCTGTAGTCCCATGTGGTGGCACTTTCTATCCTTCTGTGTACAGTAGACAGCAATCCTGCCAACTGAATCTTACTTCATCCTCCACCCATCCCAGGGCAGCTGACTAACATAGGTAGAGTTCCCATATTTCTAAAAGTGAAGATCCAGACACAAAAGTTGTTTAGCTTTGGGGGGGTTGAAGAGCCTTTTTGAGTTGAAGAGCCTTTTTGGCAAAAATCTCCAAAAAGAGAGAGAACTTTTTACCTTTTTTTTGGACAAGATATGGGCTGTCTTGGGCTGCTCTGTCTTCCATTTTCTAGTCACAACTCATTCACTTCTCTGCCTCTCCAAACTTCGCAGCACTGCACCCAAACGTCATTGATAGGGAAACTAGGAAGGCAATTTTGCTGACTATTCCCTAGGGAACGACTGACTTTCTACAATAGTTCAAGCAAAATGAATGGGCCCATCTGCAGAATATGTTCAAATCCATGTCATACCACTTTAAAACCAGTTGTGTCTCCCCATCCCAAGAATCCTGGGAACTGTAGTTTGTTAAGAGTGCTGATAGTTAGGGGTCGAGTTCACTGCATGTACAATGTTAAAGGAAAATATAATGAAAATGATGTATAGATGGTATTTGACTCCTGTTAAATTAGCAAAGATTTGTCATGACTGTGATAATCTATGTTGGAAATGTAAAGAGAAAGAAGGAACTTTTTATCACATGCGGTGGACCTGCCCCAAGGTGAAGGACTTCTGGGAAAAGATTTATAATGAATTGAAAAAAATGTTGAAATATACATTTATAAAGAAACCAGAGGCCTTTCTTCTTGGAATAACAGGTTTGGAATTGCCCAAGAAAGATATTAAATTATTTTTGTATGCCACAACTGCTGCTCGAATTTTTCTAGCTAAGAAATGGAAAACGCAAGAACTACCAACTGTGGAAGAATGGCAGATGAAGATGATGGACTTTTCGGAGCTAGCCGACCTGACCGGAAGAGTCCGCAACCAGAATGAGGAGGAGTACCAGGAAGAATCAACGAAATTTAATGATTATTTAGTTAAATACATTAAGTTAAATTAATTGGAAAAAGCTTGCAATTACTAGTTAGGCTTAGGACTTAAATAAGTAATGTGATGAATTATTATGTTTAATGCTGAATTGGGAAGAAAGAGTGATGTTAAGTGATTAAGTTAAAATTATAAGAACTTTGATTTGGAAAACCGTTAAAATGATAAGCATTGAAATTCAACTAGGGGGATACAGGGAAGTCACTTAACAATGTTAAGAAGATTAGTTTTAATAAGGTTATGATTTTTGTTTGTTTGTTTATTTGTTAGTGTGCTTTTTCAATTTTGTGAAAATCAATAAAAAAAATTGAAGAAAAAAAAAGAGTGCTGATAGTTGCCAGGAGACCTCTATTCTCCTCACAGAGCCAAACTCTCTGGATTTCCCTAGGAAGAGGGCTTGACTGCAAAACCATTCTGGGAACTGAGGGGAATAGGGGTCTCCTAACAACACCCAGAACCCTTAACAAACTACAGTTCCCAGGATTCTGGGCAGGGAAGCCGCCACTGTTTAAAGTGACATGATTCTGTGTACTGCAGATGGGTTCACCATAAGCTCAGCCCCAGCAGAATCTTATCTGGAAACCTAGAGAGCAAAACTGAACAAGACGAACCAACCACCTTACTTGGTCCAAGACAACCTCCTATATGCAGCAAAATATTTCAAGATGTCTCTTTGAATCCATAGGATAAAACTTCAAAAGATTTAAACCTCCAGGACCATAATGTCTGCATTTTTCTGTTCCAAAAAGCATCTCTCCTTGCATTGAGCCAACTGGCAGGAGGATGTAGTAGCATTAATAATAATAATAATAATAAAAAGAGAAAGAGGGAGCATGTATATCTGAATTTCTGGCTTGCAGGATGCTTTAACGTGCGTTGCTTAAAGTCAGCAGGAAAATAAATGGTGCAGATTGTGTTTCTTTTTACTGACCATAACTTTAATGGCTGTGTGCCAAATGAATAAGGGTTATTACCCCTCCAAAAGGCCTTCTGGAATTTATTTCAGAGGCTCAGTATGGCCAAACATGCATATTGACCCATTGTTTGCCTTATTTCCTGTTTTAATTGAGTGTCAAAGGTTATACATTGCTATTAGAGTAGGACATGAGTGGCAGCAGAGGTCAGGGACACACTGGCATTCTATTAGAGCCATAAAAACCAAATAGTATGATAATTTCACCCGTGCTCACCCCAATTTTTCCAAGATAGTATAGACACTGACCTTATTGTTTGACTGCCATTGACTCTGTAAACTGCAGCCATCCAGCCTCTGCCTACTAAACAATAAATGTGCCCTCCGCGACCAGGATGGGAAATAAAACAATAAAATACACACAGATGACTCAAAGGAGAGACTAATCCGGGTGACAGAAAATGATAAA
Source organism: Podarcis erhardii (assembly GCF_964252035.2). Classification (NCBI taxonomy): domain Eukaryota; kingdom Metazoa; phylum Chordata; class Lepidosauria; order Squamata; family Lacertidae; genus Podarcis; species Podarcis erhardii. The sequence goes on along the minus strand of NC_138515.1, from coordinate 15,332,902 downwards.
ATAACATCTCTGTTTCAGGACTGGTCAGACTGGTTTACCACAGAAGCAATTTCTTTTGCCAATCTAAGTTTCGTGTCCCCCTCCCTCCGAATCTTCGCACTTCCACTGTCAGCTGAGCTAAGGACCATAAATTCAACATGTTACAAAGCCTGGCTTATTTCAGTTTAAGGTTTTTCACAAATCAAAAGTGTTTGTTTGTGTCTCTCCCCCCCCCACCTCGAAAAAAGGAAACACTTTTGTCTGACACACAGCTACTTATTAACAAAACTTGGCTGGCATGGCAATCGTTTCGGCCTTGTTGACTGTGGGGATGATGAAGAAATTTGATTCCATTTGCAAGCAAAGTCTCCAATCTCAAACCTTTATTGGCATAGAAGCAAAACTGAATCTACTTAATCCACGCTTTCTGAAATAATAACTGAGTCAAGTGTCAGCACCTCCAAATTTTGCAATGCAATTCTCCAGCCAAGTAATGTATAATATAGAGGTTGGCACAAAATGCATTTATTAGTGGATAATATATTGCTTTGCAAAAAGTGTATATTAGGCAAAAGTGCATACAAAAATTGTGAGTATCTGGAGAAATTTGCTGGTGGATTTTCACAAGATTTTTTCAAACCGCAAACTCTTCTGGAAATGTAGAGAAGTGAACTTCAGACTGGAAAATTGAAAGAAAAAGAAATGAGATTTACCCATGCCTAGTTGAGTATCAATATTTGGAAATGGCTATAAAAGCTAGAATGTACCTTTCCCTGTTTATCTGTTTTGTAACACACACGGAAATCCTGAATGAAAACTAATTTGTTTCAAAGCCAGATTGTCCTAGCCAATGTTTTAAATGGAGAATTGGAGCAACAAATTGTTTTAAATTTTTTTTAAAAACCCTCAATACTTATCACCTCTCTGAATAATTCAAGTAATATAGATGTAAAGTATTTTTATTTAAGTTGCATTAAGTTATTATTTGAAGCCTTTTCTCTGGTTTTAAATTGTAGACTCTATTGTTGTATCATGCCCTTTAGGGTGGAGGGCAGCTAAGAAATCCAATAATAGCATGCTAAAATAAATAAGTTGTACCTTAAAAGTGCAATCCAACATCAGTCTCAGATCTCTTGGGCTTACACCAAGGTAAATATGTGCAGGATTGCAGCCTAAATCACACATAGATTTATGTACCATACAGTTGTTTGGAAAACAGAGAATTAAGGAGCAATGTTGGAGAGAATATTAAAGACAGGGAAATATCCACCATCTAGGGGAACGAAAAAAGGACAACAACAGCATCTATAAGGTATGTTATTGCTGTCGTTGAGTACTCCAGTGGTCAGAAAAAAAATGGATGATCCTTTTTCATCTCCACTGATGTCCGTATCCATGGAAACCTCTTCTAATGGTCTCTACATCAGTCTGGGAAAACAGGTAGGGTCCCCTTCTAAAAAGTGAGTGCATTAAAGGAATCCAATCCTCTGCAAAGAAGGTCAGCTCTTGAAAGCCTCCAAGAGCTTTGCTAGCCGAGAAAGCTGGAGGGCTATAAATCCTTAGATTCTTTTGCTAAGGAGTTCAGCTCTTGAGAAGCCCATCAGCCCTCTCTAATATGGGTAGCGGAATGCGGAGCCTTTGTTCCTTGTCTGAGATGTAACACTCTGGAGAACCCTTTCTTGATGGCGAGAATATACTGGGATAAAGGATTACATGAATCTGGAGATTAATTATGAACAAAAGATGGACACAATGTGTGTTTAAAAGAGGCAAAGAAAGAAAGAAAAAGTCTTTCCCCAACTCCCTTGCCCCGCCAAAACGCCGGAGTGTAAGTTTTTGCAGAAGGAAAATATGCAGAAGGAAAAATTGCTCACGAGGTAACATTTTCAAATAGTTGCAAGTGCAGCACATTTCCTGCGAGAAATATGAAATGTTGTAACAACCAGTTCCATCTTTCTTTCCCCCAATGGGTTATTCGGTAAGCCACACGGTGGTTGTGGGGCCTGTAAATCATCACGATGGCTAGACGTCTCTCTTCCCAAGCCTTCAGTGAAATTAGTGCCTGGAACAACTTAGAATAATGAAAGGTCACTGCGTTATTGCAGCACAGATATTTGCAAGCGATGACTGCGACACTCTGAATTCCCTCCCTTTGTGCAGCATCGATGTGTCGTTTTCTGGGGCTTGTGTGTGTGTGTGTGTGTGTGTGTGTGTGTAGAAATGCTGCCTTAATTTTAATAAAAGGCAGTCAAGCTATAATTGGGAGTGATCAGAAACTCATCAGAGATTTGGCTATGCTGCCCCCACAGATTTCTGTATGCTTTGGAAAAGACCTTGTAAGTGTGCCGGAGAAAGCCAACGAAAAAGAAGATGGAGAAAAGGGGGGAGCTGATATACTTGTTAGAATTCCTGCTCCGTGATTGCAGTCATGGGATTGTTGTCTTTCACATGACGGTATAAGTTTTGACTCCACAGAGTGGGAAGTGACAGAGGATGTTTGTGTTACTGTGTTCCGTGAAGTGGGACTATTGTCCTTTGTTCTTTTTCTCTTTGCTGTCTGATGCTAGATAGAGAGGGAGCCATGTTGCAGTGCTCCGTGTGTGTTTATATGTATATAAAGTAGATTAGCCAAAATGCTGAGTTGCTGAGGTCTATCACGCATGATGCACAAACTCTGCGGATCCCTAAGTGTGCCAGTGTCTGTTGGCATTGGTCGCTGTGATGTTTGGGCTGAAGAAAGCTTTTGAAGCTCCCGAATGATTGACCAGGAGGGAAAGAACATGCCAGTCGGGCATGTGTCTCTGCCAGGGTCCTACTCGAGTGTAGACAGTGGTGTAGCATGGGAGAGGCCACAGGGTTGGTTGCCCCAGGTGCAAAATGGTTAGGGGTGCAAAATTTCAACACCTGGTACTGCCTCAATAAAGCTGACCACTTCCATTGCTGGGGTCCATTGAAAATGGGTTCTCCATACAAACCAGGAAGGGACCTCTCCAGACAATGGAACAATTCTTCTTATCTCTGCAGCTGCGGTCTCCTGGGTTATGCAGATGCCGTCAGGCAGTTGAATGCACCTGAGTACTCTGTTTCCCATCTTCCCACCCTTCTCCACATGGCCCCATGTGCTGGCAACCCACACTATGCCCCTAAAAAGATCATGGGATATATCTTCACCATTGCTATTGGATGAATATTCTCAAAAATAACCAACCCAAAGTGTTATCCAAAGGGCAACACAGATTCAGCTGGTTGACTCTTTTATGTGTTTGATTCCTAGCTAAGGTTTGATGCTTTGGAGCATGGCAGTAGCTGCTCTTTCTCTCTCTCTTGTCTCCCTCCTTCCCTGTCATGATGCTGTAAGAAGCTCCCGGCTGGTTGCCCAGGGAAGTATAAAGACAAGGGAAAGTTTCTTACCATTTTTTTTAATTCAGTAATTACAGAGAGGGGCTGTACAACCCAGCCTCTTGGATAATGGCATTGTCCCGAGTGAATCTCTACCCCTTCCCGTCTCTTCCACTTCCTCATTCGTCACTTCTACAGGTGATGCTACGTGCCCTCTGTCTTTGAGCTCTTTATTCTCCTACTTTCAAGGCTCACTGGATTCTGGGAGGGGGGGGTCTGTCAACTTTTGCCTCACTTCCTCCTCCTCCTCCTCTCCCATTATTTCCCAACTTTCCCTTTCATCTGCATCTGAGCTGCGACCTCCCTTAAACCACTGTTGTAAGTCTGTACTGTCTTTCTCTTCCTCCTCCCTGGAAGGGTCAGGGTGGGGAAGCAGTCTCCACCATTCCTCCTCTGCCCTGTCCCTGCCCATCTCATGCCTACCATACAGAGTTTGGCATAGTAGGGTTCAACTGGAAAAACCTAATCTATTGATGTAGCCTGGAAAATTCAGAGCTAGCATGGCTCAGTGCAGACTTAACAGGTTTGAGTGTTCCTTCTCCTTCTTCTTTCTGTTTAGTTTTGGAGCAAATTTTAACTTTGTTCAGTTTTTGAACAAATTCTAGCCCTATTCCCTCAATCTCTCCAGCCGCTCAGGTTACCACAGCAGAGATGTTCATGGGTTCCTCCACCACCCACACCCCTCTGTTGCAATTTCTGCAACCAAACCAACAAACCAGCCCACATATTAGGGGCTAAATATCTGCTACAGGGAGCCTCCTCTACTCAATCTTTGGGGTGTTAATCCTGCAGGTGAAGTGGAGAAGGCTCTTTGTGCAGATATTTAGAGGTTTGCAGGAAAAGAGATGTGTATAATTGATTCACCCCTGCTCTCCCGCTCATGTGATGCATAAAGGGGGAGGTGAGCAAATAAAGGCTTCTGAATACTATTACAGTGGTGCCTCACAAGACGAAAAGAATCCGTTCCGCGATTCTCTTCGTCTAGCGCTTTTTTCGTCTTGCGAAGCAAGCCCATTGACGGCTTAGCGGATTAGCGCTATTAGCGGTCTAGCGGCTTTTAGCGATCAGCTGTTAAGCGGCTTATCAGCAGAACAGCTGATAAGCGGTTTGGGAAAGGGGGGGGGGGGCGGAAAAAACCCGCGGGAACTCGCAAGATTTTTTCGTCTTGTGAAGCAACCCCATAGAGAAATTCGTTTAGCGAAGCGCCTCCAAAACGGAAAACCCTTTCGTCTAGCGGGTTTTCCGTCTTGCGAGGCGTTCGTCTTGCGGGGCACCACTGTACAGCTACACCAAAGTTCTTGTTAACCATAGTTCACTTGAACACAGTTTATTACCTGCTCCTAACTGTGGTTGCAAACAACAGTTTTGCACTAACTTTGGTCAGTGGAATCGCCAGCATGGTTGCAATGCAAACCATAGTTTTCTCCCAAAAGGAAAAGAAGGTTGTAGTACCAATACAAGATGTGGGGAGTCTGTGGGGTTAGGTTAGGCAATCAGGCACAGTGAAGTCTACACGGGGCCTAGGCAAATCAGTAAATCTGTAATGATAATTTATAAATAGTTACAATTCATGTTGGTTCCATGAACACACAAAGGAACAAAACTTTTGTTGAACCAAGCTCATCTACCAATCTCCCACACTTAATACAGGCATTTGCAACTGTCTTTGCTGCATCAAAGATTAACTTCTCCCGAAGAACACTAATTAGGATCTTCTAATTTTTGAACTGTATGTAAGAAGGATAGTGCTATGAGCACAATAGTCTGTGACCTCAAATCTGATTAGTGTCATTAATATGAGAGAGGTGCAAAGACTGCTTTGGCATATCTTTGGCCAATATTAAAACCCCTGCCAGAGCCTGATGTGCTAATTAAGGGCATTAAACCAAATGTACCTGTTCACATTTATTAGTGTATGGGAAATACATGGATTTTAAAATAAACCAATCCTGTAATAGTCTGGAATGGTGAGGATTTTTCTTCCCAATGTTTAACTGGGGGTGGGGGTGGGGCAGGGGGAGAGAGGGAGAGAGGGAGTTGGCTGTCATTATGCCAGCCACTATTTTATGTTAGCTATTTAACCTTTTGGGGAGGACAGAATTGATTCAGATTGAAACCCCACCGATCTTGTTATGGCTCTTGCTAATAACAAAATCTGATTTCATAATGTTCCTGCTACCACATTAACCTTACATCAGATTAACAAGTGTTATCAGCAGGAGGAGGGGGGATGGAAATCCCCAAACAATGACTAATACCGCTGAATGTGATAATGCTGTGATATTCAGGGCAGCCGTATAAACAAACGGCAATGGAGCAGAAATCTGTTTTGAGAGCTAATCTCGTTTCTGCAAAACAAATGCTCCCATTATCAAGTTTACTGGTGTAGGTAGGCTTAGTTGATTTTGTATGCATGGATAGATGTAGAAATAAATTATGTATCCTTTAGATCAGGCTTCCTCAAACTCAGCCCTCCGGATCTTTTTGGCCTACAACTCCCATGATCCCTAGCTAGCAAGACCAGTGGTCAGGGATGATGGAAATTTTAGTCTCAAAACATTTGGAGGGCCAAGTTTGAGGAAGCTTGCTTTAGATTGTTGTTGTTGTTTAGTCATTTAGTTGTGTCCAACTCTTTGTGACCCCATGGACCAGAGCACGCCAGGCACTCCTGTCTTCCACTGCCTCCTGCAGTCTGGTCAAACTCATGCTGGTAGCTTCGAGAACACTGTCCAACCATCTCGTCCTCTGTCATCCCCTTCTCCTTGTGCCCTCAATCTTTCCCAACATCAGGGTCTTTTCCAGGGAGTCGTCTCTTCTCATGAGGTGGCCAAAGTATTGGAGCCTCTGCTTCAGGATCTGTCCTTCCAGTGAGCACTCAGGGCTGATTTTCTTAAGAATGAATAGGTTTGATCTTCTGGCAGTCCATGGGACTCTAGATAGAGAGACAGAAAAGCTTCATGGTCTCTTCCAACTCTACATTTCTGTGGTTCCAGTTGACAAATCATAAAATGCCATTAAGACATCAACACTAAAGCAATTGCATACCCTACAAGTATGCCCTATTTTCCAGGGACAGTCCCAGAATTAGAAAAGCCGTCCTGGCTCTTCTGATTTACCCTGCCAGTGCCATCGCTACTGAGCTTGGGGAGGAGCCAGCACTTGTCCTCCGTGATGGTGGGAGCAAGATTGGTGGCTGAGAGAGAGCATCTCCATGGCTTCTCCATGGTCTCTCCATGGTGTCTGCTGCTGGCTTCCTCCCTTGGGCATCTCACAGTGGTGGCTGAAGAGCAGGCAAGTTGGAGGAGATTCTGCAACCACCGAGGCCCAGCCTTGCGTGTCGCCCTGACTCTCTGAAGAAAGGGGGAGCAGAGTGCAAGGAGATTGCAAAAGCCACAGAGATCCATAACAGGAAAAAAAAAAGTTGACTTGGATTGTTTTCCTAAAGCTTATATATTTTTCATGATGATTCTAAGAGGGGGGGAAAGCTGACTTGGGTGTACAGTGTAAAACAGATCTGAACGCATAAAACTTATTTTTATGGTGCTATTTGGAACCATCAGTAAAATGATCTGCATGTGACATGTTTATTTCTTTATTGGGTACCAGGGACTTTCTTGCGTTTCCATTTAGAAAATGGAAAAATGTGTATTTTTAACAACAGCGTGGTTTTTTTCTTTTTTTTAATTGACGGGATGGGAATTGATACTTCCAATGCCTCATATAAACAACTAATGTTTCATTCCAGCTGCAGTATTACAACCTTCACAGTTTGTCCTTGGCATAGATTCCCCCCCCACCTTCTCAGTAGTAACAGGCCCTGCCTGAAAGCTGTTCCATCTTACATTTCTCTTCATTTTTTATTTTTTTATTTTTTGCATTCAAATTCTTCCTTATTGAAGAGTTTGGATTTGATATCCTGCTTTATCACTACCCTAAGGAGTCTCAAAGCGGCTAACGATCTCCTTTCCCTTCCTCCCCCACAACAAGCACTCTGTGAGGTGAGTGGGGCTGAGAGACTTCAGAGAAGTGTGACTGGCCCAAGGTCACCCACCAGCTGCATGTGGAGGAGCGGAGACGCGAACCCGGTTCCCCAGATTACGAGTCTATCGCTCTTAACCACTACACCACACTGGCTCTCTTATTTGGCCTTTGTCTAGGAAAACTGAGAATAGAAGTGGCATGCATGTACCATGAATGCTGGGGCTTTCTTCTTAGGCAGGGATAGGAAACCTGTGGCCCTCAGAGTCAGAGCCAGATTTAGAGCAGCACGTCTGGTTCTGCAGCTCTGGTCGCACATGCCACAAACCAAGGTGGCCATTTTGTCATAAAATGCCCCCCCCTTTCCAATGGCAGCCATTTTGTGATGCTGATAATTTCTAGTGTGCCCACTGGCCCAAAAAGGTTGACAACACCTATAGTGACAGGTGTTTTTAAAAAAGTGAGAGAGAGAGAGCTTAAAATCTCCTGGGTCAGGTTGTCTCACTCATTAAGCAGAAATAAAATACCGGTACATGCTTGCTGTTGAGTGGACACTTGATAGACAAGCTCAGCCGGTCTAGATCTAAGATGAGTACACCTGCAAAATACACGTGTTGGTCATATTCACACATTACCTTTTGCAGTGTGTACTACAACAACCTCCCCTATTTATGAAACATGTTTTTGAAGTAGTCTGGCCAATTAGGAGCAAAGGTTTTCACCCTTTACTCTATAGATGTAACTAGACCATGTGTGATGAACTGTTGTGCTGATTTCCACCTATTTGTTTGTAATTTATAGGCTACACACACACACACACACACACACACACACTGGGTGTGTTTTTTTATGACTCCTAACATACCAAAAAAGAAATAGTTAAAATTAAATGAACAGCATTTTTATCAGTTCTCTTCAAATCACAGATGCTAAGTTTGATTTTATTTCTAACACTGAGATTGAAATTCTATTTTAATATGCAGAACTACAGTCTAGGGAGCCATAAAATACAGAATGTTTCCATTAGATGATAGCCCTGCTTCTCTTGTTAACAGGACTGCTGATTCATCAAACAGCAGTGATCAAGACACCAAGACCTGAAATGAAAACAGACCTCTGGGGAAAGATGTGGTGGTGACAGCGGTGGCAGCAAGAAGCTGTGTTGCTAAGTATGACTTCCAGCTAAATTCTGTAGTTTTGCTTTGGTGTCTTTGCTTTAAAATCCCATTTGTTAATGATGCGGACGCTTAACTCAGGCAGTAGTAAGGCACGCATTAGCCTTGACATTTCCGAAAGTGATACAAGGTCTAAATAGTGCCTTATCCTCATTTTTTGAAGTTGGGACAGCAGCAAGTAGGTTTGTATGAAGGTTGCTTTATGGCAGGGTTTCCCAAACTTGGCTCTGCAACTGTTTTTAGACTACGGTCCCCATCATCTCTGACCGCTGGTCCTGCTAGCTAGGGATGGTGGAAGTTGTAGTCCCAAAACAGCTGGAGACCCAAGTTTGGGAAACACTTCTTTATGACACAATAACAGCAATGTACCTAGTGTTGCTTGGGAGTTCTAAAAATCACCACCCACCAGCAAAGAAATCCATGTAGCTTTGAAAGGTTCAGTCTGCCATCTTGATTTAAAATAGCATCCAATTATACCCCAAATATAGATGAAGATCTGCTCCTTGATCACAGGATTCATACAAAATGTGGTTATGATATCTTAAGAGGAGTCTAAACAACTTTCCAAAGTATATAGCAGATGTGCCCTAAAGTCATTATGATCAGTTATACCTACAGATTGAAAGTTACACTGAACAAAGGTACAAGTGTTTGTACGCTGGTTAATTTGTACAGCCCGGTTATTGTGTACACATATATTTATTTATAACATATATACACATTTTGGAGGTCCAAAACATATCTACATGGTGCCTAGGGAACAACTTGCACCTTAATATCAGCAAGACAAAGGGGATGGTGTTGGACTTTCAGAGGAAGAGAGGAGAACTAGCCCCGCTGTACATTGGGGAGGGCTGTGTGGAGAGAGTCTCTTCCTTTAAATTCCTAGGAGTTTATCTCAGTGGAGACCTTACTTGGAAAATCAATACAACCCAGGTGGTTAAGAAAGCCCAACTCCATCTCCTCAGAGTATTGCAAAAGAATGATGTCAATTAACGTTTGATGATCTCCTTCTACCCGTCCACAATAGAAAGTGTCCTTTCAAACTGCATCACTGGTTTGACATCAACTGATAGGAAGTGCCTGCAGAGGATAGTGAATACAGCACAAGATATTATGGGTTGTCCCGTGAATCCACTGGATGACATTGCGGAAGAACGTTGCCTCAGGAGAGTGTAGAAAATTCTCAGGGATGATTCACACCCTAGCCAGTAATTTCTTGATCTCCTGCCCTCGTGTAATTTCACTGTATACAAGTTGTACAAAAGACAATAAAGTATTTCATTTCATATACTCAGGTTGTATACACACTGACTGTAATGTGTGAACACCCCTACTGTGTGGATTCAGTCTACAGAGCAATCAAACCCACCAGCTCCATCCCTGACCTAGCATTGGCTAGGCCTTCTGAATAGGACTTATGTACCTATAAGCGCTGTGGGTTAAACCACAGAGCCTAGGGCTTGCCGATCAGAAGGTTGGCAGTTCGAATCCCCATGACGGGGTGAGCTCCCATTGCTCAGTCCCAGCTCCTGTCAACGTAGCAGTTCGAAAGCACGTCAAAGTGCAAGTAAATAAATAGGTACCGCTCCGGCAGGAAGGTAAACGACGTTTCCGTACCCTGCTCTGGTTTGCCAGAACTGGCTTAGTCATGCTGGCCACATGACCCAGAAGCTGTACACTGGCTCCCTCAGCCAGTAAAGCGAGATGAGCACCGCAAACCAAGAGTCGGCCACGACTGGACCTAATAGTCAGGGGTCCCTTTACCTTTTACCTTTACCTATAGGCTATAGGCATATGTATTCCAACCAGTGGCATAACATGGGTTGCCAATGCCTGGAGCTGCGTGGAGGGGGTAGGCATGTACATTCTAGTGCCCAGTGGTGTCGCTATCACCCAGGAGATTGCAACTGCAGAGATAAGAAAAGAAGAGCTGTTCATCTGTCCAGAGATGTCACTTCCTGGTTTGCATGGAAAACCCCTTTTCAGTAGAGGCCAGCAGCAATGGAGGCTAGCAGCTGTATTGAGGCAGCACTGGGTGCAGAAATTTTGTGCCCCCCTAACAATTTTGTTCCTGGGGAAACCACCCCTGTGCTCCCCACATACACTCCGCTACTGGTTCCACCCATATTTTACATGCAAGGCTGATGATCTACCCATCTATGTGGTTATATCGCACAGAACAAGGAGGTCAGTACTATGAGAAAGTTCCATGTGATCGACCCCATCCACATGATCATGTTCTTTAAGAGTCAGCCCACAGCCATGCGAAATCTGCTCACTGAAAACTGGCTTCCGTGCATCTTGCAGACATTTAAAGAGAAGTTGCCACGTTGATTCTTCACTAGAATTTGAGCTCAGTTCCTAGGTTCTGGTAAAGACAGATTGTTGCCTGGTTCCATTAAATTTTGGAGAGTTCTGAGTCCAGTCTGCATTTGTAAACAACAAGTGCCCTGGCCATGGGTGGGGTGAGGCCTACCAAAGCTTGGAAACATCCCCAGGCCATTCTGTAAGATGCCTTCATCACACCAAACTGCACAATGTCCTGGATCAAAGCTTCAGCCTCTCAGTTTGTACAGAGGCAGTTCTTGACCTAGTACCATATTGGCCCGAATATAAGCCACACCCACAAATAAGCCGCACCTTTAAAATTCAAGGGGGGGGGGAGAGACAATACCTCAATGTGAGCCGCTCCCTTAAAATTCTGCAGGTGCTCAAACTTGTTCCATTTTACCATTGCCTGTTTCAGCAGCAATATCATAAAAGCCAATTTTTGTAAGGTTGCGAATTTAAGCCGCGCTTCAACTTTTCACAGTCGGAATTTTATTTGGGGGGGAAATGCGGCTTATATTCAGGCCAATATGGTATCTGGTTTTGTTTTTTGTATTCCTATGGATCCAGGGGATTCCTATGGATCTCTTGGGTAGGCTGGAACCTATGTGTTTTGGGGTCTATCAGAGCTTTCCAGATGGTAACTGGGAGGTTTCACCTATCTATAATAGCTTGGATCCTAACTTCCCTTCCAATGAAGAGAAGTGAATTTCTTTCGCAGAGTAGGACTTTCCCACCCAGCCCATTTCCCTTGCAGTCTCCTGCACCCATGAAAATCAGCTGCCAAGGTTTGGGGCAGCCTTGGGAATGATGTGGGATATGTTGGGGGTAGCAGCGGCGGCTGCATCAGGAAATGCCCCTTTGCATTAATGGAAAAGCAATGTGACATTCAAGCAAACGTGTCTCTCAATGCAGCTTGCATGTTTGACTAACGTTGCTTGTATGCCATGGTAGAACTATCTTGCATTTAATCATGGCATTTTCTTTTTAAAAATAGAAATTTCTGTGCTAATAGACATAACATGATCATGTGGCCAGAAGCTCTCTATGATGAGAATATGTTGTGTGTTGTGAATAAGTACTTTAAAAATAAAACACTGTTGCCTATCAATTTTGTTGAATGACTCAATTCTTCTATTAACAAGAATGCTGTTTTAATACTTTTTTCTTTAATTTCGGATTGCTTTCTTTGATTTTATATCAACCACTTTCATTTATTCTCTGACGTACCATAGTGAGATTAGTCAAAAGTTTGCTTTCTTTTCATTTGCTACATGTACACACAACTTGAAAAATGTACTAATTGTGCCCATCTGTTTGGCTGTTTTATTTGGAAGATGCATTGAGCTTGATCAGTTGTAACAGAGAGCCAAGAGAGTTTGACTTTGGGGATTCTCTGAATCAGATCATTGGATTTTTAAATGTCTTATCAGAGCCTCCGAGTCAGCAAATCTCAGTGAATATGAATGTAAACTCACATGATTATTCAGTCAGCTCCAGGTGCTGCTCTAAGGACATAGGTTACGGCCTTGTAGAATAATCTTCCTTAAGTTCTTGTGGTCTTCTGCTCTTTGGTGGAAGGTCTGATGAATAATGTGTTCCTCTACAGAAAATAATTCCATTAAAATTATGTCACCACCAAAGAAGCATGCCAGTGGATTTCTTGAACCGCCAGGGAATGAATTCTTCAGCAACAGAGTACTAGAGCAGAAACCTCATCACTCTCAGTTGCTTTTGAAGTAAGTTGGCAAAATAGTGGTATTATAGCACAGTGCTAGCAGTGTGGACTGTGTGGCTCATCCTAGGCATCTATAATGATCTCTGGCAGGCAAGCAGCCTGATAAGCAGCAAGGGCTCTCCGTCAGTTTTATGTAAGTTTATTTACAAGAAAAACACATTCAGATCTTGGCGTTCTGCCTGCTTTCTCATTAACAGTCGTTGATCAGTCTGACTCATCGTCCCTCCCCCAACAGGAAGAACGCCAACATCCCGCCTTTCTTCTCCTTCCCGTCCGTTGCTCTCTGAGCTTCTCCAGTCTCCTCATACGGAGACTGAATGGCTGGCCTGTCTCCTCCCCACTCCCAGAACACACAGTCGCAGACTCTGGCTAATCAGCTGGTTGCCTGGCAACACTTTGGCCGACTTCCAACTCTTCCTCTCCTTGGGAGCTAACAACTTTTTCCCTGGGAAGGAGGGAGCCCGGGCTGTCCTCTCTAAACTCAGACAACTCTCATCTGCAGTTGGCCCCTTGCTCGCTCAGCTCAATTTTTGAGCCTGATTCTTCCATTGCGCTCGGGGGGGGGGGGCATGTTCCTGATAGCATCCATCATACTGCACAACTGACCCTTTTAAAGCAGGATATCTGGGATTTACAGAAGCCACTCCTGTTTCTGATTGGATTCTGATTGCATTTCCAGATGTCTCGTTTTGGCTCCTGTGCTCTGGCCTTGCCAAAAGAAACACATTTTTGGTTCCACATTCTGGCACGAGTCGGTTGGCTCCCACCAGAGCACAAGACCAAAAGATGGGACCAAAAAATACATTCTCTCCTCTTCCTCCTTCCAGAAGTGTGGTGCTGGTTTCTGGAAGTATATCAGCTGGAGAGCAGAGTCACTGTGGTCCTTGAAGTGGTGGCAGAACTGGACAAAGGTGCGTAAGGGCACATCAGCCCCGAGGGAGGGAGGGCGCCAAGAGCTGAGAGAGGGAGTGTGTGGAGCCTGAGTGAGAGGGGATGGGGCCTCCATTGAGGTCGTGTTCTGATTTGCCTCACTAGGATGTTGGAGGGTTCATGCATTCACTATGGTCTGTGTTAAGGACAGTGTTGTGTGATTGCCACGGTTACATGGGCAAGTGAAAAGCAAGCACAGAATATGATCTATATAGTAGAATTCTGCTTCTGGGGGATTTCAGACTTCATTGTTTTAAAAGTCTGGGAGCCAAAGTCCTTCATGGCGCATACATAGGGCCAAAGAGGATCCTTCATCCCTCCCGTGCCTTGGCATGCATCTGCTGCAACATGCTGAGGCATAAACATGCATCTTCTTTGTCCTCTATCCCTCCTTGTCAAACTCCAGCTGGGATCACTTGCTCAATCACAAAGCAAATTCTTGCTGAAGCCCTGCATTGGAAAGTGAATGCTATCTGAGGATACAGAAAACCTGCTGCCCTCCGTTTTTGGGAATAGCTCAATTGAGGCGGGAATTGAGGCAACTTATAGTTAAAAGCAAGAATCGCTAGAAATTATACAGAAAAAAGACAATCATTAAACAGATTAGATATGGTATTGAAATGTTGTTGTTGTTGTTGTTGTTGTTGTTGTTATTAATTATACCCTGCCCATCTGGCTGGGTTTCCCCAGCCACTCTGGGCGGCTCCCAACAGAACACTAAAAACAGAATAAAACATCAAACATTAAAAACTTCCCTAAACAGGGCTGCCTTCAGATGTCTTCTAAAAGTCTGATAGTTGTTTATTTCTTTGACATCTGATGGGAGGGCATTCCACAGGGTGGGTACCACTACCGAGAAGGCCCTCTGCCTGGTTCCCTGTAACTTCGCTTCTCGCAGGGAGGGAACCGCCAGAAGGCCCTCGGAGCTGGACCTCAGTGTCTGGGCTGAATGATGGGGGTGGAGACGCTCCTTCAGGTCTACCAGGCCGAGGCCATTTAGGGCTTTAAAGGTCAGCACCAACACTTTGAATTGTGCCCGGAAATGTACTGGGAGCCAATGTAGGTCTTTCAGGACCAGTGTTATATGGTCTCAGTGGCCACTCCCAGTCACCAGTCTGGCTGCCACATTCTGGATTAGTTGTAGTTTCCTGGTCACCTTCAAAGGTAGCTCCACGTAGAGCACATTGCACACTATGGGGAGAGCAACATGGGCCCTCATCCAACTTATTATTAAAAGTAAGGGACGCAGGTGGCGCTGTGGGTTAAACCACAGAGCCTAGGACTTGCCAATCAGAAGGTTGGCGGTTTGAATCCCCACGACGGGGTGAGCTCCCATTGCTCGGTCCCTGCTCCTGCCAACCTAGCAGTTCGAAAGCACGTCAAAGTGCAAGTAGATGAATAGGTACTGCTGCGACGGGAAGGTAAACGGCATTTCCGTGCGCTGCTCTGGTTCGCCAGAAGCAGCTTAGTCATGCTGGCCACATGACCCAGAAGCTGTACGCCGGCTCCCTCGGCCAATAAAGCGAGATGAGCATCGCAACCCCAGAGTCAGCCACGACTGGACCTAATGGTCAGGGGTCCCTTTACCTTTACCCTAAGGCAATGGGAGAAGTTAGTCATGGCTCGCTTAAATCCCATTGCTTTCATTTCGTAGCTAATTAGTCACAGCTAACGTTAGCTGAATTGGGCCTGGCCTTAGCTATGCATCTGTCCCTGTTCAAAAGTGCCGCTTGGATGCGCCAGCGATTCCTGCCCTCGCTGCTTGGGTGCCCCTCCATCGAAAATGACTGGGTTGAAGCGATGTACCGAGGCATATTGGCAATGTCAGTTTCAAGCTGATGCTCCTCCCAAACAAACATGAACACTGATAAAATATGTGTTTGGAATAACTTCAAATAACCGCTAAACTCAGCATGTACACAATTTCCATTTCCTCTGAGTAAACCAGAAATGTTCCAGAGGAGGTTAAAAAATAGCAAGCACATGTGGTAGATTGAGGTTACACATGCCCAGGCTTCCAATTTCCCTGCAGCAATTTATCAGTGATTATATTTTAATTGATCCCCAAAGTATAAGCCAATTTAGGATGATATCAGCTTGCTAGATCATTTGAAAATCCTTTGAAGTGAAGAGAACTTGTTTTTGCATCTTCTCCTTCTCTGTGCATTAGTTAATAAATGAAAACAGATAACCAGCTCTCCGCCTGCTTCCCTAAATGGCAATGAATTCTCCACATTTCTTGTAATAGTTTCTAAATATAAGATATACTCAATAATGCTATCCAATCATAAATTCTTCTTAGAACAAACATTGCTACCCATTTCTCACAGCATAGATTCAGCCCATTCCCTAACATGTATGAGCTGGGAGAAAGAAAGGATACAGCTTGTATTAAAGTTGAATATGATATATTCTATTTTTCTTTAAGGAGGTGCTTGAAATCTTTGCAACAGGTTCAAGTACAAGTGATAATCGATAAAAGGAAAGTGGATTTTTAGGTGCCTCAGTGTAAGTGTTTATTTTTTTGAAGAAAAAACAAAACAAAGGAATTATACAGACTGCAACTTAAAGAGATGGAGAACTTCAGTGTATAAATAAGGATGGTGAAATCTGTCGATTCCAGTTTCTCCCCAATTCTAATTTGTCCACTTCAGTTCTGCACATTTTCACATCAGTTTGTTGTTTTAAAAAGTCCCAAGTCCTTCACGACAGGTAAGTGGTTCTTATTAGGAACAGATGTCTCCACAGAACAACAGAATTTATTTCTCTACGCAACTACGGCAGCCTGAATCATTT
Source organism: Podarcis erhardii (assembly GCF_964252035.2). NCBI lineage: Eukaryota > Metazoa > Chordata > Lepidosauria > Squamata > Lacertidae > Podarcis > Podarcis erhardii. The sequence continues at coordinate 15,316,576 of NC_138515.1, read as the reverse complement.
ATGCTCAGAAATGGGGAGAGAGATTCATACCAACAAAGGAAGAGTGGCAGATGAAATGGATGGAATATATGGAACTAGCAAATTTAACTAACAGAAGAAGAGATCAGGAAGATATTCAGGGAAGAGTGGGAAATATTTGAAGAATATCTGAAGAATCATTTTAAACAGGTTAAAATGTTGGCAGGGGTTGGAGTGAATTCAGCAGTGTTAAGTATTGAAGATTTAGAAAGGAAGGAGAAAAATAAAACATGTGGAATAATTAGAATACAGTGGTACCTCAGGTTAAAAAGTTAATTCGTTCCGGAGGTCTGTTCTTAACCTGAGGTACCACTTTAGCTAATGGGGGCCTCCCGCTGCCGCCGCACTGTCACTACACAATTTCTGTTCTCATCCTGAAGCAAAGTTCTTGACCTGAGGTACTATTTCTGGGTTAGCGGAGTCTGTAACCTGAAGCGTCTGTAACCCGAAGTACCACTGTACTGCCCATCAATGAGGCCAAACTTAGATTCACAAAATGTTTAGGGATATACGTACCCCCAGAAAAAAAGCACTGGATATGCCTCAACTTTCCTGTGGCAGCTTTTCTCTCTCTAAGGTGTACATCCATGAGCTGGGTTTATACAAGGTATTTTAAACTCTGTTTTTGCTGCCACCACAGATACAAAGTACCTGAATGGTTCCTAACTCTGAGGTAACCAGTGAAGAGCATGTGTGCATGTTGCAATAATTTTATTGGTAACAGAACTTATACAGCTTTTCAGTGCACAGAAGAATATGTTTTCTTTCAGTAACGTACTTTCTTAGACATAACTTCGGTTCATAAGCAGTGCCGGATTTACATATAAGCTAAACAAGCTATAGTTTAGGGCCCCACTCTCTTGGGCCCCCCCAAAAAAATAAAGGGAAAAAGAACCTGGATGTACATTTCCAAAATATAAGATAAAAAACAAATAAAATAAACCTCCATACAGCAACAGTGTTTTGTAGGCTCCTATGATGTAAGTCATGGGCCGCGCCTGCTAGCCTGCTCCCTAAAATATCACTGGTTTGCTCATTTCTATATATAGGGTGCCTACATTCTGCATGGACTGGTTCCATGGCAACATGGGCAAACGGCTTTAGATACCTCTTAGGTCCATAAATTACCATATAGCAGATATTCAACACAAAAAACAGCGACAATTTGTTGTTGACAAAGGACAGCTGGACATGTAAAGGACCCCATTATCTTCAGTAGATTAGGGCCTCATCAAACCTTAATCCAGCCCTGACCATAACATTTCCCAAAATGCTGGTTGTCATCCCCCCTCCCCCCAGTTGGTTGCTGGCTGCTCTGCCCTGCCCTTTGGTATCACATTTTAACTCTTCCTCCCTCCCTTCAGGTCCTTTGTTATCTGCACATGTCAGCCTTGCAAATTTAAATGAAGCTGTACACCCACCCTTGAATATCATTGGAGGGGGATCGGACTTTGAAGGCAGTAAAATAAAGGTAACATGCTACATAGGGACATATGAGCAGTGTTTTACTGATATAGCAACATAAGACAATTAAAAATTAAGCAATAAAAAGGACAAGGTAATAATGCATTATGGATGTAAAAAGAAGGGCCTCATGCGTCCATCTAGGTCAGGGGTCAGCAACATAAGGTCCATGGGCCACAAGCAGCCCACGGGGGTTGTTTAACTAGCCCACAAGCAGCCCCTGAACCAAGCCGCCTGCTTGGCAAGTCCCCGCAAGCTGCGCTAAACTGGCACAGCCTGGGATTCAGACTTGGAGGCTGAACCTGAGGAATCCCAGCCTGCACAGGAGTCCCCGCCTCCAGAACCAGGGGGCTGGGGCTTGAGCCTGAAGGGTCCTCACCTGTGCTGGATCCTCAGGTGCAGGAACCAGCTGAGTCTGCTCTGGCTCCTGAAGTGATGGAGGACCCATTGCCTGCAGGTTCTCCACTCTCAGCCCCGTCAGGGGAAGCTGAGGTTGCCTCTGGGTCAGCCTCTTCTGAGCTGCAGGAGGAGTGCTCGCCTCCAGGCCAGGAGAGGACTAGGGCCAGAGGACTAGGGCCGCCCTATGCCTCGGGGCAGATAAAAGCCAGCCAGCCCAGTCCCAGTTTGCGGTTGCAACATTGTTGGTTGCCTGTTCCTGCCTGCACCCTGTCCTGCTCTTCTGCCAGAGTTCCTGACCACACCTGACTCCCTGCCTTGGACCCCGCTTCAGCTTTGACGGACAGCCTCCATACCGTACCCTCGACCTTGGACTGGACTCGGACCTCGCCGCATGGTTAGCCCTCGGGACCAGCACAGCGTGGCATGGGGACTTGCTTCTGCAGCACTGGAAATCATGGGTGCGCTCGATCCAGCCCACAGAGGGATCTCCGCTGGAGTGAACCAGCCCAGGCGAGGTAAACCTTGCCAACCCCTGATCTAGGTTATCAAAACCATTCCTTAACACTTCATCAACGTTAAAAACAATGAGTGTAGATCAACCCCTTGAAAAAAAGTGAGTGCTGCAGGGTTCTGTCCTGGGTCCTTTGTTGTTGAATGACTTGGATGAAGAAATTGAGGGGTAGCTAATGCCACGGAAGACAGATTGCAGCCGAAATAACCTGTTTTGGTATGTGACAAGCAATGGTCCCTGCTAGCTTTCTTCGTAATAACACTGGGTATAGGAATCATCGCTACCCTTTGGCTAAGAGAGAGATCCCCAAATTAGTATATATAAAATTGGAACAGCACGTATCAAATCTCTGCCATGGTTGTCACCATTATTTTCTTAAGTTCATTATCTGTCAATGGATTCCAGGCAAGCTGGACTTTCTCCTCTTAACTTATGAAGAGTAATGTTTGTAAGTGCTGAAAGGTGCATCAGGGAAAATACGGAGGGGGGGGGGATTTCAATCAGCAAAGAATGGAGAAGTAGTAATTGCATATTCATAGTTAGACAATGTTATTACAAATTCTGGCTGTTGTAAATCATGGTAACAGAAGAGAAAATGTGATGCTTCTACTTGAGACGCAGTAATGCATTTTAATGATTGGAGAGAATCTACTGTGAATTACTGAGTTTTTACCAATTAGCTGACAATAAAACAAAGACAATAAAGAGTATCAAGGGTAATCTATCACTACATGAATTTTGTTCATTCAGTTGACAAATGTAATTTGGTTTACCTTATTTATGATAACACAAGATATCACAATGCAATGGCAAAATGTTCCGAAACACAGTTTGTAAAAGGAGTTGGGGCAATATTTGGCATCCCATTCTGGGGAAAAAGAATAGATGGGACAAGAAGATTGTGGCTGGGGAGGCGGGATTGCTAACAATTATGAGGTGTCAATTAATTAGGTCATATGTCCTATGTATGTAGTCAGTGGGTGACATGAGGCCTTTAATGTGTGCTAGGGAACTTTGTACTCTGAAGTGCTGAAACAGGAAGCATGAGTGAGCCACACACACTCTTGGTCTTTGCAGTGTAAAGTTTGCATCAGGGGAAATGCATAAGCAGGAAAATGTGTGGCCAGAGCATCATGTATGTTACTCAAATGGCCAATAAGGAACTCTGCGATTTCTTCATTACTTGGGGGGGGGGGGGCTATGGCAAGAGAAAGCATAATTCACTCACACTTTCTGTTCTGGTTTTTCCACATCAGCTGAAATTGGTCTCCTTGAGACCTTCAGTTAATAAATCAGAAGCTGGTGAGATCCAGAATCCTTTGGCTGTCCTTAGGGCCAAATGAAACATCACTGTAAGTAGATAGGGCTACCCTTGAGTGCATAGCTGCACATCCCTATACACATATATCAGGGTCAATCAACAACTTTGGTGCTTCCTTCCCCCCAAAAAAGCTCAACAAATTGTCAATACAATGGGTAGATCACTGCTAAGTATTTTTTTGGTTGGAGTAGATCGCAGTCTCTTGGAAGTTGGATATCCCTGACATATATAGATCAGAACCCTAGCATTGGGGTCCTTGCCCAATCTGGATCAGGCCCCCATGGCTGCAATTTACATTGCAAACGAAAGGCCCCTAGTCTTATCTGTTGACCTTCTTGATTTCCCACCCACATTCCTGCCTGATCCATGAGTTCCTTCTTGGCTCCCAATGTGCCAGAGAAAGTACCTTGTCTGTCATGTGAATCAGGAGTCTAAAGGACACGTCTTGGCTGTTCTGAACTTCATCCCGCCATCAGTCCTGGTTTCTGCTTCTCTCAAAGAAACAGATGACACTCAGCACAGCAGAGGAAGCTAGCGTGGAGCCAAGGTAGAAAGGGATGAAGAGGCTTGTGCAACATGAAAGCGTTATGCTAAAAGGGATCAGAGAAACCCCACTGACTAATTTGGGCCCTTGATCATTTTTCAAAATCAAATTCTGCCAGAGTCACCCTACGAGGCATGAAGCCTTCATTTGCGCTGAAGTAACTGACAATTTGCTTTTGGGGGGAGCTGGAGAGGGAAAGGAAACATCTCACAACTGCCTCTATTACTCAGCACATACAGAACTTTGAGAGAGCAAAGCAAGAGACTAAATCAAACACTTAGCTGGAGAGGAGGCGCGGAAAGCAAACAACAAAAAAAGGAATCCAATTACTTTATGTTTGTTTTGTTAAATGGTTTTTTTTCCCCCCTGCAAAAGAGAGATGGGGGGAAAAAACCCTATTTTTAACTTGTTTTCTTCTTCGCTACACTGCTGGGAGCAGGCACTACCATATGACTAACTGTACAATGAGGCTGATCCTTCTGCTAATGCTAATTAACCTCCTGGTACAAATATCAACAAGGCACAGCCTGGGTTTTGACTGCATATGATTTTTCTCCCCTCCCAGGGGCAAAAAGAGAGAGACCCTTTTAATCAGCCATCGTTACTCTTCTTTCTGCTCCTTCTGAAAAACAGGCTATCACTTCCGCAGATGATGAAGCAGAGCGTTTGCGTTCACGCTGCGTTCCAAGGGGATTCCCCCCGAGGCTTATCACGGCTTTCAGCGAGAAGATCTGTAATGGCAGACAACATTCCTGAAAAGGAAAGCTGGTCTCTGCTATTGATGTTCTTCTGCAGTGCACAGCGAGTCACAGCAGAGTGTTGGGTTATGTCCTCGGCCAGCGTTTCCCAAGCTTGGGTCTCCAGCAGCTTTTGGACTACAACTCCCATCATCCCTAGCTAGCTGGACCAGTGGTCAGGGATGATGGAAATTGTAGTCCAAAAGCTGCTGGAGACCCCCAGACCAGGGGTCAGCAGACTTTTTCAGCAGGGGGTCTGTCCACTGTCCCTCAGACCTTGTGGAGGGGCCAGACTATATTTTTTGGGGGGGAAACCTGAATGAATTCCTATGCCCCACAAATAACCCAGAGATGCATTTTAAATAAAAGCACACATTCTACTCATGTAAAAAACACCAGGCAGGCCCCACAAACCCAGAGATGCATTTTAAATAAAAGGACACATTTTACTCATGTAAAAACATGCTGATTCCTGGACTGTCCGCAGGCCGGATTTAGAAGGCGATTGGGCTGGATCTGGCCCCCGGGCCTTAGTTTGCCTATCCATGCCCCAGACCCTCCAAATGTCCCTATTTTCCAGGGATGTTCCTGATTTAGAGAAGCTGTCCCAGTTTCTGATTTGACATGGGGAATATTGTATGAGTTTTCCAGATTATAATGCTAGTGCTTCTTCCCCATTTCCTTTCCCAGAGCAGTAACAGTTGTGTTCTGGAACTTTTTGACTGATATACCAGTATGACATGCTAAATTACATCCACACCAGTGGGTCTGATGTGACTCAACAACAAATGTCCAAATGTCACTGGACATCACTAGCCCCCCCCCCATCTTTTCCACACAGGGGTGCTTCTGTTCCTTCATGATTCCTGCATGAAAAAGGCAGAAAAAAACTAGATGCCCTAAATTCCATCATTTTACTCCCATGATTTTCTTGGTTAACAGGAAAATCACAAACATCCCCCCCCCCCCCGCCCAGAAGCAATTAACATGGAACTGAGCACTGAACTGCTAGATTTCCAGAAGCGGCTTTTATGTCATGTGAAAGCTCAAATATAATGCAGAAAACAACAGGTAGGGAAATGGGAGAAGGAATAAAATGCTGTTTGAAGGCACTCCTCCACTCCTATCAGGCACAATCACGGGGAGGGTGTCCTATGGAGTGACAGTCTTTAGTTCAGCAGATTAATACTCTCTATTGTTTTAGCCATCTTGAGTAGCTTTCTAACTTTCAGGCTTCAAGAAACCCTTTCCGTATTAACTTGACTTCGGCTGTGCTCCCACCATACATATTTGACAAAGGATTCTGGGATTCTTTTCCAGAGGGGGGGGGGTGTGTGTGCTCCCTGTAGAAGCAGGAACCAAAGTTCACAATAGCAAAGTTTCCAGGGGGGACTTCAAAAGCCTGTGATTTTTTTCTGTCTGACGACCTCATAGTGGGAAGGTGCAGAGGCAAAGGTGGACATGGAATGCAGACGAAGGAATCTGAATATTAACTTTGTACAGCAGGCTGATTTCTATGAACACAAATATATATCTCTGTCCTCCATCTAGGCAAACAATGTGGTCAGGGTGTGTTTTTTTCCAGCTGGAACTCACCAGAACACCAGTTTCGGTACCTTTCAGGCGCGCACCAATGGAGGCCCATAGAAACTTCACACAGAAAGCTTTCCCTTCATGTATTCTACCTGAAAGGTTCAATGCAATTAAAAGTGAAATATTCTTAATTGGGTCTCTAATTCTTATATCAGCAAGAAGCATTGTCATAATTCAGTGACACATTTCAACCAAGGAGGGGACAAAGTACCGTATTTTTCCGTGTATAACATGCACCCGTGTATAAGACGCCCCCTATTTTTGGCAACTCAAAATTAAGAAAATGGGGGGAGACTGCACAGAATTGTTGAACTTTTTGGGGGGAGGAATGCCCATAGTTGTTGAGCTTTTTTTTGGGGGGGGGTGTTGCAGAAAATCCCTTACCATACTAACCAACACTGCCACTTGCACATTTCGCAAAAGCCACCTATCGTCTGTCCCAAGCTCGGCTTATACACAGAAAAGTACGGGGGGGGGGGCTGGAAAGGGGAATTTTGACTTAGGAGAGTCCCAAGGGCAGCTTTTAATTTGGCCTCTGAGGTAAAGGTAAAAGGACCTCTGACCATTAGGTCCAGTTGTGACCGACTCTGGGGTTGCAGTGCTCATCTTGCTTTATTGGCCAAGGGAGCCGTCGTACAGCTTCCGGGTCATGTGGCCAGCATGACTGAGCCGCTTCTGGTGAACCAGAGCAGCGCACGGAAACGCCATTTACCTTCCTGCTGAAGCGGTACCTATTTATCTACTTGCACTTTGATGTGCTTTTGAACTGCTAGGTTGGCAGGAGCAGGGACCGAGCAATGGGAGCTTACCCCGTCGCAGGGATTCGAACCGCCGACCTTCTGATCAGCAAGTCCTAGGCTCTGTGGTTTAACCCACAGCGCCACCCGCATCCCAATTTGGCCTCTAGGCCACCTATATTTTAAAGGAAACTAGAGTGAGGAAACAGTTCATACCTTCAACACTAAGGCTGCAATCCTAACCCCACTTACATGGGAGGAAGCCCCAGTGAACTCAGAGGAACTTAACTTCTGAGTAGTTAACGGTTACTGTAAATGAGCAAAGATTTCACATTCAAGAATATGGATGCATGAACCATTTCTTAGCTGTAAGAGGAGTTGTGAAAGGATCATAGATTTTGGGTTACGCCTCTTGCTTTCTGATGTGTAAGGTTTTCAGGCAACTTCCGCCATCGCTTTCAGGCTTTTCACGAAGGCTTGAAAAGCACCTGTAGAACAGAAATGGGCCAGGAATAATGAAACTTTGCCATCAGAACACAGGTTAGAAGGCATATTTGCCTTCAAAAAAATTGTAGTGGAGTTCACAAGAAAGAAAGGAAAAAAGAGATTCCCACTTTTGTAATGCAACACTCCACAAATTCTAGTTAATTACCCCATACACCAGTTCTCTGAACAAAACCTAATTACTTAGCTTGGGGAGGGAGAGAGATGAATTTAACCCCAATGGATCAAATGGCTAATTAAACTGTTTAAGTTTTATTAATGTTTCTAATTCATTCAATTCTTCGAGTGAAGATGAGGGGGAGAAACTACCTGTGAAAAGCTTGCCCACTACTAAATTTTCAGATAGTAGGATAGCAGGAGAATACAAGTGGGGCCCAGCCACAAACTACTGCAGGCTGAAGTGCTCCTGAATGAAAAATAAAAAAATTCTCCAGTAGCACCTTATAGACCAAGACATCACCTTGCCAACAAAGGTCCATATAGTTAAAGCTATGGTTTTCCCAGTAGTGATGTATGGAAGTGAGAGCTGGACCATAAAGAAGGCTGATCGCCGAAGAATTGATGCATTTGAATTATCGTGCTGGAGGAGACTCTTGAGAGTCCCATGGACTGCAAGAAGATCAAACCTCTCCATTCTGAAGGAAATCAGCCCTGAGCGCTCACTGGAAGGACAGATCCTGAAGCTGAGGCTCCAATATTTTGGCCACCTCATGAGAAGAGAAGACTCCCTGGAAAAGACCCTGATGTTGGGAAAGATGGAGGGCACAAGGAGAAGGGGACGACAGAGGACGAGATGGTTGGACAGTGTTCTCGAAGCTACCAGCATGAGTTTGACCAAACTGCGGGAGGCAGTGGAAGACAGGAGTGCCTGGTGTGCTCTGGTCCATGGGGTCACAAAAAGTCGGACACGACTAAACGACTAAACAACAAGAAGTTTGTTCTGGTAAAAGCTTTTGTGTGCATGCACACTTCTTCAGATCCACGGTGCTACTGGGCAATTTTTTATTTTTATTGCGACTGCATCAGACCAACACAGCTACCTACCTGGATCTAAAGTGCTTCTGTTCAAGGTTCCAGCCACTCTGCTCCATTCTCCTTTCCACCAGTTTTCAGCCTTCCTCCCTGCCGACACTCTGCCAATATTTCAAGGGCACTAAGCAGACAAAGTCCTCATGAGGGTGTTTTACGAGTTCCATGGATATGCTTCCCAAGCATGGGTGCACCAATACTTTACCCAATGGGTGCTTCCAGGTGGAGAACTCCTAGTGGTGCCCAGGTGTCACCCACTGGGTGCTGACAAATGACAGGGCTTTCTTGATAGCATTCCCCACCATTTGTGGAGTGCCTTCCATGGTGAGCTATCAGTCTTCCTCTTTTGATAATTCTGGAGGAACTGAAAAACATTCCTCTTCACTCAGGTTTTTGATGGCTGAAAGAGACTGTTCCGGCAACCTTGAAATCATTACCTGTGAGAATACGTGACTGTTCTTGAATATTTTGTTGGCTGTTCTTATTGTTTTGATTGTCTTGGGGTTTTGATCTTTGTTAGTCTGGGCAGCTTTGGGAAGAAGGATTAGATAGAACATTTAACAACCACAACAGCAGCAGCAATCACAAATGCTATCCAACTGACTTGTTCTGTCCATGGAAGGTTTTGTTTATTTATTCGCCATTTCATAAAAATTATATGCTGCTTGATTGTAGAAAGCCTACGTGTTAAAGATTTTCAACTGCCACCCTAACGGGTGTGTGGGGTGTGCTTCCAGACAGGTGTTTATTGTAGGATCAATGGTTCTTGTGTATGCAAGGTTTTTTGTTTTTGTTTTGGTGGTGTCCACACAACATCATTGGCATCACATCAACTTCCAATCAGTATTTGTCCTCCATTTAATTTGAATTTACCTGTATGCAAACAATCTAGTAAGTATTTTCTAAAAGAACAACCTGTTTGCCATATTAAGCCCCTATCTTGAAGCACTCTCATGGACTAGAAATGATGTCCAGAATCTGAAGTGCTGAAAACTATTCTGATCTTCCCACAGTCATCTAGGGCAATGATCTACTTTGCCACTCAAAGCCCCCCTCTCACAGTTGCAAAATAGATAGGGAAATACCTTATTTTGGAACAAGTAATGTTTAAAATGCAGGATGTGAAGTATTTGTGTTGTATAGAAATGGGGAGTGCGAGAAAGCAGGGAAAATGTGCTTCTGTGCCAAGCCACCATCCTATTTATACAAGGGGCATTTTCCCCTACGCACAGAGAACAGCTCCATTATCTTCATGCAATACAGCAGCAATGTATGAATTAATGATGGATACACTTTCAGCTGAAAATTTCAAACCCACTTTAAGCAATTTGCTGGGAATTATTTCAAATACAATAACTAAGTGGGATGGAAACAGCTGTTGCCACCATTTACCAAAATAGTACGGTCTGTGTTTAACGAAAACAACAGAGATAATTCCAATGAAATGTTTAGTATCTCTATATGGAAATGACATTTTCAGTGTTTATGTTCTCCTCCTAAGTAGAGAGTTATTCGTAGACTGCCTTCCTGCCTTAAATCAGAATGGAATCTGTCCCATTATTGAAGCTAACATTTTACAAGGGGCTGGAGTTTCTTTTTGGGGTTTATTTGTCTGTTTCCCGGGGGTTCTACCTATTTCTAGAAATTTCAATCAAATGCATTTCAAACACCTCAGCCACCCATGCGTCTTCCTAACATTGGATTAAAAAGAAAGAAAGAAAGATCAAAACCCTGGAGTCAAAAGAGAAAATCCCACTTAGTAACACTTGTAGAAAGTCTTCCATCCATATGTGCAATTATTGTGATTGGTTTTAAGGGGATCTTCAGAGTAATGCTAGAGATAGTTTTTATAATGACAAGAAGAGAAAGCCCCTTCTCCACCCCTGCTCCAAACACACAAACCTCATTTCCAGGTATGCTTAGTTCTGGAAAATGCTGAGGCCAAATCTGGACTCAGTCATGCAGTTTCCCAAACCAATTTGCGTGGACAGGCGGAGTCCCCAGATCCCGAGTGGTCCCCCCGTCATGTGGAATAACGACTCTAGACAACGTGCTATGGGATTAAATTGGCCACAACTTTATTAAATTTCAAATGTGGGTAGACCTTGGCTCAGGCATTGGGCGTTCTCCCTCCCTAGTCCCCAGCCGGGGACCTAGGGAGCATCAGGGTTATCCAGTGTGTGTGGGGGGGATGGGCCGGCTCTGGAGAACATATGTTCAAGCAGAGATAGCCGCCCCCGTTACGCCGCCGCAGGGGAGAGCAATGACGACCTTTCGGCGTACGGCCAAAGCCTCCCTTCAAAAACCCCTTTAACGGGGAACCCTGGTATCGCCGCCGCAAAGAGGAAGATGGACTAAAGGATTCCGCCCAAGGCCTGATACCGCCAAAGTTGTGACGTTTTGCTACGGGAAAGGCGAAACCTGCCAATGCAGGGAAATTCCTTTCCGGCCCTTTAACAGCGACCTTATCGTAGCAGCGCCCGCATACCTGTGGAGACAGGTTAACCTGCAAAACCTATGAAAAAAAAAAAAAAAGTTAACCTGCAAAAGAAGACATTAACTGAGGGTGGGTAGGGTGGGAGAAGCTCTGGAGCCAAGTGAGGATTAACAATTAAGATCCACCCTCTATTGTGTGGGCAGGTAATCCCTCCCCTTACCTGGCCTGGTTTCCCTGGCAACACTTCCCCCAGGTGGGATTGGACAACTCGCTGGGGTAGGCGGGGACCTCCAGGTATCCCACCTGGGGGAAGGCAAAGCCTATGCTGATGGGGCCACTCCAGATCCAGGGCTGCACGCGTCCACGCAAAAGGCGCCCCCCGTTTTAAGTGGGGAGCGGTCATTGCGTGGACAGGCGGAGTCCCCAGATCCCGAGTGGTCCCCCCGTCATGTGGAATAAGGACTCTAGACAACGTGCTATGGGATTAAATTGGCCACAACTTTATTAAATTTCAAATGTGGGTAGACCTTGGCTCAGGCATTGGGCGTTCTCCCTCCCTAGTCCCCAGCCGGGGACCTAGGGAGCATCAGGGTTATCCAGTGTGTGTGGGGGGGATGGGCCGGCTCTGGAGAACATATGTTCAAGCAGAGATAGCCGCCCCCGTTACGCCGCCGCAGGGGAGAGCAATGACGACCTTTCGGCGTACGGCCAAAGCCTCCCTTCAAAAACCCCTTTAACGGGGAACCCTGGTATCGCCGCCGCAAAGAGGAAGATGGACTAAAGGATTCCGCCCAAGGCCTGATACCGCCACCCGAGACCGCAAAGATTGCGGTCTCGCCGCCAAGACTACCTACATCTGAAAAACCCCTTTGCCATCCTCCAACCAGTCAATCAGGCCATGCCTGATGTCGCTCAGCCAACGCTCGTTACCACGGTCCGATAGGTGCACGCCATCGGGCCGGAATAGCTCCTTCATGTAGACTTTAATGTTGGGGTGTTTTGCGACCCGACCTCCGATGCGAGTGATTGCAGAGCGCACTGCCCTATTGATTTTTTCAATGGTGTAATTAAGTCTAGTGGGATTGATGTTGCCACGCCAATGCAAGCGTGGCAGAAGTTCAGACCAGAAAATCGTGATGTTGGGGTGAGCGGCATGTACGCTTTCCAGGTCCGCGATCGCTGTTTTAATCAGAATTATGCTTTTTTGCACGATCAAGTCATTTTCGCCAAGGTGGAGCACAACCGCGTTTGGCGGATGGCGGAACGCAAGTTCGTGACGCAACCGAGGGAGCAGGGCATCCCATCGCATTCCACGTTGGCCGAACCAAGAAATGGAGATCTTTGGCTGCAGACCCAGGTGTTCTCCGCCTGGACCAGTAGTGGCATGGATGGCCGCCCAATGCACTATGCTGTGGCCGAAGATCCACACATGTTTGGGGGTTGAGCCTGAAAGAAAGGATTATATGGTATCTGTCAGTGACTGCTGGTTGTTTCGAATATAGCCTTTGAAGGCAGCTGAACGCCACCGCCCCATTGTTTTTATGTGTTCTGCCGGGAGGCCGCTCGCAGCTGCCGAGGTTGCTGCACCAATACGAAATGAATGCCCGGAGAATTGTGCCGGGTCGCCTCCACAAGCATGGATGGCCTTACGCAATATTGAGACAAATTGGCAACGGGTCATGGGGCGGCCTGATGCATGAATGAGGAGGGGGCCTGGTCCAGGAGGACGTACCTTCAGGAATTTGCGTGTGTCTGCGACAGGGCATGGTCCAGTGTGTGGGGAGGAGGCTAGACTTAGCGTGGAACCCCTACCTAGTTGATCGGTTTTGGACACTTGGATTTTGACTTGTATCATGCGTCTGTCAAGGTTGATATCAGCCAGAGACAAGCCCCTGCGATGAGGTGACAATGTGCCCCCTATGCACTCCCCGATACGGAGTGCACCAAAGAAGGCCAGGGAGAAGGCTGCCCTGAAGAGCCTGACCTCATAGTTGGACCAGCAAATACTGGGGAGCGCATCCCAGATCAGCTGGAGGATTTCTATGGTTACTGGCCTCCTCTTATCTGGAATGGGCGGGTGGGAGCGACGCCACCCTGCAATAAGCTTCCTTACGTGGAAAGTGTTACAGGGGTCTGGGAGCCAAAAACAGTTGCTTAAGTAGGAGATAGCGGCCTTGTGCAGGCTGATGGTTTTAAGGGCCATGCCCCTACGCTTTAGGTGAACCAGATATTTTAGAACATCAGACTCCTTAGCTGTACGCCTGCGACGTAAGCCAAACTTATCTCTGAACCCCTCGAATTGGGACCATGCTCTGGTGTAGGACCGCAGCGTTGATGGTGCAAGGGCGCTCAGAACTCCTGCTGTCACTTCTCCCGTCCAATTTCCCAGAGGTCCTCCGGAAAGGCTTCTGGGAGTTGATCGGCCTCGGGTGCTAGGTCGCGAAAGCGCTCCATCTGAAAGCGAGACAGGGCATCTGCGATGTCGTTATTGAGGCCCGGGATGAACCGCGCAGAAAAGGAGATGTTACTTTTCAGACATTCCAGCACGAAGAGACGGAGCACGCGAATTACCCTGTTGGATTTTGCGGATTGCTTCGCAATGATTCTTACCACCGCCTGGTTGTCCGACCAGAAGCACACCCTGGTGTCCTTGAGGAGGTGCCCCCAAACACGGAGAGCCACTAGGATTGGGAAGAACTCAAGGAAAGTTAAATCACGTGTAATGCCCTCCTCATGCCAAATGTCGGCCAAGGCTGCGCGCACCAGTGACCCCTGAAGTAGACGCCGAAGCCAAAGCGACCAGAGGCGTCAGAGTGCACCTGTAGCTGTTCCTTAGGCAGCAGCCAATCTTGCCAGAAGGACACCCCATTGTAACTTTCCAGGAAGGTTAGCCATATTTTGAGGTCTTCCCTTATGGTGTGGGTGACCCTGATGTGGTGATGGGGGGCAACACCGCCAGCCGTGAGACGGGCTAGGCGTGCGCAAAAGGCGCGACCGGGCGAGATAACCCTGCATGCAAAGTTGAGGTGTCCTAAGAGTGTCTGGACCTGACGCAACGTGGTCTTTTTCTGGGCCATCATGTTGGTTATCAGTTCCCTCAACGTGGCGAGTTTGGCCAGGGGCAGGCGAGAGGTTTGGCTGACAGAATCCAGTTCAATACCCAGATATGAGATGACGGTGGTTGGACCTTCGGTCTTGTCCGCTGCCAACGGGATGCCCAATTCAGCTGCCAGCTGAATGAAGCATGCCAGCGCCCTAGCGCACGCGTCTGAGCCCGCTGGCTGGACGAAAAAGTAGTCATCTAGGTAATGGGTAATGCGGTGGGACCCTGACCTGCATTTCATGGCCCATTCCACGAATGTGCTGAAGGTTTCAAATGCAGCGCATGCGATGGAACAGCCCATGGGCATAGCTTTGTCAAAGTACCATTGGTCCTGGAATTTGAAACCTAGCAACCAGAAGTCCCTGGGGTGGACTGGTAACAGACGGAAGGCCGATTCGATGTCACATTTTGCCATGAGCGCGCCCGGGCCACACTCCCTGACCAGCCTGATTGCGTGATCAAGAGATGCATATTTGACTGAGCATTGTTCTTGGGGAATGGCGTCATTTACTGACCCACCCTTTGGGTAAGAAAGGTTATGTATTAATCGAAACTCGCCTGGTGCCTTCTTAGGTACAATACCTAGTGGAGACACTATGAGGTTAGGAAATGGAGGTTCTGTGAAGGGACCTGCCACTCGCCCCAGCAAGCGTTCTTTGGTAATCTTCTTCTCGGCAATGTGTGGCATATCTCGGACAGACTTTTGGTTGGGGGGATTGGTGCATGAGGGGGTGCCTACCACTGGGATGCGGAAGCCTTCCTTAAAGCCCTCCTCAATGTATTTTGCTGCCTCTTTATTGGGGTACTGGTGTAACAAAGGCAGCATTGCTGATAGGGATATGGGTGAGGGGGCTAGGGAAAGGAGAGCACTATTTGCGGGCATTGTTTTTGCTTTGCTGAGCGCCAGAGGAGCCTGAAGAGGCTCCGGCCTCTCTTTTGTCTTGAGATGCGCCTGCGCCTGATCCGCGGGAACCTCAAAAAAGCTTCTTCCCCCGAAAACATTTCATGGTGGGGTGAGATCCACTACAGCGCTCGCATTCATGAGCAAAGCGACATTTTTCTCTGAAGCAGGAGCCGTTGTTATACTCCCAGCAAGATCTCTTGGGGGCCTTGGATTGATATTTGGACTGCTTCACATTGTCGGGCCCTTTCTTGAAGAGCGGCGACACCAACTCAGACCACACGTCATCATCTTTGATATCCCATCTAACTGTGTCGTCCACTGCCGCCCGTTCCCTGAATGCCTGGTCATAGGCGAGTGCCGCCTCCCCCCCAGACATGGCTTCAGCCTTTAGGATGATGAGTAGGTAGTTGGTCAGGTGCCAACCCCTGTCAGGGTAACTAGCGACTATAATACCCATGTAAGTGGTGTATGCAGTGAGCCAATTACGAAAGGTACGCTCAACACTCACTTTTTTATCTTTTTTCCTCTGCTCGGCGGATTTAGATTTTAGGGCTGTCGAAGCGGCAGGGGATAGCAGATCAAACAAATCCACGAACTCCCCATTAAGGATGCGTTCCCGCAACTTCTCGCGCAGGCGAATGCCTGGGGGCTGGTCGGTTCTTTTGTGGTTGGATTTCCTAATTCTACCTCTGGAGTCAATGCCCTCCTCCCCGCAAGGCGCGATAGCACCATGTTCACGCCTGTGCCTCCGGTTGCGGCGCCGCCAGACCCAGTGCGGCAGCCCTGGGGCGTCGGGGCCTGTAACCCAATAGCCTTTGATGCTCCCCCCCTGTTCACTATCAGTGGAGCTGGACCTACCTGAGGAACTAGATGATCCAGACGAGTCCCTCTTGGACTTGTGGCCCCTCCTCCTGGACTTGTGGTGCTTCCTCCCGCGATGACGCGATCTGCGCGACTCAGGGCTCTTGTCACTCTTGTACCTGTCTGAGGAGCTGGAACGGGGGGACCTACCTCTGCGCCAGGTGGATGCGGATGATGAGCGTGATCCCCCTTCCTGAGCACGGCGGTCAGCGGAGCTGTTACTGCGTCCTCGCCTGCGTCTGTGAGGTGACACAGAGCGCCCTCTGCGCGAATCCCGCCGCTCAAGACGGCGCCTCAGCCGGGCAATGGTCCTATCCCTACTGTCACCACGCGCCGAGTGCGAGAGACTGCTACTAAGGGAGGAGCGGGTAGAGGAGGAGCTCTCTGTACGTCTCGGCTTGGCGGCCGACCCCTTGCTGGCGTGGCTTGCCAAGGCTAGTGGGCTTATGGACCCAGAAGGCCCTCTAGGTGCCGCTGCCCTCTTGGGCGCGGTCTTTCTGGGCTTGGCCTGCTCCTCCCTGGTCGGACGCGCCTTCCGCTGTCCAGTCGCCTGTCTCTGGGCAGGCTTGGTGGGTGCGCCCCTTACAGTGCCCCTTCTGGTGCGGGGAGGAGAAGCAGCCTGACGCTTTGGTGGCATGGTGTGGGGCTGATAGAGTGGGGTATGCTAGGGAATCCGGAAAACAAGGGGGGGGGCAATGATTGGTAGGAAATGCCCGCTATCAATTTGCAAAAGCACACTAGTGATAAAGGTAATGGTACAGATAATGGGAGGGGAGGACATAAGGCAAGAACTGAGTCACAGCAGGAATCGCTACTGAAGGCTGCAAAATAAAACAAGCAATAGTTTAGAAATTACTGCACAGATTTCGGTTGAGGTCCATTGGCGGTCTCCCCTCGACGATAATGAGCACGATGCCTGCTGTCCGCTGCACCTGCTGGCAAGTCATGGTGGCGATATGTAAAACCAATACGTACCTAATGAGGCTATAGGTGTGCCTGAGGACCACCGAGGCATGACCGCTGCCACGCGGCCAGATCCAGGATGGCCGCCGCCATGTGGCCACCCCCAAGCAGGCCCTGCACGCCCCCAGCAGAGACCAGTCCTACAGTGGGTTGGCAGGGCCCCGTGATGTGGTTCCACCCAGCAGGGAAAGGGGAAGGGGCCGCGTGTGGCATTGCCCCCCCCCCGCGGCCCACACGCCCCCGCAGGCATGGGGGGCAGCCAGAGGGGGCCCCATGCCATCACCCAGCACCCCAGGGCATCAGGGCCCGCCTAGGGAAAAGGATCCCCTTTTAAAAAGGGGGATCCTGGAATCCATTACCCCCCCCCGCTAGCCCTTGGAACCCAATCGCGGGGGGGGGGAGGCCAAAGGCCCCAGGCTTACCTTTTGGAGCAAGGAAGTCCAGCGACGTCCTTCCAGGAGAAGCTCTGGAGCCAAGTGAGGATTAACAATTAAGATCCACCCTCTATTGTGTGGGCAGGTAATCCCTCCCCTTACCTGGCCTGGTTTCCCTGGCAACACTTCCCCCAGGTGGGATTGGACAACTCGCTGGGGTAGGCGGGGACCTCCAGGTATCCCACCTGGGGGAAGGCAAAGCCTATGCTGATGGGGCCACTCCAGATCCAGGGCTGCACGCGTCCACGCAAAAGGCGCCCCCCGTTTTAAGTGGGGAGCGGTCATTCCTGTCCATCTCTCCCTTACTTAGTAAACTGCCCCTCAAGGCTATAAGTGGGCTATGTAGAGATGGCTGAATCTATCCATTTCCTATCTTTTTTGTTTTTGTTTTTTCAGTCTTCAGTTTGCTACATTTCTGAACCAGTTCACATTTTTTTTTAATATAAAAAAATAAATCCGTTCGACTTCCGAAACATCCGAGTTCTGGGGCGCAGCTTCTGATCGGCTGACAGCTAGGTTTTTGCATAGAGGAAGCCATGTCAGATGTTCGCGTTCTGAGGAACGTTCAAAAACTGGAACACTTACTTCCTGGTTTTCGGTGTTTGGGAACTGAAACATTCGTCAATGGAGCCATTCGAGTTCCAAGGTTTGACTGTACTGTGTTATTCCTCCTAATAGGCACATTGTGACTAAGAAACAAACTCTACAAGCAATTCACCACCAGATTTTAATGTTAATTTAAATTTTAGATACATTTCTGTGCACATTTCTGTGCTACACTCCCTCTTTGGTATGCATTCTGGGTTGGAGGATTGCATCGCAAAATTTGGAGCAGACGTGAATTTTAAAGAATTAAAATGTGAACTGAATCAAATTCCCCCCCAATCCTTAGGGCTATGCCATCTTGGATAATGCTGGGAATTCTACCAACAGTCTTATCAGCATGGTGTTAGCTGGTGATTTGTGACTGCCAATTTTCTGTGATCTCTCATTCCCCCCTCCTCCATCTTAAATTCTCCACATTTCTGCATCAGTTTGTGATATCTTATTTTTTCTTTTTTTAAAAAAGGCCCAATAAAATTTGAATTTATCCTAAAATAAATTTCTCCTAAAATGCACATTTGTATGTCACTTTATCCAATACAAACATTTCTGCAAAGCAATTCCCCTACATATAATCCACTGTTGTGTGTTAATTTCATTAATATATGCAACCTTTATGCACATTATACCCTAGTATATGCATTACTTGGCTGGGAAACAGCACTACAAAATTCAGAAGGATGTCTGTGTTTCGGTTCACGTATTGTTTCAGGAAGAGTGAATTGGGCAGGCTTGCCGATAAATGCCAACTGAACCAAATTTTCCCTTATCCCTAGTGGTATAAACTGTATTATCATGTATACACTGAAATCAAATTATCATGTATACACTGAAATGGCTGTTACAGTATATCCCTTTTTAAAGAAAATGAAATGTTGGGATGCTAAAATGAAGCTGACTTTCCTGGTACAAGGCACTAATCTGTGTGTTGTATGGAGAGTTGCCACGTTTGTGCATCAAGGCCCCGGCGCACCCCCAGAATAATGAAAACACACAGACACAGAATTTTAGTTTAAAGGTTAATGGGCAAAATTTAGGCCGCAACTTTATTGATTACAGAAATGTAAGTGGTATTGGCTTAGGCATTCGCAATAACTATATCTGACTCCTGCGCACCTTGCAGGAAGTCTAGAAGGGTAAACCACCAGAAGAGAGAGCTCCGTCAATGGTGACCAACTGAAGCTCACCCCGGGTTTCCCGCTGGGTCCTGGCATGGCCCTAGCCTCCCAAGCAGACTTTGAACGAAATCCAGACCCACGGATTCCTTTAACGGAATACCCTTGTACCTGGAGGGGCAGGTGATGGCCACACCTCCCCTCCCCCATACATCACAAAGCCAATGCCTAACCGGCAAACCTTACAAAGTTGTGACAATTGCTAAGAGGTAGGCGAAAACCAAATGGCCTGTGCCAATCTGCCAAATGGAAAAAATTCCTACCCAGCCCCTGTTCCAAAACAGGCAACCAACCAAAGTCCAGAGCAAGGCCAAAGCAAAACCAAAACACTAGGGCAGGTGTTCGGGGGCACGAAGCCAGGAAAAACTCGCAGTGCCACGCTGCCTCCTTTTAAAGGCCCCCCTCGATCATGCCACCACTCACAACTGGCCAACAGGCCAAGCCCCACCCCTCCATGGATCAAGCCCCACCCCTCCATGGATGAGTGGGGGGCGCCAATAGCCTGTGTGCAACGTGGACCCTCAATTAAGAGGATCCAATTTGTAGTAAATGCTGCTTTATGTAGGAAAAAGTGCATAGATTGTATTGTTGTAAACTGCCCTGGAGATTTGAAAACCTGAGAATCACACCTTGATATAAGTTTACAATGTTTTCTATGAAATAAGTGTTGTGTATTCATTTAAGAATGTGTTTTAATGTGTTACGTTTTAGTACATGTCTTACATTTATTAATACTAATTATTGAGTAGTAATTTTTTTTTAATGGAAGTTCACGTAAATGCTGTTACGTATCTGGTTTAACTTTTGTTATTCTGTTATGTTGCTATGGTCTAAGGACTAATGCAATAAAAGTTATTCATAGCGGTAGCACTGCTGTTGATATAATGTCTTGACTGAGCAAGAGATTTGCTGTGCAAAGTTGAGAGAAATAAGTTTAAAAGTTGGGAATAGTAGTTGGAAATTTAACAGATTTAAACCAGAATTCAAGTTGAGCTTCCTCCTTTACTCATAAACCTTCGTCCAAGGAGCAATATATTCTCTAGCAAATAGTTTAATTCATTCCTTTGCGATGCACATCCTCCATCTCTTATATACAATACTAGTTGCTTGTTGCTAGGCAATTAGGAAAGTTGTGCTGCATGTGGCCATTGGGTGTTCATTGTCTGGGTGTTTTGTCGAGAGACCCTTTGTTTAGAAAAAGCAAGGATAATTCAACAGGCTACCTCATAAGGAGCTTTAGACTAATATGTCCGCCAGACAGCCAGTAATTTAAGAAAACAATTTTTGGGAGCAAATAAGAGGAGATTTGCCCACAGTGCTTACAGAAGCCATCACACTCTCTTGGAAAAGGAATACCAGGCAGTAATGAGTATATACAATTCTGTGAGGCACTTGGCAGCCCATAATAACAATGCTAAGCTACCAGCGCATGCTGAGAAATTAATGCTTTCCAAGTTGCAGTGAAATGTGCATTAGAAAAAGATCCAATTCCTCACTCAGGGAAATGTGCTAGGGAACTGGGCTATTTGATTTGCTAAAATCTGTGTCTTCCCACCAAAGGGCATCAGAGCTGGTAATGGGTGAACTCCCCTCAGCTCAATTTGGAATTTACTCACAAATCTTTGGAGAACACTCCAGAAAGCCATTTCACACCCACATGAATTGCACTGCCCGCTGTACTGTGTCATATTGTCTCCAACTTTCAGCTGCCTTAAGTCCAACTGCTAGACAGTGTTTGTTGCTCAGATATCAAGAAGCCTGAAGAACAGGAATGCAAGAAGCTGGCTTTTACTGAGTCAGTAATTTCCATGCAGTAGGAGATGGTGTAGAGACATCACCTTGCCAACAAAGGTCCGTACAGTGGTACCTGGGTTACATACGCTTCAGGTTACATATGCTTCAGGTTACAGACTCCGCTAACCCAGAAATAGTACCTCGGGTTAAGAACTTTGCTTCAGGAAGAGAACAGAAAGCACGCGGCGGCGGCAGGAGGCCACATTAGCTAAAGTGTTGCTTCAGGTTAAGAATAGTTTCAGGTTAAGAACGGACTTCTGGAACGAATTAAGTACGTAACCAGAGGTACCACTGTATAGTTAAAGCTATGGTTTTCCCAGTAGTGATGTATAGAAGTGAGAGCTGGACCATAAAGAAGGCTGATCGCCAAATAATTGGTGCTTTTTTGAATTATGGTGCTGGAGGAGACTCTTGAGAGTCCCATGGACTGCAAGAAGATCAAACCTATCCATTCTGAAGGAAATCAGCCCTGAGTGCTCACTGGAAGGACAGATCCTGAAGCTGAGGCTCCAATACTTTGGCCTCCTCATGAGAAGAAAAGACTCCCTGGAAAAGAGCCTGATGTTGGGAAAGATTGAGGGCACAAGGAGAAGGGGACGACAGAGGACAAGATGGTTGGACAGTGTTCTCGAAGCTACCAGCATGAGTTTGACCAAACTGCGGGAGGCAGTGGAAGACAGGAGTGCCTGGCGTGCTCTGGTCCATGGGGTCACGAAGAGTCGGACATGACTAAACGACTAAACAACAACAAGAAGGAGATGGTGTGGTGAGGGAATCTCTGCTCACCTGACCTCCAGTCATGTCTTTTACTGTGAGGTAGATGGGAGGAGCAAGGAGGTAGGGAGGGTGGCTTGGTGCAAATTCACTGGCTGGAGCTCTATATTGCCTCTGTTACTGTGTTTACACAACACTGACCTCACTTTACCACTCTCTCTCCAATATCTAATAGTGACACCACCAGCTGGAGGTGAGGTGGATTGTGCTGTCTGCTACTGGCAGACTGTCAGCAGATCTTCATCTGGGAACTCGACATTCATCCAACCTCCTGCAATGCAGGAATCTCTGCTAAAGCATCCATGACAGATGGCCATCCAACCTCTGCTTATAAACCTCCAAGGAAGAAGAGTCCACAACCTCCCAAGGGAGACCGTCCCACTATTGAATGGATGTTTTGATATGAGAGGCACTCAAAATGGTTCTATAATAGCTCAGTATCCATTTGCTACAGGAAAGGGTAGGAAACACCTTAATTATCACTCTTGATAACAGAGAGCCAGTGTGGTGTAGTGGTTAAGAGTGGTAGACTCATAATCTGGTGAACTGGGTTCACGTCTCCTCTCCTGCACATGCAGCTGCTGGGTGACCTTGGGCTAGTCACACTTCTCTGAAGTCTCTCAGCCTCACTCACCTCACAGAGTGTTTGTTGTGGGGGAGGAAGGGAAAGGAGAATGTTAGCCGCTTTAAGACTCCTTCGGGTAGTGATAAAGCGGGATATCAAATCCAAACTCTTCTTCTTCTCCTCTTCTTCTTGAGATCCCTTTGTGTGCAGTCACTGCACCTTTGGTGGGACTGGGTCAAGTTCTGAGAACTTTAAATGGGTTAAGCACCACAGCCCTCTTCCACTTTTCTGCTCTTAACTGGCCATCCCAACGCAGCTTTTCAAACAAAACGATGCCTTCAGATGGCTATGCAACTGCATGTGATGTGTACTTTGGCCCTTATTCCAGCACCTGTTTGAATGCTCAACAGCCAAAGCTATCCTCCCGTCCAATTCTTATTTCAAAGCTATTTTTGTCATTGTATCAGAAAGGCACCCAGCCAATTTGGTTACCAATAAATATTGCTGTAGACATTTCTGAGATCATGGTCTTTCCAACGAATGGCTCCTGTCCAGGTTTATTAATTGTCTTACTCTAAATGTTGTGAGGATCCTATGCCCTTTTAAAATGTTTTTTTGGGGGGGTTATTGGGTTGTTGTTTTTATTTTGATTATGTATTTTGTATAAATGCAACCAACCAACCAATCCATCCATCCATCCATCTATAAAAATAATACTGAAGGGTATTCCTACGTACAAATGCTGTTCAATTTCAGTTCTTATGACTATGTACTATTAAGCCCCTGGTAGCCAGAGATATCGATTCACTGAAGTACAGAAACGCAACCCAGATTATTGTCAAAACTGTAATTTTCCCCTTAAATAGTTTTAATGCAGCCGAAACAAAGCTGTATTTAAGGAGGTAGTTTAGAAAAGAAGAGATTTCTGATTGTGTGTCCTCAAGTTGTTAAGCTTTCCCCCTTTTGGAAAATATTTACTGCACTATATTACAGCTACATTAATATGATGAATGGATCTTTCCTAAGGGGATAAACGAAATTAAACCAGAAAGAAACCAAATCTAATTCTATTCCATTTTGCATAATCTACCAGCAGGATTCTTCTGCTTCGATTCTCTTGCTCTGGTAGTGCTTACATTTTATCCAATAAGATTTTTGTTTTGCTTTCTATTGGGGGGAAAAAATGAAACAAAGAATCCAGAAGAGAGAGGAAAATGCACATCCATTCATTGAGCAAATGAGTTTTTGGCTCTACTTTTCAATAGGTGTAATGGATGCTGACACAGGTATTCAGTGCTATCCTAGTCCTGTTGTCCAATTGATTATGTCCAACTGTTAGCTGTATATGAGATATAATAATAATAATTTATTATTTATACCTCGCCCATCTGGCTGGGTTTCCCCAGCCACTCTGGGCAACTTTCAACAGAACATTAAAAACAGCATAAAACTGCAAACATTAAAAACTTCCCTAAACACGGCTGCCTTCAGATGTCTTCTAAAAGTCAGATAGTTGTCATTTGCTTGACATCTGATGGGAGGGCGTTCCACAGGGTGGGTGCCACTACCAAGAAGGCCCTCTGCCTGGTTCCCTGTAACCTCACTTCTCTCAGGGAGGGACCACCAGAAGGCCCTCGGAACTGGACCTCAGTGTCCAGGCTGAGCGATGGGGGGTGGAGATGCTCCTTCAGGTATACTGAGCCGAGGCCGTTCATTCCATTCAGCATGCATTTAAAGAAAAACTGACCTAATTTAATACACAAACGGAATCACAACAACCCTTCAAAATCCACACGTCTCAATGCACTGCACGTCTTCAGCCGAGAACGGTGTACAAAACCACACATGCAAGGGTACATTTTGCAAATATTGCATATTTTAGTGAAAACAGGGTACAAAAATGAATTGCACTGCATGGAACTGCTTTGCAAAATATGTATTTTTGGAGAAATTCAGACTAAAATGCTGAGGAATTTTAATGAGCGCTTAAAAAAAATCCAAGGGGATGTGGAAATATGGAAGACTGAACTTAAGAGTGCAAAAATGAGAAACTGGGAGAAAACAAAACGGACAGATTGACTCATGAATGGGTATAGTGTGGTGGAAAGGATGTGAAGAAGGGCATTTTCTCTTTCCCTAGGCCACAAGAATTGGAATGTGGAAGAGAGCAAAGCAGAAGCTTTTATAGGTGATGTAGGCTCCACCATCACCTGGCTCTCAGCCAGAATCTGATCTGGACAGGTACTTCCTAAAGAGGCCATTCGGTCGAAACAAAATAAAAAAACTCCTTCCAGTAGCACCTTAGAGACCAACTAAGTTTGTTATTGGTATGAGCCTTCATGTGCATGCACACTTCTTCAGAGGCCATTGGGTGGCAGATGTTGCCCCCCTTGCCTGAGTTGTTCTCTCGTCTGCTCTTGTGGCCTTGGGGAAAATTGTGGGTGGGTGGGTGTCTGAGGGTCGGCCAAGAAATCCAGACAGACCGGGGGGCCACTAGGGGGCGCATTGGAAGATGGCCGACAATATCATCTCTCCGACCCACACGGGGTAATTAAGAGGCTGTTATGGGAGTAGGCAGCCTCCCTTGTTGCCCCAAGGAAATGGGGAACACTGCCCTTGCCTGCTGTGCCCATAAATCACCCCCTAATTCGAAAGAAGAGGGTGAGGGCCCTAGGCAGAATGCCCCCATGTGGACCTCGGCTCTCCTGGACGCTGTCTCTGATCGCACACTAGTCGCAGCAATTTGGAATAATTAATTACAAAAGAAGCAAATGCACATATTTCAAGTGAAGAAGGGGAGTGAAGTCTGCTAATTTAAGTGACCTCTGCGAAAGAAGACGACGGGTTGGAGAAACAGGAATATTTTACGATGAAGATACACCAAAGGCTGGGTATGTTGACAACGGGACTGAAGGGGGAGGGAACCTTTTTTACTTTCCTTCTATGTGATTTACAAGAACCCCTCCTCATTAGAATCATCGGTTGAACTGACCCAAGCAGGATGATTAAGTTCTGTGTGGAGATAAAGTTTAACCAAAAGTATGCTTTATGGAGATCGAGAAGCAATAAGAGCTTTTGGGAATGACGCAGCAATTAATTCGGAGTCGCCATCTTGTCAAAGGATTTATAGCCGGGAGGAAGAACGGACTTGTTTTCAGACTGCATTCCTAGTGAATCTCCTCAGAGGTTTTGAGAAAGGAGGCAGATTGGTGAAGATTAATGACGCTAAGACTGTTTTGATGTATGGAAGTGATGTTATATGGAAAACGTCTGGATATGGCTACTGGATAAAAAAAATAATATCCACGCAGGATTACAAACTGTTCTAACCAGCTTGCGGAGACTATCAGAGGTCACAAAGAGAAAGGAAAAATATATGAAAATAAGAACAAGAGATGTGGAAAAACAATAAGAAAGGACTGGATAGTACTGTGAACATCATAAGGTTAGATTTGTGGACATTAAAACAGCAGTAAGAAGCAAGAAGTTGATTGGATCCCCTTTGGAACTTGAAATATGGGTACCCCCAACAAAAATTTAAAATTCAGCTGTGTAATTTGGAATTTATGTAATTTGGTTTGATTTGATGTGATTGGTCGGTTAATAAAAAAAATTCTTTTAAAAAAAAGAGAAATCCACACAGACCTCCAGTCCTAGGGGGAGGGATATCAAGATTCCCAGGTTCTTCAGGGACAGTCACATTGCATATTTTAAAATACAGTTTTTGGGTTTTTTTAAAAGAATCCTCAAAAGAATCCACAAAGGGGGGGAAGGCAGACAAGGAGGTAGGGCAGCAATGTTTAAAACCAATTCCGTTTTTTCTTTTCTATTTTTAAAGAAAACAAACAGATTCTAAATAAAATCGGCCAACATGTAGTTATTGTGACAACCAGACAGAGAAAAGCCAGCTCTGAATAGTATTTTAAGTGAACCCAAGGGATTTGAACCATAGATCGTTATGCTGCATTACAAAATGGTTTAAAAAATCTCCTCAGTTTCAGGAGCAATTTGTCCTATAGCATTGGAGGCTATCGTTTGAGAACCTTGCACCCTAAAAAGGCACTTAGGGTTTGTGGAGGTAATTTTGATTCTGAGATGTGTTGCTATCTTGGGGATCTACACAAAAGCTCATTCTATGCGTATGGCCTATGTCTAATGGGTGCGTAAGAGCCCATCTCCTTGCACTGAGTGGAACTTCAGCAAGGAAGTGGGTATCTATTTGTGCATGCGGATGTTCCAGTCAACATGGAGCAGATCTGGCTTCCATGGTACACTGTTTTCTTGAGTTGTTGCGTAAACATGTTGAAGAGGTTCTTGTGCAGGTAAAGGTAAAAAGGTAAAGGACTCCTGGATGATTAAGTCCAGTCAAAGGCGACTATGGGGTTGCGGTGCTCACCTCGCTTTCAGGCCAAGGGAGCCGGCATTTGTCCACAGACAGTTTTCCGGCTCATGTGGCCAGCATGACTAAACCGCTACTGGGACATGGAGGACCGTGATGAGTACCAGAGCACACAGAAACTCTGTTTACCTTCCTGCCGCAGTGGTACCTATTTATATATTTGAACTGGTGTGCTTTCAAACTGCTAGGTTGGCAGGAGCTGGGACAGAGCAATGGGAGCTCACTCCATTGCGAACTGCCAACCTTCTGATCAGCAAGCCCAAGAGGCTCAGTGGTTTAGACCACAGCACCACCAGCCACCTGATATATATATATAGAGAGAGAGAGAGAAGACTATTTATCTGCATACAAGCTGTATGTGTATCAGCAAAACAACAACAAACCTGTGGTTATGTGAAACATACTCAATAAACACTGCAACCACTACTATGCTGAAAGATCCACTATCCTGTAATATTACATATGAGCCTCTTCTACCGATGAAGCCTAGGATGGCAAAACAAGGCTAATGTTCCAGAAATCCTTGTCAGACTCTGTGAAAGGATTTTGTGGAACTGTAACAACCCTTCATGTGGATTATTGGACTCTATGAACAGACAGGTGGAATAGACTTTTATACATGTATGGGCCTTATGTATGAACTGATCAGAGAACGAACTGATCCACTGGGTCTTCTGCTTTTTTCGCTGAACTTTACGAGACTTCCGTTGGAATCTACAGTTTGATACAATGAATAGTATACCTTATTTATTCAAAAGTACAGCCGGTTACGTCTTGTGTGTTTATTGAGCTGTATTTGTATCTGCATGCAGAAATTTGTCACTTGCGTACTAGCCATTCCTGCCTCCCTAATGCACACATATCTGATGAAATTATTATTTTTATGATCTTCAAGAGAGGTTGGGCACATAAAGGGGGTGTCAAAGCCTGTTGTACCCACATAGAGATTTTTTATTTTAAAAAAATCACTGAAATTGTGGGGGAGGAAATAGGCAAGGCAAATTGATATCTATTATTTTAAGAATCTAATCAAGATGTCAACAACTGAGATGTCACCATAAATTTGCGTGTGTTTATTAGGTGCTGCACAACCCATGGAACTTTTGATTGCTTGATGAAGTCTAACGTGCCGCAGGGCATGTTACTTGATTGGATCACTGGTGCATTTAAAAGTCCTGAGAGCTGCCAATTCGGTTTGTTTCCGTTTTCTTTTCATCTTCAGAAGGAGGAATTAAATGAACTAGATGCATTAAGCACATTCCATAAATTAATTAAGATGGTTTACAAATACTCAGGCTAAACAGAGGCAAATCGAATTAAAGCTCGTTAAACGGTTATGAATACGAAAATAAATTCGCTAATTTAACAAATCCTATTCCCCAATCCCTAGGCCAATCATTCACCATCTTGGTGCCTTCCAGGTAATTTGGACCAGAACTCCTATCAGCGCAAAAGTTTATATTAGGGTTTATTAAGAGAAATACAAAAATTATTGTCAAATATCTTCTTCTTTTTTGGTCGAAATTAAAACAGTAATCTAACAGCAAAAGAGAGAGAGAGGAGAGGAGAAAGGAAAAGAGAGAGAGATAAAGAAAAGGAAATAAAGAATGATTTAAAAGAGATAGAGGGAGAAAGAGAAGTTAAGAAGCTAAAGAACTTCCGATTCTTCATTAGAGGTACATATTATTAATACCTAACCAGATTGGCTTACTGTTCCAGCTAGACACAACTTTCTACGAATATCTGCACATGAGAATGTTGGGAAATCATTTCTTGCAAACTCCCCATGAGGACAACTCAAGATTCAATCTTTCCCCGATTGCCAATAGAGTCCCCTTAGTTAGCGCTTTAGAATAAGTAGGCCTTAATTCATAAATTAGCATGGTTTACAAGGCTGTATGCAGAAAAGTGCAAAGTACAGCAAAGACCTTTTAAAATTCCCCTGTTACAGTGCCTGCATTTGCAGATACTGCAGGAAGAGGATATATGGCGAAATTCATTGCAGAAGAGGCCCGAATACATCACCAACAAAGTCATTTGCGGGGGGATGCAAAACACACAGACTCACAAATGCATCCTAATTAATTTGCCGCGAGTAATCCTAGGTGGTCCGTTTTAGCAGGGAAAAAATTAGAACAGATAAAAAAAAATGCGATTGAATTTTTATGTAAAAAGAAGACGAAACTATCCAGATGCAAAGGCTCGTAAACAATATTAAAAGGTGCAAGAAAAGAACCTGCAGTTTTGTTTTGTTTTTAAAAAAGGGCTTTTTGCCGTTTGTGCTTTCTGAGATTAATTGCTGCCTTCCAACCCAATCCGTTTAGCTGCAAAGGAGAAATCCCCTGTCCTCGCCACTTTAAGGGATTGATGGGGTTTGTAGAGAAACTGTGTTCAGAGTAGGCACGCCCCTCTCCATCATAGCAGCAAAGCTCCACCCCCTGACCTGGGGGTAGAGCTGCCATGGCCAACCTGCCACAGGTGAGGATAGTGGGCAGCAACATTGCCATGACTCTCCTCTCTCCGCCCCCAGGTCAGGCGTGACCAGGGAGTGGAGCTGCAACTGGCAGTGTTGGGCTGATTTGGACTCCAATGAGTGGGGCTGCCTAGCCATGTCCCTTCGATAAAATGTGCCTGGGGTCACGCACACCCCAGCACCCATGCTATGCCACGGCTCCATCATTTACAGTACAATCCTATGCATGTTCACTCCAAAGTCAGCCCCATTGTGTTCCATGGAGCTTACTCCCAAGTAAGTGTGCATGGAATCATAACCTAAACGTAGCAAGGAGATATTTCTCCCCCAAAAGGGTAGAACCACATATCCCACAATTCCTTGAAACCAGCATATTGTTAGCCTATGTGACAGAGCAAAAACCACCATCCACTGTCTTCCCTTTGTTGCTATGTTGCTCCTTCTACTGGAGGGCATGCGGGTGGCACTGTGGTCTAAACCACTGAGCCTAGGGCTTGCCGATCGGAAGGTCAATGGTTCAAATCCCCACGACGGAGTGAGCTCCCTTTGCTCAGTCCCAGCTCCTGCCAACCAAGCAGTTCAAAAGCACACCAGTGCAAGTAGATAAATAGGTACCGCTGTAGCGGGAAGGTAACAACGTTTCCTTGCGCTCTGGTTTCCTGCACAGTGTCCCGTTGTGCCAGAAGCGGTTTAGTCATGCTGGGCACATGACCTGGAAAGCTGTCTGTGGACAATCGCCAGCTCCCTCAGCCTGAAAGTGAGATGAGTGCCACAACCCCATAGTCGCCTTTGACTGGACTTAACCATCCAAGGGTCCTTTACCTTTACCCTTGTACTGGTTTAAAAGAAGCAAAGGACAGCGAAAATGTGTTTAGGAAAGTGATGAAGAATGATAGCTTTAAGGAATGGTTGGGTGTTGCCTAAGGGGGGAATCAGGAATTATTTGGTATACCTTTCCTCCCTAGTGGTGAAAATTTGGGGGGTTTGTAGAGCTCCTCTCTTAATTAACTATCTAGGGAGAATCACCCCTGCATCCCTAAAGGTAAAGGTAAAGGTAAAGGTAAAGGACCCCTGACAGTTAACTCCAGCCGCAAACGACTCTGGGGTTGCGGCACTCATCTCGCTTTACTGGCCAAGGGAGCCGACGTTTGTCCGCTTCTGCAGACAGTTTTTCCAGGTCATGTGGCCAGCATGACTAAGCCGCTTCTGGTGAAACCAGAGCAGTGCACGCTAACGCTGTTTACCTTCCCGCTGGAGCAGTACCTATTTATCTACTTGCACTTTGACGTGCTTTCAAACTGCTAGGTTGGCAGGAGCAGGGACCGAGCAACGGGAGCTCAACCCGTTGCGGGGATTCGAACCTCTGACCTTATGATCCGGCAAGCCCTAGGCTCAGTGGTTTAGACCACAGTGCCACCCTCAATTTGCAATTATCAGCGTGTTATTTGCATTGTGCCTCGTTTGCTTCTGGACTGTGACTATTTGCACGAGAGCTATTTAAGGGAAACATGTACAGAATCTTTGCCCTCCTGCTGACCTACATCTCCTCTGGAATGCTTTAAATTAGAAATTGCACAAAGGAAAATGTCCCATCTGATTTAATTTTTTTTTTTTGGGGGGGGGGATAATAATGTCCAAACAGCCAACAGTATTCCCACAGAACTTTGTACTGGTTCCTGTTTACATGGATAAATTCACTGATATTTTGTTTCAAACGAAAATATAGGGCACCATTATCCACTCTGAATGACTTTTAAGTCCTGTTTCTTTCAAAAGAAGAGTGAAGATTGTATCAAAATTCCATGGTAGTTAAAAATGTTTAATTAATCAGTAATTATCCCTATAGGGATGTGGGTGGTGCTGTGGGTTAAACCACAGAGCCTATTACTTGCCGATCAGAAGGTCGGCAGCAGTTCGAAAGCTGTACTCCGGCTCGCTCGGCCAATAAAGCGAGATGAACGCCACAACCCCAGAATTGCTCACGACTGGACCTAACAGTCAGGCGTCCCTTTACCTTTACCTAACTATCCCTATATTTTAAACTAGGGCTGTGCACAACCCCCAGATCCAATTTGGGGCCCAAACTAGTACTCTGGAGCAGCTCTGATCAACCCCGATCCGGAATCAAATCAAATCAGGAGCCTTTCACAGTTTACAGTTTGAAACCTGAATTAAACGGGGGGGGGGGGGGAGAGAGAGAGAGAGAGAGAGAGAGAGAGAGAGAGAGAGAGAGACTGTTTGCATGAGTTTCCTTCAGACTAACCCTCTGTAACAATTCTAGAATGTGAACCAGAGTGATCAGGGTCTGCCTCAACTTGCTCAAATTCTATATCAACCTGAATTGGTTTGATATTCAGGCTTTGCCCAGAGTCAGTGCACAGTCCTATTTTAAACCTTTTAATAACAAAGTAGAAAACAGAAATTGTAAGCCCTCCTTTCCATGCCCCATTGACATATTTGTGATCCTTTGCATCTGCCTTTATTTGGGCTTGTGGAAAAGCTCACCAGAACACATCTTCAGTAAAGCGTTCTTTAGAACAACTCTGCTACACACCTTCAGTTAATGTAGCTAAAATGCATCCAGATTGTAATGTGTCTTTGAATGCCTTGTGAGAAAGAGAGGGAGAGAAAAGAGAGTTCCCCGTGAGGGGGAAATCTCTTGCATTATCGGTGAAATGTTGAATGAAATGAAAACGTTTTGTAAGTCTGTTCTTGAAGCACTTGTAAATCGTGTGTCCACAGAGAGACTTTTATTAATGATCTGTGTTACCCAGGCAGTTTGAAAAATGACTAACATGCTTTCATTATTGTTTAGCTTGCTTTATAGCCAGGGGAAGTTACCAGTAAGAAATGCGTGAGCAAAAGTACTGGGAAATGGCTATGAAGAACAAAGGTTAGGCTGATCCTGCAGCCTGAGGCAACCGTCCTCACCTTCCAGAGCAAGATGGTTCTCTCCCCCTGCCCCAAAATTCAGGGCATAGAAGTTGACCGGACTGGCAGATAAATCTTATTTCAGTGCTAGTGAAGGGGACCATTTCTTTCGCTGCACCTGAGGGTAACTCACTACGTGGTGTACACAGCTTTGTTCTCCAGTACCTGCTATTTTATTTTATTTTATTTTATTAGGGGAAAAGAGGTGCTGGAGCTCACCATCTACTTGCTCTCTTAGAATAGCAATAGCACCCACCTGAGAGGTGTCAGAGCTGAGCTCCAGGGAGCTCCTGTTGAAAAAAAAAAGCCCTGGCTAGAAGCCACACTAGGTTAGATTGACAGAAGGTATCTACTGCTCACCTGCCTAGGTCTGCAGGTGGGAGATCGCAAGCAAACACTGGAATGGACAAGATAAATGTGCTGGGATAGATCTAGATCTAGATGATAGATCTAGATCTATCATCTAGATCTCCCTTCATAAATAAAAATATTTGAGCTGCAATGGAATGGCTACATGCTTTATCTGTATCTACTTCCAATCCTCTTAGTGCCAGTAATGATCCTCTTGGACCAATTAGTGTGTCCCTATCTTATCCCAGTGTCTGAGTGACCACACTTTGGTTCTGATGTCAGAAGCAATTCCAGCTAAGCTCCTGGTTCTTCACAGCCCACCTAATCCCAAACGTACTTGTGAAGCAAATAAACCCTGGGCACAGAAGGCAGGCAGAAACTAAGGCTGGGGATAGGGAACCTGTGTTGGATTCCAGCCACCAGCATGGCCGATTTTCAGTGGTGATGAGAGTTAAGTCCAACATCTGTAGAGCAACAGGTTCTCCATCCCTGAAATTGTTTGGTGTGAGCTTGTTGGCAGGGAAGAGAACAGTGAGAAGCAGCTTGCTAGGTGGAACAACAGCAGTGCTATCCTTCTGGCAGGTGACTCACTGTTGCTTAACCAGGAAGGCTGAGGCAGCATGGTGCGAAAGCACTGGCAGGAGTGATGGATTGGCTCCAGTGGTACATTTCTCCATGCCAATAGGACACTTAACTATTGGCTTTGCCTAAACTCAAATACCCCCCGGTCTAATATCCCTAGTGCTGCAAGATTGTCACAAGAGCTCCTGGACTAAAATTGTCTATCAAAAACTTCACCCTTGTTGTTTATCACCACAACAGCTACTCACTTTGGGTTTTAGTAAAGCAAACAGTCTAATTTGTCAGTGCCTAAATGATATTGAGCATCAGAACAACTTGGCCACAATAAGGAAATTTTGCGCATGATATAACAATCTTGCACCTACCCGTTTCGACTCTCTGGCACCCTATCTGCATAACCTAGCAAGTCTAAAATATAGATGCACCTTTACTCTCGCAAGATTGAATGTCTTGCCCTCAGCTGTACTTGAGGGACGATTCCAACAGATTCCACACCAAAAACACTTATGTCCCTGCAGTACTGAATTGGTGGTGCATGCCCTTCTTGCTTGCACTCTTTATAAAGATTTGAGGAATGAGATTATCACCCCTCTTTTATTGTCCATTCCGGGTCACCCAACCACTGCCACAGTGTCCTTTCTCTTGGCAGATCAAGATGAGCAGGTGACAGCAAAGGTTGCAAGGTTTTTTAGCTGGGGCAATCGGAATAAGATCCACTATTTGACGATTGATTCAAAACCCTAAAATGTATTTTATATAATTGTCTTTTTATTTTTATTCTTTGTATATCGTATTGTTGTTTTATTGCTATGGCTGATGGCTGATGCAAATAAAGATTCATTCATGCCAATTTCTCTGATTGGCATCTCCATCTCACCTGGCAACCACTTCTGCTAACGGCGCAATGCTATAGCATGTCTCCTCAGAAATTCAGTTTCAGGTAGGTAGGTATAGGATTACATCCTCGACGAATCCCATTGGAAGGCTCCCCAACCTCACTGACTCATTTAGGTCACATTCACGGCATATGCTTAAAGCACTGTGATACCACTTTAAACTGTCATGGCGTCCCTTAAAGAATTATGGGAGGTGTAGTTTGTTAAGGTGGAGGGAGATGTTGGGAGGCCCCTATTCTTCTCCTCACAGAGCAACATTTCCCAGAATTCTCTGGGAAGAGGCTTCAGTTGTTAAACCACTCAGAAGTGTAGCTCTTAACAAACCACAGCTCCCAGAATTCTTTGAGACAAGCCATGACTGTTTAAAGTGGTCTAACAGTGTTTTAAAAGTATGGTGTGGAAATATGGCCTTTCTCTCTCTTGTCTATATTTTGGATTCTGGCTGCTCTTCCTAGCAGAGCCTTGCATTTCTGAGGCACAATTTTAAGACCATCTCTAGGACTGACTCCCCCTCCCTCTCTTTCTCCTGTTGCAAAGGTTTTGTGTGGGTTGCAATCCTATTCATTTTTATTTTAAATGCGTTGTGCTTACCATTACGCTTGTCTGGCTGTTGAGACCGATGGGTAATGCTCTACATTTGTCAACAGGGGTTCTCATTTGCTAACTGTCAGCCTCATCCCCCAAAGAGAACCATTTCGAATCTGCTGGCTGCTCGTTGTGTGTTTCCTTATTGCGTTGACGGTTCTACCTCCCCCCCTCTCTTTCCCCCCCTCTCATTTTTAGGTCATCAGCAACTTTTAATTAATTTACTGTCACACCATTATTTGCCATTATTTTATAACTGTGAGTCTGATGACCGGATCCCCGTAGAAAAAAGAGAGAGTTTAAAATAGTTGTTCTTAATGCGTGGGTGGCTGACACCCAACAACATACTCTTAAAAAGGAAAAAACAACAGTCAAATGCTGATTTAATTTCATCATTGCTCTGCCACTGCTAATGACTTCTTAGCCCAATATATAGGAGGAATGTTTGCTAAAATGTGCTCTTTTGATACTCCCAACTCACCCCTTACCTCTTTTGTGCTAATTTAAGGCACAAGAAGAAATGTATTCGGTGTTGTTGCTTAGATTGATGACAGTCACAAAGAAGGATCTTTTGAGCTTTATGCATTCCATCTCTGAAATAAGGTGTTCCTCGAGGGAGGGTTTTTGTACTTGACTGCTCCACCAATCACTCAATTCTGAAGGAAGATCACAGGAAGCAAATTCAAACGTACATGTCAGACGGACTAAGATGCATTTTTGTAAGTTTGGAGTTTCAATCTGCATGTTTAGCACAGAGGTCTTTTATGTTTTGATTTCTTTTCTTGGCAAAACAGACATGCGCGTTGTGCAAACATTACACCTGCCAAATAATTCTCATTCTGCATTTGTAGGAAATCAATCTTTTAGTGTGACAGCACCTAAACCTTGGAACTCCCTGCCTGTTGATCCCAGGAAGGCACCTTCATTGTATTTTTTTCAGTGCCTGATAAAAACGTTTATGTTTAGGCAGACCTACCTAGATATGTTGGATGTTTCCATCTATCTCCATCTGTTTTTATCTTATCACTGATATTATTATTTGTCTATAGTAAATAGCTGCTATTTTTACACATAATTTTGTAAACGAATGTGATTTTTTTTAATGATCAAGTGGTAAATATTTTTTGAATGAAATAAACAGATAAGTAAATCACAGTTCTGCACTCATTTTGTCGAAGTCCTGAGCTATGTAGAAATTACAAAAAAAAAAAAAAAATGTTTTTAAGGATCCACAAAGCACATGTTTGTGATTTGCATTTAAAGCCCTAAACAACTTGGGATCAGGGCATCTAGAGGACTGCTTTTCCCACTGCATCCCTGTGCAGCAACTGTGCTCCTCGGATGGGGCGTTGCTGAGAGTATCCGATGTTTCATTGATGAGTGCTAAAATGTCAAGGGAAAGGAAAATATAGAATTACAGCTGTAATTGATTGATTGATTAATTATGAGAAGAAAGTTAAAAAGAAAATAAGTGATTTGTTAATTGGCCTGAAGGGTTGTTGAAGAAATTTTAAAACAGGGATGCAGAGAAGGGGAGGGGAGGGGAAGTCCGAGAAGTAAGGTTTATGGAAAAAAGGTTATGAAATTATACATGTTTATATGTTTTTGTTTGTTTATGTGTCTATGTTGTGTTGTTTTTGATTTGTGTTGAAAAATTTAAAAAAAATTAAAAAAAGAGAGTATCCGATGTTTCAAAGGGGCAGTTATGTACAGGTACTAGAAACAAGGCTTTTAGCGTTGCTGCTCCAGCTCTATGAATTATATTACCAGCTGAAATCAGATGAGTGCCTAGCATGAGGATGTTTAGACACCGACTGAATACATGCTCACTGGCGGAGGAAGAGGGTGGCAGGAGGAGCGCACCGCACCCTGCACCACGATCCAGGTGGGGTGCCATCGCGATTGCCCCCCTGCGCTGAGACCACGCCCCCGCAGGCGGTGCACTACGCCCCCAGGATGCGCACCAGCCATGCCCCCACCTGCTCTCCGCCCCTGGTGGATGAAGCTCCACCACTGTACATGCTCTGTTTGTCTTCTGCTTGGACTACTGCAATGCACTCTACGTGGAGCTACCTTTGAAGGTGAACTGGAAACTACAACTAATCCAGAATGCGGCAGCCAGACTGGTGACTGGGAGTGGCTGCCGAGACCATATAACAGTCCCGAAAGACCTACATTGGCTCCCAGTACGTTTCCAAGCACCATTCAAGGTGTTGGTGCTGACCTTTAAAGCCCTAAATGGCCTTGGCCCAGTAGACCTGAAGGAGCGTCTCCACCGCCATCGTTCAGCCCAGACACTGAGATCCAGCTCCAAGGGCCTTCTGATGGTTCCCTCACTGCGAGAAGTGAGGTTACAGGGAACCAGACAGAGGGCCTTCTCGGTACTGGCACCCACCCTGTGGAACGCCCTCCCACCAGATGTCAAGGAAATAAACAACTATCTGACTTTTAGAAGACATTTGAAGGCAGCCCTGTTTAGAGAAGTTTTTTAATATTTGGTGTTTTATCGCTTTATTATTATTAATATTCTGTTGGGAGCCACTGGCTGGCGAAACCCTGTCAGATTTTTTATTAAATTATTATTATTGTTATATTTTTGTATAAGAAGGCTTTCCCTGAGGTGAAACGTGATCATTTAAGGAACGCCAGTTATATATCTGATGAGATGGTTTTGCTGGAGTTTGGGGTGGGGGGGGGGATAGCTTTGTTTTCAAAGTTTGCTGGAATTGTTTTTATTATTTTTAGAGCTTGGGTTTCTGCCTTTTATTCTGCTTTTATCTTGTATACCGTTTCAGTGGCTTTATCCCGTAATGCAAGAAAAGCAGCAAGTAGACTGTGGAGAGCCAAGAGCTTACCTGGAACTGCTTCAGAGATCAGAACGAAAGTGCAGTCACTCAGTCACTGTGGGAAGGCAGAACGACGATTATTGTTTAAAGAGAATCAGTACGAAGGGGGTGGAATTAGAAAGAGTCAGCCTTCTTGGGCAACAGCAGAGGCTCACACCCCCATCAACTAACTGTTTCTGCCTGTTCTAGGGCTGGGGGTTGGTTGGAAATTATTGCAAACTTACCTAGTGCTCATTGGTGTAAGCCTACATTAAGTTTTGCCCTGTTGCTTCTAAGCTGGTTTAGCATGTCGTTCATTGTACTTTTCTTCAATACAAGAAGCTTCCATTTCTAAGCATGCAAATAGGTCTGGGATGAGTGTGGGAATTGGAGCGCTGACTGATGATGCCACACCTTTCTTTAATATGATGCATGTTAAATGTCAGGGACTGGGCAGAGGAGGAATGGTGGAGACTGTCTCCCCATCCTGAGGAGGAAAAGGATGACAGTATAGATTTACAACAGGGGTTTGAGGGAGGTCACAGCTCAGAGGCAGATGAGGGGGAAAGTTGGGAAATCATGGGAGAAGAGGAGGCAGAACCGGAGCAGCAGCTGGCTGACATGGTGTCATTAGAAAACATTCCAGATCCTCCATCTCCCAGAACCTGGTGAGCCTTGAAAGTAGGAGAGCAAAGAGCTCAAAGACAGAGGGAATGTAGCAGCACCCGTAGAAGTGACAAATGAGAAAGTGGGAGAGACGGAGTGGTGGTGGGCAACGCCATTATCCAATAGGCTGGGTTCTATAGCCCCTCTCTGTAAATATTGAAATCAAAAAGGATGGTAAGAAATTTTCCCTTGTCTTTATACTTTCCTGGACAACCAGCTGGGAGCCACTGACAGCATCCTGACATTTATTGGCATGCATGCAGATAAGTTGGGATGAGTGTGGAAACTGGAGCACTGGCTGCTTGGAGACACTTGGGGGAAAAGTGGGATGTTTTTAAGCTACATAAATAAATGAAGAAGTCACACCTGAGGTGCCTTGACTGCTAGGTCTGGGATGAGTGTTGGGACTGGAGCGTTGGCTGATGGTGTCACTGACACACTGATAATTCCTTAATGAAAGGGAGAACGCTGTTACTCCCCTTTGAAATTGCTCCATCTCAGGGGCATTTTGCGAGTGCTTGGGTGAAAGCAGTGTCTTCTGTCATCTGAAAAATCACAGGTTTCCCAGCCCCCTTCCTCTCAGCTGTAATGTGGCACTTCTCCTGTCCATTCTGGAAAAGTGATGGTAGAAGTGGATAGATAGACTAGCAAAATATATTCTTAGAAGAACTTGCATCTTGCATTGCAAATATTGCACTGCCCTAAAAAAAAAAGCCATTATTTTACTGATACAATACCTTTTTATATTCGAGCTTTGAGACATAAAAGAAATTAAGAAACAGAGAAGAAGTATAAAATAATAAGGTGCTCTCGTTCACTCTGAAGTCCTTAGCAGAAAGCAGGAGGGACAAGATGAGGTTAGAATCAATTTTCTTTTAAAGCAGAAAAGAGCGAGGGCTCGTTTTTAGTGTTCTAATTTATGCACACAACTTTATTACCTAAGCAGGCCACCCAGTGCACAGACGAAATTGAGCACAGGTCTTCATTAAAAGGGTGATGACCACAGCAGGGGGAATGTTTTAGAAGCTCATTGTGGGGAGAAGAAAAAGACAGAGAGGGAAAAGCGGGGTTCTAATCCACAGTCGTTCTAAATTCCAACAGCATTGCTCAAACATTTTAGTGCCTTATTAATCTGCTGGCTTTATGCTGTCTTTAAATGCACACAGGGGAAAGGAGATGTGTGATAGATTTGCTGAAGAATCTGTTCCCCCTCCCTCTTCCTTTTGCATTTCTGTTAACTATAAAACATGCACTGTTTTAATTAAGTTGCTTCCAACTAATTCAGGTGCTCTATAAAAATATAATGAAGCAATTAAGATGTGTTCCACGTGACTGAGGCACCTCTTTCCCCCTGAAAAATGCAAAAGGGGAGAGGGAAGATGCTCCTTCTTACCCGCCTGCTTTTAAGAGAGCTGTCGTACAGAGCAAGTCCAGTGAAAAATGGGAGAGACGTCCATGGGAGGTAAATGACATCTGATTATACGAGTTTCTAATTCCTTTAGTAAAAGGCAACAACAAGTGAGTCATTGGGGGTTTTGCTGTACAAAGAAATGCAGGCAGTGACCCAAAGAGAAGGTAGAATATTCCCTGTATCCATCACAATTGGACCCATCCTTAAGGGTTGAGGTAGCAGCCCTGAGTCACTACATTCCCAAGCTAGCACAGCTTCAGGTGTGTGATCCAGGAAGACTCGAATGGGGTCTTCTACCTACATGAGGAGGGGAGATGGGGGAACAATTCAATTCAGTTCACACCCAAAAGTGAATTTTCACTTTCTGAAGCAGTATGCGAACCAAAGCACAGTCAGTCTTTCCAATTCACACTCCTCCTAATGCAGTTCTCCAGATGAGCAATTATGTATGAAAATGCATAAATTAAGGTAAATGTGCACCGAAATGCATATATCAGTGAACATGACATATGAATAGCATTGTACGAGGGAAGATATATGTATTACGGAAAATATGCTTAGCAAAAATGCATTACACAAGGGAAAATTGCTTGCGGAAAATGTAGGTTAGGAGAAATTCTCACTAAGGTACTGGAATATTCTTTTTTGTTAGGGCTTTTAAAAGAATACGTAAATAAATAATGAACCTGTGTGGAAATGTGCAGAACTGGAGAGCAGAAAAATCAGAAACCGAAATCGACAAATTCACTCATCTCTACCCAATCACTATGCAGGACCCTCAGGGATATTAACAACAACAACAACAACAACAACAACAACAACAACAACAACAACAACAAATTTATACCCCACCCATCTGGCTGGCTTTCCCCAGCCATTCTGGGTGGCTTCCAGCAAAATATAAAAACATAATAAAATGTCAAACATTAAAAATTTCCCGATACAGAGCTAGCTACCTTCACATGTCTTCTAAAAGTTGTGTAGTTCTCCTTGACATCTGATGAGAGGGTTTTCCATAGGGGCGCCACTGCTGAGACGGCCCTCTGCCTGGTGATTCTTGCTGTTTTTCCTTTCCTCACACTGCCTTGTTAATTGTGACCAACCTATGTAAACTGATTCCATCGCAGGTGACATCCCGTTTTCCAGTCAGGTCCCCAGAAAAAATTACTACTTGGCCTCCAAGCAACTGGTCTTACCTATATTGCCATATATAGGGCTAGAAGGTGGATTCTGTGATGCAGAGCATGAGATAGAGAGAGAGAGGGAGAGGGAGAAAGATAGGGCAGAAAATAGGTAGTGCTGGGGGATTAGATAGTCCTTTTTTGCCCACACCTGATGGCCAGTTTGCAGGTGTGCATCTTTCTTCTGGGGTGTACACCGTGACATATCCCCACCTCACAAGTCCCTTCAGGCTGCCGGTGAAATAAAGAATGCTTTCTGCATCTTATTGTCCACTCACATTTAATATTTGTCTGCAAACCAATTTAGATACTATCAGTTGGAAAGGCAGAATAGAAATCTTCTATGTAGCAGCACACACACACACACGCACAATTCTATTAAAAAAATCTAATAATATTAAACTTCTAAAAGTTGTCCTCTTTTTTTAAAAAATGCACATACTCTGCAACAACATGTAAATAAGAGAAAGAGTTTCTAAAATGCAGCATATGGGATTCTCCTCAGTGTCCACAGAAGGTCCGAAATGCTCACTAAAGCTGCTCATAAGGTTGGCTTCATCCACAACGTCAAACTACATGTTACACAACAATCCATATGTTAAAAAAACCCCATGAAGAAGCAGGTAGAGGGGTAATTCTCAGTAGTAGAATGCTTCATAACACTTCCCCATTCAATCTTTCCTGGCACCCCAACAGATGCACAAGCACAACATGAAAATTTCTCTGGATCTCTACATAGGGAAAGAAGCTCAGAAAAGGAAAGACATAATATAAATGTGATCAGGGCCGTCTTTACCCGGGTGCCGAATTTGGGGGGGGGGCACCAGGAGCCCACCGCTGAAGCTGCCTAAGTTCTTAACTGCCTACCTGTTATGAAATAGTAAATCATTTTGATCAAGCTAGAAAAACAAAATACATACATACCTAGGTATTACCGAAATATATACCTACTGTTTCACTAAAGGACTTTTGACTTTGTGTGCTCATTTACCAAAGGCGCACCGCACTAGCGGCAGCGCTTGTCATTTGCAACAAGAGATAAGGCGTAAGCGTGGTGTCTGACATAAGCATAATAAAAGTTAATTTGGGGGCTAAACTAAATTTGGGGGCGCTGCACCTTGGTGGTACATATGCTAAAGACAGGGCTGAATGTGACATGCAGTGGAAGCGCTAAGCGCTGTTGCAGCTCCAAATCGGATCTGCCTTTCTCTAGAAACAGCACCAGCCGCATTTAGATGCACACGATTAAATGATCTGTAGATACAGCCCTGAGATGCAGCTATAAAAAAATATGATCTTTTGCACGATTTATCTAGCACCTTGTGGGATTGTAGTGCCCCATTCTGTTTTGCAAACTTTCACGCAAGTGGAGAGTAATACAGATTTAAAGGAGTGTGCAAACATCTTCCACAGCTGCTTGCAAAATAAGGAACGTATTTACCATCAAGTGTCTGGCTGCATTAAGCTTTGCTGTAACTTTTGAATTCCATCTATTGTGAAATATATCTAATTTGTTTAACATATTGTTTGTTGGTTAGGGATGCTAATTGCAGGTGGAAACCCTGCTGCTGCGCCCCCCCCCCCGCCACATTTTTATCAGCCAGAAGAAATATAAATTGTAGGATTGTTCTTCCCCCACTGCTTTGGAACTGCAACTTTAGAAGTCGTGCCAACTGCCCTCTGAAGTTCTTGACTCCCTGACAACGCTTCTGTCGTGTCAGCATCCTCAGTGAACACAGCTACTGTACCGTACAAAATAATTGTATTATATGGCAGATAGAACTAGGATATATGCATCAGATTATAAATAACTTAATTTTCCAAAGGAATTTTACATCTTAATCTGCTGGACTATCACTTTCACTTAAGCTCTGAAACGAAATTATGTTACTGTATTCCTGGGTATAATTCAATAACTCACCCATAAGGAAATGTCAGGTCATATTTACCACAATTCAGGGGCCATTAAGTGAGATCGGAAGGTCATTCTGTTTGAGCATTGTAAATGAACCTGTCCAAGAAAGTTTTGGTTAGGGACAACCAAGGACTCATTAAATAATCAGTTTGCCCAACCATCCACAACAGCAACATGAGGGCTGTTGCTAGGAGTCCTTTGAAGTTTGAATTGGAATTGAGCATGCAAGCAAGAACTTACTCCCTTTTGATCACATCTGAGAAGAAATAGCATTTTAAAACATCCTCTCTTTCCACCAGCCTAAGAGTGTCACACAGCTTTATGGAAAATCGATGCTAGAATGGGAAGGGACTTTGACAACTGCACATGGTGATAATTTGCACACACCAGTTATGTGTACTATAGTGTACTCTAATTACAACATGGTACTGTTCTATCTTGGAAGTTGAACGGAATCTGTTCTGGAAGTCCTTTCGACTTACAAAATGTTTGGAACCCAAAGCACGGCTTCTGATTGGCTGCAGAAAGCTCCTGCAGCCAATCGGAAGCTGCAGAAGCCCCGTTGGACGTTTGGGATCCAAAGTACATTCGCAAACTGGAACACCCACTTCCGGGTTTGGGGCAGTCAGGAGCCAAAACATCTGAGTACCAAGGCCCTTGGGAGCCAAGGTATGACTGTATATATGTGCTGAGTGCTAGCCTTACTCCAAAGGAAAGGTGGCTTGTTATTCATAGATATTGAAAGCCAAATCACGAACACTCACAAGAGGCATTCTTTTTCACTTTAATTTCCTGAAGCCAAAGATTGGATTTTTAATGTATTAATGTATTTTTAATCTTGTGTTGGAAGCTGCCCAGAGTGGCTGGGGAAACCCAGCCAGTTG
This sequence comes from Podarcis erhardii, assembly GCF_964252035.2. Classification (NCBI taxonomy): domain Eukaryota; kingdom Metazoa; phylum Chordata; class Lepidosauria; order Squamata; family Lacertidae; genus Podarcis; species Podarcis erhardii. The sequence goes on along the minus strand of NC_138515.1, from coordinate 15,273,007 downwards.
GGTGGGGTAGAAATAATAAGTAGTAGTAGTAGTAGTAGTTGGAAATGTGTCTGTCTGCTGCCATTTCTTCCACAGTCATGAAAAACCATGGTTTTACTGCATATGTAGTGACTGTTTTGTTTTGTCTTTCCTTTTTCTCTCCTCTCCTCTCCTCTCCTCTCCTCTCCTCTCCTCTCCTCTCCTCTCCTCTCCTCTCCTCTTTTTTCTCCTTTCTCCTTCTCCTTCTTTGCATGCTGCCATGGCCTTTGGCTAGCGCACCACAATGCATGTGTTTTCTACCCACTGGTACAATGTATGATGTGCGGTCTCATGGCTGCATAAACATTTAGTCTCTGTTTTGGCTCTAGGCTACACTCTTTCATGGGTCCTGTACTCTTAAATGTTAAATGCTTCGGGGATCAACTATTTCTACTGCAGGTGCTGCTCCCATGAGTGGAAGATTGGCACAGAGCTCTTTGCTTTCGCCCTTTACTTCCATAATGACAGCCTTCGCTACAATAACAGCCATTATGGAGAATTAGTGATCTGTGTATGTGTACCTCCTTCATCTCCACCCATCTCTCTTGTACTTCCTGTGTGCATAACTGTGGGGAAATCAGGAAGCTATGTGCAAAAGCTGCACTCAGAGATAGAATGGGACCAGGGCCAGATTTAGGTTTGAATAGGCTACAAGCTACTGAAGGTAATGGGAGCCTTTATATGTCCAGCTGTCCTTTGTCAACAACAAATTGCTGCTGTTTTTTGTGTTGAATATATGCTATATGGTGATTTATGGACCTAATAGGTATCTAAAGCCATTTGTGCATGCAGAATGTAGGCACCCTATATATAGAAATGAGCAAACCAGTGATATTTCAGGGAGCAGGCTAGCAGGCGGGGCCCATGACTTACATCATAGGAGCCTACACAACACAAAACACTGTTGCTGTGTGTAGGTTTTATTTTATTTGGTTTTTTTCTTATATTTTGGAAATGTACATCCAGTTTTGTTTTCCTTTAATTTTTTTTGGGCCCCCAAGAGAGTGGGTCCCTAAGTTATAGCTTATTTAGCTTATACGTAAATCTGGCACGACAGCTGAGGGGGAGGTGGCGGGCAGACCGTTTGGGGCAGTGTGGAGCCTACGGGTGCCCAAGCCACCGTGTCACTCCCAAGAGAGACGTGTGGCTCGGGCACACTGCAGGCCCCGTGGTGAGTGCCAGCATTTTGTCACCCCCCCAGTGGTGACACCCAGGGTGGCCTGCCCCCACCACACAACCCTTCCTCTGCCCCTGAGGACAAAAGAAGGGAGGGAGATACCCCTATACCTCTACCTCTTGATTCCTGTCCCTGACAATCCAGGATGCAGCTTGGACTATGATTCATTGAAAAATTGGGGGGGGGGGACCAAAATTATGAGCTGGTTGGTTAGATGGAAAACCCAAGAATGCAGGGATAGGATTGCCTCCTCCCATACCAGCCTGTCCAGTCCCCAATGAGAGGCACAACTAATGGCAATGAAAGATAAGACCCCAGTGGCTGGGTCAAGATTGTGGAATACCTCCTTTGAAGGTATTTGCCAGTTAATAAGAGAATAACCCACTCCCACTTAGTAGTGGAAATAGTGACAGGCTAATTCTACGCTGTCAATTAAAACAATGGCGGTGGGGTTGCCACTCTAGAAAAGCAGTGTGAGGACTGACAACAGGAACAGCAAGCTAGTCGTTTAAGGCTAACAGCATCCTTCTTCCAGCTGGCTGGTGTCTCTCGCTGGTTTCTCCTGCTCATAGCATCTTGAGCTTCATCCCAATAAAGGCTGCAGGCAAATTCCTCCTTCACATCTGACACACAGTGGGGAGGGGCACCAATCTTGACTTCAGACCTGAGATCAATATGCTATAATGAACTTTCAGTGTGCTGGAGCAATAACTAGGTCCCATAGACAAAGTGCTGTCCCAAATCAACTGGAGGCCACATTTCAGAATGCATCCCAGAATGCCATTCTCTTCTGGACCCACATGGGCTCCTCAGTAGACCAATCAAGCTGTAAAAGGTTCCCTGAACACAGAATACAGTATAAACTCTATACCATCCTACTGATTTGAAAAAGATAATGTAAAACCCAGATGGTGCACTGTTGCTTTAAAAAAAGAGCCCACCTTGTATCTTCTTGTCCATCCCTTGGCAAATCCAATTGTTCTTCAAACGTTCTGTCCTTTTTCTAAAAATGCTGTGATGAAATTCTTTACTCCGTTTTATTACATTGTAGGGGTTTTTATTTTTGGTAAATCAATCTTTTCCTTTGACATTTATAAATGAAAACATAAAGCAAGCTGAATCCCTGGTTAGTACCCGTGTATTAAGGATGATCTTTCATGTATAGCAGTATTTGGTCTGATTTAATGCACTAACATTTCCAACTGGGCCCCAGTTTGGAAGCTGTGTTGGTCGCATTGCACCCTGTGGTTAAATAGTGGCTAATCAGTATTTATGAATAGGGTTTTGGAAGTCCCTAAAGAGAAGCACTTTTACAATGAAGTTAGAAAAGTGTTCCCTACCTTTATGAAACAGCACAAATGCTAAGCATCAAGATTCCGTGTTAGGGTGGAATGTTACTATTTCTTCTCTACTACCACCCCCAGCTGCATTTCAAAAAATGTGTAATGAAAATGCTGACAGTAATTTAAATGGAAGATACATTCCTTATAGACATTAAAGCTATTTGTTAAGCTTTGTAATTACTATGCAAATCAAGTGTCATAGCTAAAAAATGGCAGCGAAGTGAGCAAATTGGTGTGTGTGTGTGTGTGTGTGTGTGTGTGTGTCTCAGCTTAAAATACAACCAACGAGAAGGATGAGGGATGCATTTTAACTTGCAAGTTCCTTGCTCCCCCGCTCTCAAGCTGTAGTTCAGCAAACACTTGTTTGGGACTTTTACGAAATAGGATTGCACCTTAAGAAGTCCAAAATAAGTAAAACCTGGGAAGAATGTAACAAAACAATGTGTTTACATGTTTCAGAATACTAGCAGTACTTTATTAGAATATGCTCTCCTTACAATGTGTGAAAATTAAGTTGCATTTTGCAGTTACAGTGCATCTCAGGATTCATGAAAAAAAAAACAAGAGTGGTCCCTTGAAAAGGCTGTAAGCTGGATCTGCACCAAAATAATTAGTAAGGTTTATATCAAGTTATGTCTGATAATAGTAAAAAGGATACAAAGGCAGCACTAATGAGCCAGACTTATGATCAGGGCACCGTGTTTGCACTCTGTGTTGTTTTTAAATTAAACTTTTGTGCCGAGGTAACTCAAATTATATGACCCCCTTAATTTGGTATTTGTGTTTTTTTTCTTTTTTCTTGCTGTATCAATAAAAATCTTTAAATAATATTTTTTTAAAAATAAAAAATTATATGACCCCCCCAAAAAACAAAATTCTGAAACCAAACTTTTATTATATATATAATAGAGTTTGTTTTGCATCTGCTGGGAGCTATAGGCATCATTGAAATCTCATGCCCTTCCCATTATAAACCTCATTCACCAATTACTTCTAGCCAATTTTATTTACCAGGCATCACCAAAGCGCTTCCTAGCATTGCTTCCTAAGCATAGGGCCTAGAAATGTGCTTGCCCGTTTAAATTATTAGAGCACTAAATTTTATATTCTAGGCCTTTTCCACATTTCCACCCAATTGGTGCTTACGCACAATCTTACAAGATATTTATGTAGCCTAATGTTGTGTCCCCATTGCTACCATCATGGTAGTAGGTATATCTTAAAAGATCTATGTCACCACCCAACACCCAACACCCAAGTCAACACCCAAGTTCTAATTATCCACAGCAAGCTTCTTGGAAAAAAAGGGAGGGTATTGCTACCATAGAAAAACATGACACACACACACACACACACACACACACACACACACACTTAAGAAGACCACACATTTTTGATACAACCTTTACCAGTAAGTCGCTGAAATGGCTTTCTCATGTTGTGGGTTCCCTATGTCAGCCTTAATGTTCTCAAGTACTCAACATGTGAATCATTCTCATTCTGCCATGCTGAAGAGCCATTGGTTAGTAGTAGTGATGTGTTGGCTTGCTGAAGGTCTCAGGCTGAAGCCGCAGTACCTGAGTCCAGGTAGGACTAAGAAAAACTCTTATCTGAAACCTTGGAGGGTGGCTCCTAGTCAGCATAGATAATATAGAGTTAGATGGGACAACAGTCTGACTTTGGCCACCAAAAAGTTGAAGCTTCCATTGTGATATGTACTGGGGTGAGTGCTTAGAAATCTTTCTGCCAGGATGGCGGTCATCTGAGCCCAAGAATAGTGGTCTTCTGCTGCATTATGTTATGGAAGGATTGCAGGGTGCAGGTGTGTTCCAGGCTGCAGGCTGGCAGAAAACAGAGCAAGAGCTGTTGGTAGATAGCCTGATGATTTGCAGTAGAGAAATAAAGATTCCTGACACCAAACTGTTTATAGCAACAGAAACAACGAAAAGGCTTGGCTTATTCTTTTCATTTAAAATTATGCCCTTAGAAAATCATGCTTTGTAGTCATTCAGATGGTGATTTAGATTTAGATTTATAGGTAATCCTAGTGTATGGATCATCTATCTACCGTACAGTCTGGAATTATTACCGAATCTCTTGGGTCAGTACAATGGATACTTCACCATCTAGGATACCTATTCTGTATCTCTCTCATGAACCACCAATTTATACCTAACTCTGATTGGTGGGACTTAAACTGTTGTTGTTGTTTTAGTAAGATCTCCATGTCTCTTTCAGGTCACACTCTCAGTTGATTGGAGGAAACCATAAGGCTAAACAATCCTGACTTATGCCTCATTGTGAATGGAGAACATGGCCTAGAACATGCTCCAGAACCCTCTGAGATTAGGGATCCATCAAGAAGGACATAAAAACCAGCCCTTTAAGACCAAAGACTGATGTTGTCCAACATCCTGTTCCCCACCAGGGCCAACCAAATGCCTTTAGGGGGTGCTCCTAAGCAGGACACGAACACAGTCATGCTCTCTTGCTATTATTCACCAGAGAGTGGTATTCAGAGGTGCCTTTGATCCTGGAGGTCTTCTTCCAGTTGCAAAAAGCAATCAAATAGAAGAAGAGTTTGGACTTGATATCCCGCCTTTCACTCCCCTTAAGGAGTCTCAAAGCGGCTAACAATCTCCTTTCCTTTCCTCCCCCACCATAAACACCCTGTGAGGTGAGTGAGGCTGAGAGACTTCAGAGAAGTATGACTAGCCCAAGGTCACCCAGCAGCTGCATGTGGAGGAGCAGGGAAGCGAACCCAGTTCACCCGGTCCACTGCTCTTAACCACTACACCATGCTGGATCTCAGCATCTTTCTCCTTTGTCAGGCACCTGGCTGTTGGGCACCTTCTCCAGATGAAGGAGGAGGAGGTCCACAGTAGTGACGGAGGAAGAGGACACACAAACAGAGTGATGCCTGAACCAGTATTGTATCTGTTGGCCTGCTCAGCCTGTCAGTCTCGTTGCAAAGTCAGAAGAACCTGCTGTGAGTCTTCTTTAATTTTCAGTCTGTCCTCATCCTATATTCTTCTGAGATATGACAGTTCTATTCATAGAATACCCAGGACAATACTTTTGTCATTTATAATTGTTTCCAGAGCAGCTTGATGCATCCCTTAACAACAGCTATAAAAAGCCTGCAACAGTGTCTTTTATTACACTCCATGAGCATGCTGTTTAGCAAACAAGGGTGGGCCAGTGTGGTCATAAGAAGCTCACATGGTCTCATTTCTTTACACAGCTTTGTTCTTTTGCAGAGTTAGAACTCCACCATATGCCTAATGGAAACTGAGATGAGCGTCACAGAGCTCTTACATACTTAAAAAAAAATATTAGTCAAGTTTCCTCACTGTATCCTGAAAAATCGGTAGGCTGAGTTAGAGGCCCAACAATGTACAGTAGCACCTAGGCTTACCTTACTCTTGGGTAAAGTAAACTTTGGGTTGCGAAAGTGGCAAACCCGGAAGTGTTTTGCTCCAAGCACTCTACTGCACCACACACATGCACAGAAGCGGTCCCTCAAATTGTGGAAACCCCAGACGGATCCCGTCTGCAACTGGAGGTACCACTGTATTCCTTTCCAAAGTAAACCAGAATGAGATTTACTCACAGTCAAGTGAATTTAAGGATTGCAACCTCACAGTGTACCTATCTACTCAGAAGTAAGCCCTATTGTACTAAGTAGGATTTACTGCCAGTTAGGAATGGGGAAGAACTTCAATTCAGAAGACACTCATTTAAAGGCAAACCTATCAGCCACCTTTGGTCAAATAAATAAAATATGTGCTTGAAGCTTGAATGGAATAATGTCTCTGGGTTGAAAATAAGGCAGCCAACCTTGGCTTAAGTATTGACTTTGATTTTGTTTTTTTATGCACCTATGTTACTTTCATCAGTTCTCAGTCAAATTGTTTTAAAATTACTGTTTCCCTCCAGAGTCCCAGAGTCCTAGACCCCTCAGGGCTTAGAAAGCTTTCCTTAAACAGTTGCTCTGCCCACCAAAGTCCAGTGGTCAAGTATCTGCTTTGCATGAAGAAGATCACAGGTAGGGTTGGGCTTGACCACCTCATTTTCCTTACATGACTGCTTAAAACCCACATGAATTTCTGTAGTCGACCTCTGCAGCCTGACTAATAGTGGTCCCAAGGAACATGGCTAGCCTTTGGTATAGTTGGCTAGCAAGCATCACAAATATATTTCATGATGGAAATATAGCAATCGAGATTCACAAATATGTCACAAATGATAGAAAACCCATGACAATCTTCTTATTCCCTTTGTTGGAGCAATTCATTAATTCAATATGAAATTCTGCAGGAGAAAATAGAGTCATTCTAACCTTTATATTACTTTTTCTGTTTTGTGTTAATTTTCTTTCATGAACAAGAAGGCAAGGGGGATGAGAAATGTTATTATTTTAATTATCATCACAGAGGCTCTTCACCACAGAGTTCAACAATAATTTTATTCCCTGCAGAGTTCATTTGCTTAAATACGTGGAAGGGAATTCCAGAGGAGAAAAATGTCATTAAAATATGCTTTGCGGTTTATTACTGGGGAAGGATTCAACCAACCCCTGAAAACAAACAAACCAAGTATTATATTAGAAAGTATGCCTTGCAATCTCACCTATGCCTTTATATTATGATGATGAAATTAACTGTATGCATGAATAAAGCACCCTGCTCCCCTTGCAGACATTTAGGGTGTACACACATGGACACTGAGGGTGTGGTTAAGAAGATGCCAAAGGAGGGGACACTAGCAACATCCACATGCTAATTCAGCAAGCAAATTAGGTTGCCTAAATAGGATTATTTCATCCTCACATCAACCGTGTTAGGTAGGCTAGGTTGAGAGATTGAGACCCAAAGCTTGTCAGTCTATACCACAGTTAATCTGGGCAAGAACAAATATCTAACAAATAAAGCTAGAATTCATAAGCAGTCATACTTGAGTGAGTAACATTGCACCAAAACTGTTTGAAATATACTGTTATTCGCTCAGTTTGTAGATCCATCAGCACACAAAAATTCTAGTCATTATATGCCCATCCTGTACCCATTTACTTAGAGGTTTTGATGATTAGGCGGTATATCAATCCTGTCAAAATAAATTTATTTTGCATTTGGCCCCATTGGTGCTAGTGCAACGTCCAGTCTTCAGAAAGAACAATGCAGATTTTAAAAGATTCTAAATAATAATAGAAAGGATAATATTATTGCTATATGGGCAGACATGGGACCTTTCTGAAATATTGCCAGTTCAGTACCCGAATGACAGCTACTCTTCTGTACATATTTTGGTGGCCATCAAGCTATCGAGGTCTAAGTTCCACTGTCCAATTCTTTAAGTCAAATTTGTGGGAGTACAAACACTGGGGAAGGGCCATAGCCCAGCGTTCGAGCATCTGCTTTGTATCCAGAATGTTCCAGGTCCAATTCCCAGCATCTTTAGGTAGGGCTAGTCACAGATTCCTTTCTAAAACCTGGGAGAGCCAGTAGTGGAGAGCATGGTAGCATGGAGATAATTGCCTGACCTCTGAGCAAGTGAATCATGGCTGCTTACTGCGTGGATCAAGGTTGCCATGAGGTTAGGGCAGGGCAAACACAGCGGCTTGGCGTTCCTACTGGTGTGTTTGCACCATGCCACCCTCCCCACTGCCTTCTCCCCTTCTCCCTCCTGGTAAGTGGCAGTGACTCACCTGTTGGGAGGTCAGGTAAGTATGATCAAGGCAGCTCCAGGTTTACTTCCTGTGCTTAGTAAGAGCTTAGATGACTTTCGGAAGTTATGTACTGCCAATCCAGCCAGACAGCCCCTTGGCTGATCTGGTAACTTCCATAGCTGTCAACGTTTCCCTTTTTTAAAGGGAAATTCCCTCATTCCGAATAGGATTCCTCGCAAGAAAAGGGAAAAGTTGAAAGTTATGGTAACTTCTCCAAGCACAAATTTTGCCATCTCTGGTTGCAGGCAGTTCCCAAGACCTCCAAAGGAGGAGTATAACAAACTGCGGCACTCATGGAACCCCACAATGCAATTTCTTCCGAGCCACCTTGTGGTGGAAAGTTTTCACAAGATGGAAGTTTTCAGGAAGACTGATGCAAGACCGAAATTGTAGCTAGAAATTTCTCATAGCTATGCCAGACTCACAAAATTGAAAAACAAGTATTGGTGGAGGCGTACATAAAATGTCCTCATGCATGTCTTACACTGGTCTCGGCAATAGGAAGTGGAATCCTATTTCATTAATAAAACACACGGCAAGAAGAGGCCCTACTCAGTAGTAAACCTGAGAGGTTTACAAGAGGTATGATTCATCTGCTTAATTTCAGCATTCTTGGTTGCTGAAAGACACAGGAGCCCAGCCAATTAACAAGGTGCCAGGCCCATTTCCTAGCTTTGTGCAAAGTGGTAAGAAAATGCAGGAGTTCTGGAGAACTAGTCAAAACTAATGTACAGTCTTCTGAAATCTCCCTAGTCCAGAGGACTCTGGGCTTGCATTATTAGATTCTCCTATCCTGCCATATTGCAGAAAATCATACCCGCTCACTGCTGGAAGAGTTATACTTGCAACGATTATAAATGTAAGAAATTCCCGAAAAGATGGCCAGTGAAGGATAGGACGTTTTCCTTTTTTTAATGAAGTTAACACAACCAAAGAGAAATAGCCTTGGATAAAGGCAAATGGACAATGTCATGCCAATCTGGGTTCCGTTTTATCACTCACATCAAAGATAAGAGATTTGTCCTGCTAAACTGATTAGATTAAATTCATTTTCCTTGTCTTAAGAAAAAAGGGACGGTCCATTCCTACTTTGTAAAATAAGAGAGAGGGAGGGAGAGAGAGAGGCTTAAAAATCTTAGAATAAAGCTTCAACAATAGTGCTTTAATGATAGCTAACTGAGAATATGTTTTCAAATTGCTCGTTTCCCCCTTTACCCTTTCCTCTCTTTCTGTTTCTCTTTGCAACAGATGGTCTCCTTTGAATGTTTTTTTACAATCCGTCTCCAAACTTGTAAAGCACATATAAACACACACACACCACCAAGAAAAGCTGAATCTTGATACATGTATAATTTATGCAAATGAAGCTTTTTTAAATTTTAATTTTTGCATTTTTAGCATAACTTATTCTGCTGATGTTGGGGAGGTATGCCATGCAGGGCACACAAAACAAGTCCCACCTCCAGTGGCTATTAATCATATTCAGTTATCCTGCTGGCCTTATGTTTACCTTTTGCCAGAATCCTGTGCAGGACCTGGTGGTCAGGGTGAGTATGGCAGGGTCAAGAGTGATGTGGCAATAAGAGCCCACTGCTTTTCAAAATAACTTTTATTTGGTTTTGCAAATTTAAAATTATAATCATACCACAACAGATCCACAGTTAAAAGATTCTCTGGACTCCCCCCTTCCCCCTCCATGGGTTCTGTTGTTACCCCTTTTCTACAGCATCTTTTTTCAATAATCCAAGTTTTTATTTATTTATAACTCCATTATATCCCTAGTTCTTGTTACATTTCAAGTGTTGTTGCAGTCCTGCTAGTGTTTTCAACTGCTTACACTGGTCTTCTAGGTAAATTGTATTTTTCCCCTGTTCCTCATTGAAGTTTAGTCTTCCAGGTTTCTGAACTTTCCAGTCAGCTTTGCCATTTCGGCATAGTCCAACAACTTAATTTGCCATTCTTCTCTGGTAGGGACTTTATCTTCTTTCCATCTCTGGGCTAACAACATTCGTGCAGCTGTCGTCGCATACATAAAAAGTCTTTCCTGCTCCTTGGGAATTTCAGCACGTACCATTCCTACTCAAAAAGCCTCTGTTTTTATTTGTTTTTAAACAAAAGTTATTTCAAACATTTCTTTTCAATTCATTGTACTGTATATCATTTCCCAGAATGCTTTTATTACCTTACATTTGCACCACATATGATAAAAGGCACCTTCTTTTTCTTTACACTAAGAGTCCACTGCTGATTTCTGCAATCTCCTGGCACAGTTGCTCTTTTCTCCTCACTATTGACTGAGCAAGGGGAATAACAAGGAGTAGGTGCAGCAATTCTTGCACCCTTTCAACTTTTGTGGATTGGGTCCAGGGAGCAGGCAAGTGAATGGGCAGTGATCAGAGTGGCAACACAAGTTGGGTGGACTCAGGGAAACTGAGGCAAACTGAGATATCTTGCCCAATGGCACCCTAAAACTAAGTTGTCCATTAATTATATTTTCTCCTAAGCTAAGGAGCTAAGAGCAGGGATATAATTGCTCTCCTGCTCACTCTGAAAGTCTTTGGGGCTTCACAAGTGCTCAACTCAATGACTCGGAAAGCCTCACACACCGCTCGCTACTGCCTCAACCTTATACTGTCCCTTCCCCAAGGCAAAACACAGACCCTGAAGAAATGGAAGGGATCCTCCCTTAGTTTGTGTGAACGGTGGTCGGAAGAAGCTGTGTGGGTGGGAGAAAGGCACTCCTCCATGGAGGACCTCTGAGAGTGTGGCATTTCTATGGAAACCTTGGGTTTTCCCTCCCCCCCCCCCACAGGTTACAGAGTCCACTAACCCAGAAATAGTACCTCAGGTTAAGAACTTTGCTTCAGGATGAGAAATAGCGCAGTGGCGGAACAACAGCAGCGAGAGGCCCCATTCGCTAAAGTGGTACCTCAGGTTAAGAACAGTTTCAGGTTAAAAACGGACCTCTGGAACGAACTAAGTTCTTAACCCGAGGTACCACTGTAGTAGTTTATTTCTTTTACATCTGATGGGAGGGTGTTCCTCAGGGCGGGCACCACTACCGAGAAGGCCCTCTACCTGGTTCCCTGTAGCCTCACTTCTTGCAGGGAGGGAACCCCCAGAAGGCCCTCGGCACTGGACCTCAGTGTCCGGGTAGAACGATGGGGGTGGAGACGCTCCTTCAGGTATACAGGAATGAGGCCATTTAAGGCTTTAAAGGTCAGCATCAACACCTTGAATTGAACCTTTCCATCTGCACCCACAGAAACCGACAGAGGAAGCCCCACCTTGCCTTGAGTCTTCATTATATTAGACCCTCCAAGTGTCCCTATTTTTCAGGGATATCCTTGATTTAGAGAAGCCATCCCAGTTTCCAATTTGATCCCTGAATGCTCCACTTTTCCTTAGGACGTCCTCATTTTCATCGGAGAAATGTTGGAGGGTATGTTATATTCAATAAGGGGAAGCAAAGGAGCTGAGGAGGCTGACAATTTTTCTACTTGGAATTTAATCCGAGGGGAAGAAGGACTTTCTCCCTCATGGAGGTTTTAATGAGCTTTCAAATTCTTTTCCAAGCCCAGTGTGGGGAAAATGCACCAATATCTCTAGATCTGCATGTTTTTTTCAGAAGACATGGTCTCAGGTCGAATAGAAAAGAGATATATATCTATATATATCTATATACCAGTTCCACAAACATTCCCATTCCCTGGAGTGTCATTTTGAGCTGTACACATCTAAATTACTACTTCCCCCCTTCTCCTCCTTTGCTTGCTTTTCACCTGCACAAACAGCTAACCATTAGTTCAACTGTGGAATGTTTCTTTTGCCTAGCATTTAATTAACATTCCCCTTAGGTTTGTTAATTGGTTGGGTCACACCATTGTTGAAACAAGTCTCTTTAACATACTAATCATAAAGGTCATTCAAGGGGGGGGGAGCCCCAATATTCTGCCAGCAGATGCAGCGGAAAGCAAACAGTATGGTTCACAGTTATAGGAGAATGTGGGGTTTCAATGTTTGTGGGCTAAAATCAGCTCAAAGATTTATACGACCTGAAGAGAAACCGGAGTATATTATGGCTAAAATCAGCTTATATGTCAGAGAAATCCAGTGGCACTGATCTAGCTGTAGTTGCGGGTATGTATTGTCTGAAGAAATGCTTTCCTTTGTGTACCTGAATCTACGGTCTTTTTTGGGTGATCTTCACCAAGATATAGCTTACAAGGGAGGGAGAAAATATTGATCTGTATCTACATATAATTCACAATGCCCTACAAGTTTCTGTCATAGTCTTTACCCTCCACCCGCACTTTATTTTTTTAACCAAAAAAGTCTCAAGCAATTTATTGGTGGTTTTTGTTCTCTGTCTAGCTCTACAACATGCTTTGAAAATTATATATAAATTGTGTCCTCCCTAAAAGAGGGCATGTGTTGCGGTGAGACCTGGAGACTGACCCCCTGTGTTGTGGGTGGGTTTGATTGGTTAGCCACAACACCCGATTGGTGGGTCCCTCGATGTTGGGTTCAATCTGACCAATGGGGCGCAGTCCAAACAGATTGAGGGACCTATATGTACCCATGCACGTGACCCAGAGCCTCCTCTTTCGGCTCGTGCATTTGGAACAAGCTAACAGCATGTCCTCTGTGCAGCCGAGAGACTTACCTTCGAAGGATCGTCTGGGTGATTTCTTTCTGTTTTTTTATCCCCCCTTTTCGTTATTGCTTTTATTCTTCCATTTGAGTTGTCCTCTCCCCCTTCCCTTCCCTTCCCTTCCCCTTCCTCTTAATGGGGCTTTCCCCCTCTGGAACTCCAGCCCCTGGGTGCTCCCATTGCAGAGCTTGCTGCTACTCTCCCCTTTCATTTTGGCAGCTGGTTTTTTCCGGCTGCAGCAGCAACCTTGTGCTTAATATGCAAGTGCGTTTGTCACTCCTGTAGCCCTGTTTCATAGCAGCGAGAGTTCCCTCTCCTTGCCTTTATTGTGCTCCCTTCGTTTTAGCCAGATCGTGTATTTGTTAAGGGTCGGAAAACCCCCTGTCTCGTTCCAACCGCCATTTTAGGTCACAGAGTCTGGGTCTTCCTGATTAGTTTTGGTGGGAGCGCCATTTTGCAGTGGTGGGAGTGCCATCTTTTTGAGGCGGGAGACCATTTTAAAGGCCTGGGTCTTTTGTGTACTTGTAAAGCGTCTTCCGACCTCAGGAGGAGGTGGTGTTGTGAGCTTCACACCCCCAACATGCTCACGGGGGCTGGCTTCCAGCCCCCACGAGATCTGGGGAATCCTTGGCCGCGTCATCCCCTGGGCAGCCAATCAGTGTGGCCTGCCTCATTTAAGGCAGGCGCGACCGGTATGGGTATTGTTATGTAGATGGATGGGGGGGAGCGCCATTACCTTCCCTGGATATTGAAGGATAGTCCGGTAAAGGATTCTGGGGGGCGTGGCCCTGTCCAAAGCCTATGGAGGTCAGGGCCTAAGGCATGCCCCCAAGTGGTGACCCCGGGGGAGTTCCTAGTTGATGTGCATCAGCAGGGCTCCCCCTGCTGGTGTTAACCCTCCCCGGTCTTCAAGCAAGCAGGCTGAAGCTGGATAGTCGGATAGTCGGATAGGACCAATGCCTAAGCCAATACCGCTCATCACCTGTAACCAATAAAAGTTGTGGCCAATTTTAGCCCATTAACCTAAATAATGGTGTCATGTGTCTTTATTAATACTGGTGGGAGATGGGAACTCGCCATGCAATTAGTATTCCCTACACAAGACAAAAGGATTGTGATGCCTATTAAAAGGAATCCCAGTCCTGCTCTCCTTTCTAAGAGGGTCATTAGGGATCCCTCTCAGTCAGCCCCTGCAGTTCATCAGCCTACGCTGGATTGCTTGAGTGCAATTATGGCCAATATTGGCTCAGACCCTGCTGCCATGACTCACTTTAATACAGAAATTGAGTCACTGGCCCAGCAGTTTGGGAGGCAGCCCGATGCTCAGCCTGGCCCTTCCATGTCCTCTACTGTTTTTGAGGCTCATGGTGTTGGTTACTATTTCCCTCACTGAGCAGCAGATGCATGTCACAAGACAATGTTTACATTCCACAGTCCAAGTTACTGTTGGATTCCCACGGGAAAGGGAGACTGGATGTGACGTACACTGGTTTCCTGTTTTTCAGTGTTCTGTCGTTTCTTTGTTAGAGTGAGAGTTGCTTCTCTGCTCTCACAGAGGCAACATGTACGTTTGTGTCTTCTCGGTATAGATGAGAAATAAAAAATTAGCATGTAGCATGATACCTGCTTATCCTTTCGTCTGCGAAACTACACTCTGCTGCATCAGCTCCAGATGGGCTGGAGCTGATCAAAATCTAACACATGGTCCTTCGGATGTGATCCTGGGGCTTTGCTGTCTCAGTTTCAGCTTTCCAGAATACCAGTCCCAGTTAGTCCTAGGGGTCTTCCTAGGAGCATGGGTACTATGGTGCAGCGGGCCTTTCGGTCAGGGCTGCCTTGTTTGCAGTCCACACAGCATGTGGGAAGGGGAATTTTCTCCCAACCAAGCTCCTCACATGTTTTTAGTTCACGCAGGATCGGTCTGTTCCTTCGAGGGAGGTGCTCAGTGTCCAGTCTTCGGAAGAGGATCTCCCGGTGCCTGGAGTCCCTTCAACTGGTGGCAAGTGGCAGAGGAGTCATCGCTCCAAACACAGGGTCAAGAGGCGCAGAGATGGCAATTCCTCCTCTTCTACTGGTACGTCTTCTCATATCTCTGATGAGGATTCAGACACAGTTCTGGGTCTGTATTGGGGTCATGGTGAAGGGGCCTGCTGAAAATTGGCAGCATTTAAGGGCATTTTTCTGCAAATAATTTTCCCCAATATAATGCATTGGGGAGGGGGGTTCACCAATAAATGCATGTTATGCAATCTTTATGCTGATTTGTGCATTTTTGTGTACATTACTTTAGTTGAAGAATTGCATTGCAAAATTCAGCAAAAGTGGATTTTGAAGGATAGCTACATTGTAGTTCACAAGTTATTTTGGACGTGCATATTCACACCAACATTTTATGAACTGACATTCAGTCTCTCATTTCATTCTGTCACAAGAGTGCTTATTTTTTTACTTTGCATATTTAGAATCTCGATCTCAGAAGCCTCCAATGTTACCAAATAAAAACGGATGTGTGCTTTGCTACAGATGAATAATATGTAGTTCTTATTTTCTGTATTAATGATTACCATGCAAATTTTGAAATTTCACTTCAATCCAATGCTGGCGATGAAAGGACATGGGAGAGTGTGGGAACAATTCTTACTAAATGCGGTAGCCCACAATATGACTGAAGTCTAATGGTTAAAGGATGCTGGCAGCTAATTCCTGTTCAATGATCTGCATATGCAATGTATGACAAAATCTAAGGACCCCTATGCTCTGTTACAGAGAGCTAGTGTGGTGGAGTGGATAGAATGCTATTTAAGCATTTGGTAAGGAAGAGTAGACAGTAGGTGTTTGATTTTTAAGAGAGAGATTAATGAAGACTGCAGCTGGCATGGATCATCTTAGGCACTGCCTATGCTTTATATATAGCAGAGTGTCCCTTCTAAGATGATGGCTGCCATGGCAAACAACAACAAATAAACTATTCTTCTTGATTTGGATATACTGGTTTTACCCACATCTAAACTTATGCACATTTCATTAGTAGATTAATCAACTAAAACAAATAGATTAATCAACTAAAACAAATAGATTAATCAACTAAAACTCATTAAGCATTTGGATAAAATAAATTCATGCAAGTTAGGCTTAATACATACAATGTGCTCAGACAAGTGCACGTATGCACACACTCCCTTGGTTTGAAGGTTGTTAAACGCCCTTGTCGTTGATTCTTAAATTTGGAAAGAAGAACAGCACAGAAGTGACAGTGAAGCAATATTAGGAGTACTAATTATATTGTCAATCAAGCGTGTTGAGAGGTGACACTGTCCTTTTATCCTCAGCTGACCCACTTCTGCTTGAATATTCTAACGCATTAAATACCAGCAATATGAAACATTGCAGAGTACATTGGAATCCTTACAAGACTGGAAGCCTGACATGATAAGATTGAGAACGGATTTTCATAGGTAGGTTTTGCATAGGCAGCTTCCATCAAGCTTTCCTTTCTCTGACGTGTTTAGTAAGAGTGTCAAGCGATTCATTAAAAAATCATGGTCCTGGTATATTTCCTTTTTTATGTCAGTGGTGTTGCCCCAGAAGTAATCCATGTCCCATTGCTCTTAAAATAGATTGCATTTTATGTGTAAAAAAATAAATAAAGCAGATGTAAATATTTAATATACACATCCTGAGCCAATAGTATATCAAGGTGTAATTTGTTGTAGTTCATGTACATAATAAAACATTAAGCAGATCCTGCTGAGATGTACATACAGGACACTCTCAGAAGGGAATGAAATATAGCAAATCAAAGTTCACAAATGAAAGATGGAATGTAGTAGGGTCCCCCTCCCCACTCTAATAAATTCTAATAACTGAAGTCAGCATTTCTGGAAACGGGCCACCTTCCTATCTGACACATTGGTATTGATTATCTCTGCATCATCTGTTCGTACTTAAGGATACAGAACTTTTCCAAAAATGCTTCGTCCAAGGAGTCTCAGGTTATTGTGGATTGACAACAGCAATGTTATTACAGCACCATCAACATATATTATGCTTTCTACAATTTCCTATATAGAAAAAGAATAGATCTCATCTGCCTGCCCCTTTCTGCCAGCTCATCCAAAGGCGGCAAAATAGAAAAGAAAAGAGGAACAGCTGCTTCTGCGTCCAGGAAAGCAGAATTGAGGGAGAATTTTTGCCACCTACCAAAAAGCAGCCAAAACCATCAGGGATTCAAGGAAACAGCAGGATAATCTTGCATAGCACAATGGCAGCTGCAGCTTCTGATGGGAGTCACTGATGAGAATCATTTCCTGATAGGGTATGCTCTAGCACAGGGGTCTCCAAACTAAGGCCCAGGTGCCGGATGCGGCCCAATCGCTTTCTCAATCCGGCCCACGGACAGTCTGGGAATCAACGTGTTTTTACATGAATAGAATGTGTCCTTTTATTTAAAATGCATCTCTGGATTATTTGTGGGGCATAGGAATTCGTTTATTCCCCCACCCCCCCAAAAAATATAGTCCGGTCCCCCACAAGGTCTGAGGGATAGTGGACTGGCCACCTGCTGAAAAAGTTTGCTGACCCCTGATCTAGCAGTTCGAAAGCATGCCAGTGCAAGTAGATAAATAGGTACCGTTGTGGTGGAAAGATAAATGGCATTTCTGTGTGCTCTGGTTTTCGTCACGGTGTTCCGTTGTGCCAGAAGCGGTTTAGTCCTGCTGGCCACATGACCCGGAAAGCTGCCTGTGGACAAACGCCGGCTCCTTTGGCCTGAAAGTGAGATATGCGCCGCAACCCCATAGTCGGCTTTGACTGGACTTAACCATCCAGGGGCAATAGGCAACATTCAAGAGTGACTAATGATTTTCCCCAAATAACAAGAGATGTCTACTCTGAATTATTGTCTTGAACTAAATCAGCCAGGAGAGAAATATGTTCAATAATTAGTCTTCCCATGATGGTAGGCAGCCAGAGGAGGAAGGCATTAATGCACACTCAAAGAAGTGGAACTCCCGAAAACTCATTTTTTAAACAAAACGAAACAAAAGAAGTAATAGTCAAAGTAGACATGATACAAAACATTCAGCTTCAAGACTGCGGGGTGTGTTCCAAACTTCATCAAGGGGTACAGGTTTGCCTCTGTGTTTGTGCTCCCCCTGAAGAGGGCTAAGATCAATAGTGGCAACCAGTTTTCCTGAACAGTCAGCCTAATGACTCTTAATTCCTGCATAAAGATTGTCTTGCCCAGCTGAAATGTATAACATTAACTGGCAGTCTGCAAAGCAACTTGCTAAAAAGTGAAAATAATTTTCCACAGGCTTACTCAGTAAGTGAAAAATTCCAGTTTTTGAAAAGTTTTTATGTTGCCATTTACCTCCTATGCGGAAGCTCTACCAGCTCCTGACTTCATTGCAATAAAATACGTGTATGTGTGTGTGTGTGTGTGTGTGTGAGAGAGAGAATATATATTTGGAAATTTGAAAAATGCAATTTTCTTCCCCCTGAGAAATGAAGCCATGCTGACTGTGGTGGAAGGAATATTTTGTTTTGGGACAGCTAGCATTTAATCACAGTAATTTGGTGGACGGATTAAAAATTGTGCTTGCTTTTCACATGAATCTATGCTGGTCAATAGAGAGATCCCTAATATTTCCCCAAAAAACCATGGGGAGAAGAAGCCCCTTTGCACCAGAAAGCCTTGCAGTAACAGGGTCTTTGCTGGGTACATGTGACATTTTCCTTGTCCCTCCCCCACCATCCTTCCCCCATGCAACTCAAGGTAAAGATCTCTCTTTTTCATTGAGAAGAAGCTATATTCCCCAAAAGCAAGTAACCTACCACCCACCAACAAACCTTTGTGTAGCAGGGTTGTTGTTGCTTTTTAGATTTCTTTCCGACCTTCCATTCATGCTCCTTGTTCTGCATTTTCCTCACCCCGGGCTTTCCTAGCGATCCATGCTTCTTTCCCCATTTGCCACCCTTCCCCTCTGTATGGTTTCCTATTGTATTCATTCCAAAACGGTAAACTCTTCACTTTTGTCAGAACCACAGCAGCTGTCAGATGAAGTTTGGGCAGACTTCATTTTCTCAGAAGGGATGCACCCACAAATTGCATCCAGGTAAAGGTAAAGGTAAAGGCACCCCTGACCATTAGGTCCAGTCATGACCGACTCTGGGGTTGCGGTGCTCATCTTGCTTTATTGGCCAAGGGAGCCGGCGTACAGCTTCTGGGTCATGTGGCCAGCATGACTAAGCCGCTTCTGGCAAACCAGAGCAGTGCACAGAAACGCCGTTTACCTTCCCGTTGGAGCGGTACCTATTTATCTACTTGCACTTTGACGTGCTTTCAAACTGCTAGGTTGGCAGGAGCAGGGACCGAGCAATGGGAGCTCACCCCATTGCAGGGATTTGAACCACCGACCTTCTGATCGGCAAGTCCTAGGCTCTGTGGTTTAACCCACAGTGCCACCCGCGTCCCAATTGCATCCAAGGAAATGGAAAAAAAAGTTATAGACTTTTCCTTTGTTTATCTTGAAATAAAAATGTTAAGGTGCTCTGCAGAGAAATCCCAGAAAATATCTACCTATAGTTTGGCAGGTTTTATCTACTCTAGATGGGCTTATATGCCTGCAAAAAGGGAGGTTATAGCCATTGTTTATTTATTTCATTTTTTAAAAAATCTCATTATAATAGTGAAGGGTGGGAGGAACACTGCTTCATTTTTAATAGATGTAATTCGGTTCCAAATAACAAGAGAAAGTGACTCTGCTTCCCCACGCTACAGACACAAATATTGTGGCTGGTGCCCACCTCCAGTAGATATATTTCTGACTATGCTTGCATAAGTTAGACATTCATACTCTCTCAAAAATTGGTGGGCTTCTCCTTAGTTTCCTTTTCTTCTTAATTAGTGATCGTGTTGCATTGGTATAAGATGTTCTCTCTCTCTTTATTGCCTGTATTTTTAACTTTACTTGAAAATCAAATTCCAGTTTTTAAAAATAAAAAAGACAACTTCTTCTACTTATATTCCCTTGTGTGTGCAGCTGCAGAGGAATGTGGGCTGGGTTCAGCAGCAGCAGCAGCAGCAGCACAGATTGCAATAGCTTAGGTCAGATCCTGTCAGGGACTGGACTGACGAGGAATGGTGGAAAACGCCTCTCCTCTCTCCAAACCTTCCTAAGAAGAGGAGGACAGTATAGATTTAGAACAGTGGTTTGCAGAAGGGCATAGTTCAGAGGCTGCAGAGGGGAGAAGCTGGGGAAAATTGAGAGAGGAACAGTAGGAAGAAGAAACAACAGGGGAGAGACAGCTGACAGACTCAGCATCTTTGGAAAACATTCCTGACCCCCCCACACACACCCACCCAGGACAAAGGCAGGCATTGAGAGTAGTAGAACAGAAAGCTCAGAGGTAGAAAGCACAGATCAGCTGGTGCAGAATAGGAGGAACGGAGAGGGTGGGACTTTACTTGGAGCAGTGCCATTATTCTAAGAGAGACCAAAATCCTTCGTTTCTCTCTGTGAATATTGAATAAACTACTTGCTAAGAATATTGAATGGGACGCAGGTGGCACTGTGGGTTAAACCACAGGGCCTAGGACTTGTTGATCAGAAGGTCGGTGGTTCGAATCCCCGTGACAGGGTGAGCTCCCCTTGCTCGGTCCCTGCTCCTGCCAACCTAGCAGTTTGAAAGCACGTCAAAGTGCAAGTAGATAAATAGGTACCGCTCCGGTGGGAAGGTAAACGGTGTTTCCGTGCGCTGCTCTGGTTCGCCAGAAGCGGCTTAGTCATGCTGGCCACATGACCCGGAAGCTGTACGCTGGCTCCCTCAGCCAATAAAGCGAGATGAGCGCCGCAACCCCAAAGTCAGCCACAACTGGACCTAATGGTCAGGGGTCCCTTTACCTTTACTAAGAATATTGAATAAATTACTTGCTAAGAACTCTTCTTCTTTTTCAAACAAGATGAATTTTAATAGGGAGAAATGTAAAGTATTGCACTTGGGCAAAAAAAATGAGAGGCACAAATACAAGATGGGTGACACCTGGCTTGAGAGCAGTACATGTGAAAAGGATCTAGGAGTCTTGGTTGACCACAAACTTGACATGAGCCAACAGTGTGACGCGGCAGCTAAAAAAGCCAATGCAATTCTGGGCTGCATCAATAGGAGTATTGCATCTAGATCAAGGGAAGTAATAGTGCCACTGTATTCTGCTCTGGTCAGACCTCACCTGGAGTACTGTGTCCAGTTCTGGGCACCACAGTTCAAGAAGGACACTGACAAACTGGAACGTGTCCAGAGGAGGGCAACCAAAATGGTCAAAGGCCTGGAAACGATGCCTTATGAAGAACGGCTAAGGGAGCTGGGCATGTTTAGCCTGGAGAAGAGGAGGTTAAGGGGTGATATGATAGCCATGTTCAAATATATAAAAGGATGTCACATAGAGGAGGGAGAAAGGTTGTTTTCTGCTGCTCCAGAGAAGTGGACACGGAGCAATGGTTCCAAACTACAAGAAAAAAGATTCCACCTAAACATTAGGAAGAACTTCCTGACAGTAAGAGCTGTTCGACAGTGGAATTTGCTGCCAAGGAGTGGGGTGGAGTCTCCTTCTTTGGAGGTCTTTAAGCAGAGGCTTGACAACCATATGTCAGGAGTGCTCTGAAGGTGTTTCCTGCTTGGCAGGGGGTTGGACTCGATGGCCCTTGTGGTCTCTTCCAACTCTATTATTCTATGATTCTATGATTCTATGATTCTGCTTCTTGGCATTCCACCATGGGAGGGATAGGATTCCCTGAAGTTTGACAGATCCACACCTTGGGAGGTCTTCAACTACAGTAAGTTTTAGTCCTATTGGAATTAACAAGCATGACTCAGGGCCATGAATTTCAATAGGCCTAGTCTAAGTAAAACTTAGTTGAATAGCACCCCATGCATTTAAAGCATAAAGACTCCGGGGAATAGTAGTTTGCTAAAGTTGCTGAGAATTGCAGCTCTGTGAGAGGAAAACTACAATTCCCAGGATTCTTGGCGGCGCGGGGCAGATGTGCTTTAAATGTGTGTTGAATGTGCTTCGAATGTGTGGATCTGCCCTGAGTATGTGCCATCGAATATCCTCCAGAACAAAGGATGTTGATTTCTGGTAACTATTTGTCTACTTGTGAATTCAGAGTGGTTTGGGACTCTAGAATATGGAAGGGAAAAGGAAACAGGTACATCAACTGGCCCGAAAGCATTAGAGAGAAAGGGAACATATTTTTATCAGTTGCAAGCACAGTTTTCAAAAATTAGCATTTTGCTTTAGTGTTTTCACCAAGGCTGCCTCATGTCGTACTGCAGACAGGTCTCACACAATTGCAAACAAAATAAAACCATTTCCTGCAAAGAGAAATGTAGCATGTTGTAATGGTTGTGAGGGGGTTACTTGTGCGTAAATTGCCTTCAGTTTAGTTAGATTGTTCGCTCAACCATGTTTAGGGTTAGAGCTCGCCCTCTGTGACCTGTTAGTCACTTGCAGAATCCGTCAGTGGGCATTTCTTGAATCTCTTCCAGCATAAAAGCTGTTTGACCCCCAGTCTCCTCCTATGTTCCCTGCGCGGAACGCGTCTGCGCAAGTAAGGGGAAGGCAGGGGCGTGCCAGCGCTCTCTCCGCTAGTTTCGGTTGAAGGGTCTTGGAGCTCTGACACCGCTTCCTCCATCTCCCTCTCCTCTCTATTGGTGTCACGCTGAATTCCTTCCCCCCTGCTGGTTCCCTCTCCGGCATCGCTCTGAAGCCCTGCCTCCGCTTCTCGCTCTGATGTCAGTTCCCTGACACATGTCAAGGAGGTATTTCAGCCATAACTTTTCCCCAGCACATAGTTTTATCTATAGAATTAAAAATAAAAATGACCACCCCCCCACAAGGGATTGAAATGCAACAAAGCTTGCATTTTGTCACCGAAATATCATTTCTTTCATTCATTTGGTAAAGTGATCTCTGCAGTATGCGGAAGCTTATGCCGTAATACAACGGTTAGTCCTTAACTCGCTGCAAAACTTTGCTGATGTTGTCTTCATTGGAGGAGCAATCTGTTAACTGGGTTCTGAAGTGGTGCAACCAGGATAAAGTTGGCCACCCCTGTGAGAACCAGGCCTTTGGACTTTCCCATGCAGCACAGCACAGCTGGTTTCCCAGATGTGTAACTGTCACTGAGAACCTACAGTAGATGCCATTGGCTGTATTCGATCTGAAACAGCTAGATTTCTAGAAAAGTAATTTCAGACCCAGCAGGTGTGCTGGCTCAACTTCTCGTCCCATCAGTTTTAAATTAGTAAAACTTTATAAGCAGGAAAGGTTTGTAATGGGTAACATGAAGAATTATATCCCCCTCCGGTGCTTGCCAGAGGTAGATACGGTTCATCCTGTCCACTCGGTTTCCTTGCCGTTCGGCAAGAATGATTGCCGCAGATTATTTTCTCAGGGGCATCTCATAACTACTTCACAGCATAGATGTTGAGGTGCATCTGTGAAACATCTTCTGTGCAGGGCAGGCATCATCGACGTGTAAATGTGATACTTGCAAGCACACAGAGTGCATAACCAAGGAAGGAGGAATGGCTGCAGATTCAACATGAGGGTACATTTTCTTAAATGCGCACACATCCAAATATGAATGTGCACATGCATATTTGTATGTGCATTTTTTCTCTCAAAATGCATATTTAAACCTGCATTTTTGCAGATAGACATTGCCAAGAGCTAACATGACTTTGATAGAGGTGAGCTGTTGACAGCTAAGGTTCAGTATGCATGTTGGCCTGACAGATGTGGATTTGGTCATTTCATACATACCCAGTGGCTTTTTTTTCTTTAAAAAATTTTTTTAGGGGTACTCTCATTTTGACTCAAGAAAATCACCATTTTGTAGTTCAAATCAGGAAAAATAAATACAGTAAATGGACAAAAGTACTAAGTTTCACAAAACTTTTAGGAGTATGTGTACCCCTGCATCCCCCCAGAAAAAAGCACTGTATGTACCTATATGAATGTATGTATTTCATATGGGAATTTGCAATGAGTAAATATGTCAAGCAACCCTTCCCCCCCTGAGTTACTAATATTTCCAAGGGATGCAGGTGGTGCTGTGGTCTAAACCACTGAGCCTCTTGGGCTTGCCAATCAGAAGGTTGGTGGTTCGAATCCCCGGGGCAGAGTGAGCTCCCCTTGCTCTGTCCCAGCTCCTGCCAACCTAGCAGTTTGAAAGCATGCCAGTGTGATTAGGTAAATAGGTACCACTGTGGCAGGAAGGTAAATGGCATTTCCGTGCGCTCTGGTTTCCGTAACAGTGTTCTGTTGCGCCAGCAGCAGTTTAGTCCTGCTGGCCACATGACCCGGAAAGCTGTCTGTGGAAAGCTGTCTGTGGACAAAGCCACACTGTGCAGCTTCCAACAAAATATTAAAATACAGTAAAGGATAGTCACCTTTGACTGGACTTAACCATCCAGGCGTCCTTTTACCTTTTTACCTTACTAATATTTCCACCCTGGTGAGAGTATAAAAGGGAATAACTTTTGCAGGGAGGGTGAAAGGAGGGGAAAGGGCCACCAAGCACCTTTCCCAGGCGCCATTTTTTTCATTTCAACCTGCAGCCCCAGTGGCTACATCGTGGAACAATCCTATCCTACTCCTTTAAAGCAATCGTCCCCCAAAGAATTCTGGGAATAGTTGTTTGCTAAGGGTGCTGGGAACAATCTCTCTTAAGAGAGATGGATGGTTAGAGTCTGGGATATGGCCCTATCTGAAAAGTTAATGTAACACAGTAGGGTAACACAAGGTCTCTCTCGCCATGACAAGTCTGGAATTATGTGGTACTCTCTATCACAATGCATCAGTAAATCTATTCTATTGCTTTCTTCCACTCTTACCCAAGTATCTTCCTGATGCAGCTCAATAAGACCCAGGAACATAAGAGGATTGGGGTCTAATATTCCATTATTATTATTATTATTATTATTATTATTATTATTATTATTAAGTAAGCAATAATCAAGTTATTACTACGATTACAGTCGTTCTCAGACTTAATCCGTTCTGGAAGTCCATTCCAAAACCAAAGTGTTCCAAAACCAAGTCACGCTTTCCCATAGAAAGTAATGCAAAATGGATTAATCTGTTCCAGACTTTTAGAAGCAACCCCTAAAACAGCAAGTTAACATGCATTTTACTATCTAACTAGACCATTGATCCATAAAATGAAAGCAATAAACAATGTACTGCAGTCACACACACAATCAATCAATCAATCAATCAGTAGCTGAACTGGGTTCCACACAGTCACAAAAAAAAAAAAGCTGCAAAAACAAAAACGCAAAATAAATAGCAAAAACAGACAGACCTCTGCATAACACTCAAAACAGAAGTGTGGCACTGAAAACTGAGCATGTTCAGCTTCCCAAAAAAGTTTGCAAACCAGAACATTTACTTCCAGGTTTGCAGTGTTTGGGTTCCAAGTTGTTTGAGTACCAAGGCGTTTGAGAACCAAGGGATCACTGTATTGTGTTTACATATGCTACATATTGTGCTCTGTTTTTGTTGAATTCTGTTATATCATTTGTTACTTTAAATGGAAAATCAATTAAAATATTTACCCAAAAGATGCTTGGAGTTGCTGTTTGGGGGGGGGGGGCAAATTTCAGTTCCCACAATTATTGTGCTGGTGGGTGAGAGAGAGGTGCTTTAAATGTGCCTTAAATGAATGGTGTATGCACAGCCCTAGTTTTCTCCTCAGGAAACTAGTTCAGCAATATAAAATAAAACACAGCGTCCACACTTGCAGTGGCTTCCCTAATGCAGCCAGTGTCATGCTGTGGCTAAAGGGATCCTTTTCTTTCTCTGGGTTAAACCCTAAACCTCATCTTTGCATTTTCCTGAATTGGTTTCCCCCCCGCCGTCGTTTGCCGGAGTTTCCCTCTCCCGTCCCAGCGCAGTTCCTTCTTCCTGACTTGCAAACCGTAATGGATCTCTATATCATACCGAGTTTGGAGGACTTATTCATTTTTTCTTGCAAAAGTTAAATAAAGTGCAAAACTTTCAGCCCATCAATCCTTTAGCAAGCTGTCCAAGGTGACATTTCATTAGCACATTTTGTCAGTGGATAAATTGTACAGCATGCTCGGAAGGGAAGGTGGAAAACATCCAGTCCTTTTTCATTAGATCCATCTGAAGCTGAACCACTGGAGATTACATACAAAAAGCACACAAGACAGAGGAAGCGCTACCCTGTCTATAAAGTGCATTAATCATTCATTCCTTTCCGAGTGCCTTAAGTCAGTGCCATGTCTCTGCTTAGGCCCAAAACCGGCTATTCAATTTTGAGCTGGGTGACAGATGCATTTCAAGGAAAATCACAGACATAACGACTCCTGCCAGGCTTGATAAAGTCCTCATTCATCAATTAAGAAGTTTCCAATAAGGCAAGAAGGATGTAGCAAAATGAGCCCATGCACACAATAATATGTTCTGCTTTCCCCTCTCTTTCTCCCCTTTTTTGCTGATCTCAGTGGTTATCCTTGTTATTCATTTTTCACCCCTCTCTTTCTCCATGAAGCTCAGGGTGGAAGAGTGGAGGGTCTTCCACTAGGGCTTGTGGGCCACAGCACCCCTAAGGAGAATGTCAAGTATTTTCTTTTTAGCCCCAATTCCCAAATCTCAAAGTCACGCACCCCCCTTCCCACCTCACAAACGTTTTATGCTTCCATTCAAACTCCGAGAAGCTCTGCAGGCAAGTCTGTCATTCTGCTCTTCTCTGGTTTAGCAGCTCTCTACACCACTCAGCTAATCCTAATCCAAAAGTTACAGGTATAGAAGAGAGACCCTTCTGGTGTGTCTCTAAGCAGGGTGTTATATACTAAGCTTGGATCCTAGAACAATAGGCAAGTAGGATCCTAGAATGCAACAACTGATTGGCTTGCAGGAAAAGACCAATCAGGCTCCAGGAGGAAGTTAATCAGCCTGTTAGG
This sequence comes from Podarcis erhardii, assembly GCF_964252035.2. Classification (NCBI taxonomy): domain Eukaryota; kingdom Metazoa; phylum Chordata; class Lepidosauria; order Squamata; family Lacertidae; genus Podarcis; species Podarcis erhardii. The sequence continues at coordinate 15,246,092 of NC_138515.1, read as the reverse complement.
CTGGTAGGATCCTAGAATGCAACAACTGATTGGCCTGCAGGAAAAGACCAATCAGGGTCCAGGAGGGAAGTAGAATCAGCCAATCAGCTGGGACTCATTGTGTAAATAATGTATATAAAAGCCTGAGGTTTGGGGGGCAATTCAGTCACTGTTTTACAAGCTGCAATAAAGAGCATGAAATCACTACAGGACTCCAAGTATATTTCACAGGGGAAAGTATCTAGCAAAATTTTAATATTAAGATATTCAGCTTTCCAGTCCCTGTCGTTAAGGCTCCATCTCCCTCTGCTTGTTCTGAGGGCAATTTCACCCTCTGTGCAGAGTGAGGTAGGTGTTAGGTATAATAGTTTAATTGACACAGAAATGAAAAATGTACTTCTACTGTATTTGTGAAGTCTTATGAGGAACAGTTGAGGGAACTGGGTTTCTTTAGCCTGGAAAACAAGAGACTGGTGAAGATATGCTTGCCATCTTCAAATATCCAAAGGGCTGCCACATGGAGAATGAAGCTTGTTTTCTGCTGCCTTGGAGGGCAGGACCCAAACCAATGGATTCAAGTTACAAGAAAGGTGATTCCAAATAAATATCAGGAAGAACTTTCTGACAAGGAACAGACTTCCTCAGAAGGTGGTGGACTCTCCTTCCTAGGAGGTTTTTAAACAGAGGTTGGATGGCCATCTGCCATGGATGCTTTAGCTGAGATTAGCTGCACTATAGAGGGTTGGACAGAATGACCCTAAGAGTCCATTCCAACTCCACAATTCAATTGTTCTTTTTCTCTTCACCTGAAATCACCCTTCCCATCCTTGAGGGTCTTTGTTACCTAGCGCTAAAGTTAAAGGTAAAGGGACCCTTGATCGTTAGGTCCAGTCGCGGACGACTCTGGGCTTGCGGCGCTCATCTCACTTAATTGGCCGAGGGAGCCAGCATACAGCTTCCGGGTCATGTGGCCAGCATGACTAAGCTGCTTCTGGCAAACCAGAGCAGCACACGGAAACGCCGTTTACCTTCCCACCAGAGTGGTACCTATTTATCTACTTGCACTTCGTGCTTTCGAACTGCTAGGTGGGCAGGAGCAGGGACCAAGCAATGGGAGCTCACCCCATCGCGGGGATTCAAACCACAAAACCCGTGTCCCTACCTAGGGCTAAAGTTAAAGGTAAAGGGGCCCCTGACCATTAGGTCCAGTTGTGGCCGAATCTGGGGTTGCGGTGCTCATCTCACTTTATTGGCCGAGGGAGCCGGCGTACAGCTTCCGGGTCATGTGGCCAGCATGACTAAGCCACTTCTGGCGAACCAGAGCAGCGCACGGAAATGCCGTTTACCTTCCCGCCGGAGCGGAACCTATTTATCTACTTGCACTTTGACGTGCTTTGGAACTGCTAGGTTGGCAGGAGCAGGGACCGAGCAACGGGAGCTCACCCCGTAGCGGGGATTCGAACCGCCGACCTTCTGATCAGCAAGTCCTAGCCTCTGTGGTTTAACCCACAGCGCCACCCATGTCCCACCTGTCTAGGGCTATCATAGTCTTAAAAACCTTATGAAAATTTCCAGAGGATGTCTTGCTGGGATAAACTTAACCCGACTGATTCTGGAGCTCCCAGCTTTGAGCATCCTTCTTTGCAGCCCCTCATCATGTGATCCCTGTCCAGTAACACCTTGCCAAAGCTGAGAAAAGCCTTCTTCACCATAACACTATTCATTGTGTTTCAGAACATAAGGGGGAAAGAAACCACTCTCTTTCTCTTGCCAGCTTTCCACCCAGCAGGCGATGAATGGCCAACTGTCATGGATGCTTTAGTTGGGATTCCTGCTTTGCAAGGGGTTGGACTAGATGACACTCAGAGTTCCCTCCCCACTCTACCATTCTATGATTCTAGGAAACCCTGCAAAGCTTCTGCTGGTCAATGTAGACAATATTGAGCTTGCTGGTCTAAAGCGGCTTCATACAATTTTTTTGTAGCCTTCTGCCTAGGAGCTCAAGGTGTGCAAGGAGCTAGTGCGTTAACCAGCCGAAGTATTTAGATGAATGAAGATGTCTCTCAATAATAAAACTGCCTTGCATAAAATTGAATTTTACTGAAGGATTAGCTGGACCGGCAGGAGGGGTGAAAAAAATGCTCCAATTACTATAAAGTCATTGAAGTGACAATTTCAGGACCAAGCATTTTTGTTTTTGCAAAAGAAGTGGCCTTAAAGGTAATGGCTGCGCAACCCCGGTGCCTTTCATCAATAAGCATTTGAGGAGCAGTCCTTGGCAGATTGCTTGAGCTGCTAACTGGGCTTCATCCATCAGGTGAAGTGTTGCATTTTTCAGCACGGCTCACTCTGCTCTAACCTCTCCCCCCGCCCTTTCCAAACAGTAAAATTATATTTGGATTATGCATGCTGTTGTAAAACTGTGGTAACTATACAAGTGATAATATAAAATTATTATCCAGCATGTTTTACTTCAATGGGATCTTTGTTTCAGTGGTTACCAACACCGCTTTATTATGGTTATAAATATAAATAAAATATACTGTCGGTTGTTTTATAGTAGCATCTCTATTATTTCTCTAATTTGCTTGGGAAAGCTGTTGCTCTTGTCTTTGCGGCTTTTATTTATTTATTCAGATGCTGAAAGGTGTTTTTGAGGGGGGCGATTTTTTTCTTTTTTAAAAAAAACACCTGGTTGGCCGGTTTTGGTTAAATTTGATGTTGTTGTTAATTCTGCGTCCAGTTTACGCCAGATGAAACCCCACCTGCCTGTGCCCTGTCTCAGCAGAGCGGTCCATGCTCTGGTTATCTCCCGCTTGAACTACTGCAATGTGCTCTATGTGGGGCTACCTTTGAAGATGACTCGGAAACTACAACTAATCCAGAATGTGGCAGCTATACTGGTGACTGGGAGTGGCCGGCAAGACCATATAACACCAGTCCTGAAAGACCTACACTGGCTGAGCACAATTCAGTGTGTTGGTGCTGACCTTTAAACAACCTCAGTCCTGTATACCTGAAGGAGCATCTCCAGCTCCATTGTACAGCCCGGACATTGAGGTCTAGCTCCAAGGGCCATCTGGCTGTTCCCTCACTATGAGACCTGAAGCTGCTGGGAACCAGGTAGAGAGCCTTCTCGGCAGTGGTGCCTGCCCTGTGGAATGGCCTTCCATCAGAGGTCAGACAGATAAACAACTTTAAGAAGACATCAGAAGGCAACCCTGTTCAGGGAAGTTTTTAAGGGTTGATGTTTTATTGTGTTTTTAATATTTTGTTGGGAGCTGCCCAGAATGGGTGGCATAGAAATAATGACCGCTCCCCACTTAAAACGGGGGGCGCCTTTTGCGTGGACGCGTGCAGCCCTGGATCTGGAGTGGCCCCATCAGCATAGGCTTTGCCTTCCCCCAGGTGGGATACCTGGAGGTCCCCGCCTACCCCAGCGAGTTGTCCAATCCCACCTGGGGGAAGTGTTGCCAGGGAAACCAGGCCAGGTAAGGGGAGGGATTACCTGCCCACACAATAGAGGGTGGATCTTAATTGTTAATCCTCACTTGGCTCCAGAGCTTCTCCCACCCTACCCACCTTCAGTTAATGTCTTCTTTTGCAGGTTAACTTTTTTTTTTTCATAGGTTTTGCAGGTTAACCTGTCTCCACAGGTATGCGGGCGCTGCTACGATAAGGTCGCTGTTAAAGGGCCGGAAAGGAATTTCCCTGCATTGGCAGGTTTCGCCTTTCCCGTAGCAAAACGTCACAACTTTGGCGGTATCAGGCCTTGGGCGGAATCCTTTAGTCCATCTTCCTCTTTGCGGCGGCGATACCAGGGTTCCCCGTTAAAGGGGTTTTTGAAGGGAGGCTTTGGCCGTACGCCGAAAGGTCGTCATTGCTCTCCCCTGCGGCGGCGTAACGGGGGCGGCTATCTCTGCTTGAACATATGTTCTCCAGAGCCGGCCCATCCCCCCCACACACACTGGATAACCCTGATGCTCCCTAGCTCCCCGGCTGGGGACTAGGGAGGGAGAACGCCCAATGCCTGAGCCAAGGTCTACCCACATTTGAAATTTAATAAAGTTGTGGCCAATTTAATCCCATAGCACGTTGTCTAGAGTCGTTATTCCACATGACGGGGGGACCACTCGGGATCTGGGGACTCCGCCTGTCCACGCAATGAAATCATGAAATCATCATCATCACCATCCTTATATCTGCAATGGAAGCAGCTGAATGATTGAAACAGGACCAAGCATTTTCGTTTTTGCAAAAGAAGTGGCCTTAAAGGTAATGGCTGCACAACCCCCGGTGCCTTTCATCAGCATTTGAGGGGTAGATTATGTTTTCTGCTAAGAATTTCCTTCCTTCCTTCTTCTTTTCCAGTGTTCACATCAGACAATTCTGTTAACCTTTTACCCCACTATGGCCCTTGTAGCTGGTACTCAGAATAGCTTTGTCTTCAAGGAGTGATAAATCTTAAATTCCTTTGTTCTTTCAACCAGCATTTATACCAAATTATTTATTTCTGTATTCCACTGCTACATATACACCAAACTCCAACAGACTCAATTGTTGGTAATTCCTACTGCTTCCACTTTTGGGCTAAAAGAATCCTTGCTGCCATTGTTGCATACATAAAACAGTTTCTGATCCTTTCTCAGGATTTCTTCACCTACTATACCCAATAAAAATGCTTCTGGTTTTTTAACAAATGTACTTTTGTACATTTTCTTTAACTCATTATATATCATTTCCCAGTAAGCTTTTAATTTACTGCATGTCCACCACATGTGCTAGAAATTTCCCTTCTTTTCTTTACATTTCCTACATTCCTTATTTCTCATCCTTTACATTTTAGCAAGTTTAGTTGGTGTTTTACGCGGGTGGCATAGGCATGTTATACGCAGGTGGGGCTGTGGTCTAAACCACTGAGCCTCTTGGGCTTGCCGATCAGAAGGTAGATAAATAGGTACCGCTCCGGCGAGAAGGTAAACGGCGTTTCCATGTGCTGCTCTGGTTTTGGTGTTCCGTTGTGCCAGAAGCAGCTCAGTCCTGCTGGCCACATGACCCAGAAAAACTGTGTGCGGACAAACGCCAGCTCCCTCGGCCTATAAAGCAAGATGAGCACCGCAACCCCAGAGTCATCTGCGACTAGACGTAACTGTCAGGGGTACTTTACTTTTACCTTTTACATCTGTACAGTCATACCTCAGGTTACATACGCTTTGGGTTGCGTGATTTAGGGTTGCGCACCGCGCCAAACTCGGAAGTACCAGAACAGGTTACTTTGGGGGTTTGGCGCTTGTGCATGCGCAGAAGCACTAAATCACGCTTTGCGCATGCACAGAAGTGCCGAATTGTGACCCACGCATGTGCAGATGTTGGGTTGCAGACGGTGTGGGTTGCGAATATGCCTCCCACATGGATCACGTTTGCAACCCGATCGTCCACTGTACATCGTTTTCATAACATTTTCTTTTGGAGCACTGCAAGCAGTAAATTTAATTCCTTCATTCCATAACTTTCCCCATGATTCTAACTGAATATTATAACCAAAACCCTTAGCCCATTTTATCATAACCACTTTGACCTTTTCATCCTTTGTATGCCATGCGTTTCCCTGCCTTATCTCTGCTCCCAGGTCGGGGCTAGTTTGCAAAGAGAGACTCCATTGATTAGGTGCTGGTTGGCGAAGGAATGGACAGCTGCCCAGTCCACCCACATTATGCACCTACACACGAGGACCCTTTATTTATTTATTTGGCCAATTTACTTCTCACGGTACATTAAGAGCTCACTGTTACAGCAGGCAGTTTGGCCATCATTGACACCCAGCCCAATCCGTTGCAACTAAGTGCCACTGTGTTCAGTGAGATGTATTCCATAGCAAACATTCATAGGATTTTATCCTTAGCTTATCTGTTTTGGGGTCATCAGCATGCTCACATCCCCATGGATTATCTCAGAGGTTGCAAGCAGATTGAGAACAGGCATGTTACCTTACTATATATTAACAGAGAATCACAGGGACTAGTCCCATCTTCAAATCTGAAACCAAATTTATGAGAACTTTGCTGGGTTGCATTTAGCTGTTTTAAAGCCCCCTTCATTTCCTCCTACATCTGGGAGAGCCTTTTTATTTTTTGGCTTATGAATATATTACTAGTTCCCCCTATGGCACCATCGCTTTGTTTTTACAATATTTTATATTACCATCCAATTAGTTCCACTGCACACAGCACCATTTGGTAAGTGAGAATTTTGCCTTCATTACATTTTCATTACATTTCCAATAGTCTCTTATGCAATGGAGAGGTGGTTTATAGTATGATCAAAAGCCTTAATGTACCACCTGTTCCAGGCTGTAATACTTGCCCTCTTCAATGGAATAAAGGTCACAGAGGGAATTCCTTTAAGCATCCAAGGGACAGAATTCATAAAGACAGTACCATGTACTGTAGATGATGTGAGGCACCCCTCCCATCAAATATCTCCTTTTCTCCTTTCCCATTTTTTCTTTTCTTTTTTTAGCCTCTATTTAGATCTCTGCAAGGTAGCAGTAATGACGTATTTAAACATGGTATTGTAGGAAAAGAATCTGCTCCCCCAACAAGGCTGTTACAAAACACTCCCCTAGCAGAGGATCAACCTTGGAAATTTTTGTACAATGGGGACTACATTAAAACGTTTCGCTTTCTTGGAACATTGAAGCATCCAAGCTACGCAGCTTCATTTTTTACTCTGTGATTGTCTCATCTCCTTACATTTCTGCTGTGGAAAACAAATTCAGAAATAATAATGATAATAATAATAATAATTAATTTATACCCCGCCCATATGGCTGAGTTTCCTCAGCCACTCTGGGTGATTCCCAACAGAATATGAATAATAAAGAAGCAACAACATCGAAAATAAAAAACTTCCCTAAAATGGAAAAGCATTTTTCTTTTAATAATAAAAAAAAAAACTTGTGACCCAATAATTCCCATACTTTGTGTTGGGGTTAGGCTGAGACACTGTACAAGTGAAACACAATCCAATGGCTATGAGACATTTGTGAAACACTACTTTGACCTCACCATCAGACCTTGAGTTTTCAGTCAATGGTCACAGAAATGCAAACAAAGGCATTATTTAAAATTAAGCTGTTTTTAAAAGCCTCTTTGGCTAGTGGTAAGTTCACACACACAGAGAGAGAGAATGAGAATGTCTCAATTGACAAACATTTTGGTTTTCAAACGCCGTAAACCCACAAGTAAGTACTTCGGTTTTTGAACGCACCTCGGAAGTCAAACCAGAAACGCGGCTTCCATATTGAGTTTTCCGTATTGACTTTTCCATTTTGAGGCTTCCACACTGAGTTTTCAGTTTTTGAATGTTTTGGAACTCAAACGGTCTTCCGGAACCACACACACACACACACACACACACACGTGTGTGTGTGTGTGTGTGTGTAATCATAAATTTCAGCTACTAAATATACTCAAACTCTCCACTCATAAAAATGCACTCATTTGCACGCACCAGTTCAGAATTTAAATAACAGAGCAATGCAATTTTTATTATTCTTTTTAGTCATGTTGTATAAATAAATAGCTCATATAGGCAGCAATCCTACATACATTTAATTGAAATTAAGTCCCCCTGAACTGAATGGGACCTACTTCAGACTAGACATGTATAGACTTCAAACATGACAGAAGCAGTACTTGGTCACGTCCACACTGCTAGATCACTTTGTTCTTTGGGAACAGCAAGGTAGGTGTGTAGATCACAAAGGATGTTAACTGTGCCAGAAGCGATATCTGGTGGATGTAATCCCCAGGGATGATAGCATAGAAACCCTTCATTCTCACTTAGCGACCTCGCCCCCACTCAGAAAAGCCAACCCACACAGAAGCAGTTTCTACACATGGGTCAGTCTCACTACCAGCACAGATTGATGGCATATGGATTCATGAAAGTAGGGTGTGGACAAATTATAATTATTTGAATCTCTTGTGGTGAGGAGAAGAGGAGGAGGAGGAGGAGGAGGAGGAGGAGGAGGAGGAGTATGGATTTGACACCCCACTTTATCACTACCCAAAGGAGTCTCAAAGCAGCTAACATTCTCTTTTCCCTTCCTCCCTCGCCACAAACACTCTGTGAGGTGAGTGAGGCTGAGAGACTTCAGAGAAGTGTGACTAGCCCAAGGTCACCCAGCAGCTGCATGTGGAGGAGCGGAGATGTGAACCCAGTTCACCAGATTACAAAGAGAAAGCTGGAAGAAGGCTGATCGCCAAAGAATTGATGCTTTTGAATTATGGTGCTGGAGGAGACTCTTGAGAGTCCCATGGACTGCAAGAAGATCAAACCTATCCATTCTGAATGAAATCAGCCCTGAGTGCTCACTGGAAGGACAGATCCTAAAGCTGAGTCTCCAAGACTTTGGCCACCTCATGAGAAGAGAAGACTCCCTGGAAAAGACCCTGATGTTGGGAAAGATGGAGGGCACAAGGAGAAGGTGACGACAGAGGACGAGATGGTTGGACAGTGTTCTTGAAGCTACTAACATGAGTTTGACCAAGCTGTAGGAGGCAGTGGAAGATAGGAGTGCCTGGCGTGCTCTGGTCCATAGGGTCACGAAGAGTTGGACACGACTACATGACTAAACAACAACAAAATGTGGCAGATACAGTCTGGATGCCCCCTTTGTCTATCTACATATTTATTGAGCTTGGGAAGAAAATAACAATCTTCTGATGTGTCTATTTTCCTTAGGAAGAATGAAATCCCCCCTCCACGCCCCCCCCCAAAGAAAGACTGATGGGAGTTATATTGCTAGTGTATCTAATTCTAGGTAAATCACTATATACAAAGTACAATATGAAGACAGGGACTTACACTATATTGTGGCACTTCAGAAAATAAGTGGCACTTAAGTACCTGAAAATTTATTTGGCTTAGACAAGGTATCTGAAACCTGCTATGATGTTTTCAGTTACTATTAAGAATTTATGGCAGGTTTGCAAACAGCAATAGACTCTTGGGTGAACTGCTGTTGTTGATTTAAAGCTCTGAGGGACCTTTCTGCATTATGACTGTCTTTTCCACTGACACATTTTAACCTCAAAGCATCAGCGCACTCAATGTTTCATTCATCTTTTGGGGATTAATATTGGAGATTACCTATCTCAAGTGGTTCAGCTCACCACACTGTAAAGTTCTCTCAACTCACCCAAAACTCTGCAGATCAAAAGTTTGTGGCTAAAAAAATAAATAAATCAACCATCCCCCACCCTCCTCAAAGCAGTACAGTGGTACCTCGGTTTAAGAACAGCCCAGTTTATGAAATATTCGGTTTATGAACTCCGCAAAACCAGAAGTAGTGTTCTGGTTAGCAAACTTTACCTCAGTCTAAGAACAGAAGCAGAATGGTGGAAGGGCACCGGCGGTGGGAGGCCTCATTAGGGAAAGCGCGCCTCGGTTTAAGAACAGTTTCGGTTTAAGAACAGACTTCCAGAATGGATTAAGTTCTTAAACAGATCTACCACTGTACTAAAGGTAGGTAAATGTAAGGTAAAGTCTTGCTTCAGGCTGAGAGCACCTGTATTTGTCCGCAGAAAGCGTTTCTGGGTCATGTGGCCAGCATGACTAAACCACTTCTGGTGCAACGGAACATCGTGGTTTCTAAAATGTGTAGTTTCAGCTACACAGTGGCAGAGCTTCATGCTCCAGCACCGGGGGGCAGAGAGCAGGCAGGGGTGTGGCTGGTGTGTGTCCCACGGGTGTGGCACACCGCCCACAGGGGCATGGCACGCATCCTGGGGGCGTGGTGTGCCTTCGGGGGCATGGTGCCCAGTGCGGGGGCATGATGCCCCCTATGGCACCCCACCGGGATCGTGCTGTCAGGGGCAGTGCACTCCCCCTGTCCTCCTCTTCCTCCGCCAGTGCATCTATATACTAGATATGACATCTTGGTGTCTTCGTTTTGTCTTGTTATTTTGGCATCAGATGTCAAGGAGATAAAGAATTACACAACTTTTAGAAGACATCTGAAGGCAGCCCTGCATCAGGAAGTTTTTGATTTTTGATACAGTGGTGCCTCGCAAGACGAAATTAATCCGTTCCGTGAGGCTCTTCGTATAGCGTTTTTTTCGTCTTGCGAAGCAAGCCCATTGACAGCTTAGCGGATTAGCGCTATTAGCGGTTTAGCGGCTTTTAGCGGATCAGCTGATAAGCAGCTTAGGGCTTAGGAAAAGGGGGGGAGGGAAAAACCCCCGCAGGAACTCGCAAGACATTTTCGTCTTGCGAAGCAAGCCCATAGGGAAATTCATTTTGCGAAGCGCCTCCAAAACGGAAAACCCTTTCGTCTAGCGGGTTTTCCGTCTTGCGAGGCGTTCGTTTTGCGGGGCACCACTGTATTTTATTTTGTTTTATGTTTTTAGAAACTGCACAGAGTGGCTGAGACAACCCAGCCAGATGGGTGGGGTATAAATATTACTATTACTACTACTACTACTACTACTACTACTACTACTACTACTACAAGTGGTATTGCAGTACCTGCTGGTGATATGTTCTTCCCATCTGGTCCTTTTAATGCAAGAAGTTAATTCTTTATTGCATCACATCTGCCTTTATAATTAGATACTCATAGCTTTGTTATTTAAAGCTGGGCATTTCCTACAAGTTTATAAGGAAACTGAGCTAATATTATCCAAAAAGAAAGCAAGTAATGCAATGGTAATAGTCTTACTCCCTTACTCTTTCTTTTTTTCCTTCCCCAAAGCTGAAAATCTAAACTGAACAATTGTAAAAGCTTTCAAGCTAATCTGGTTACTTGCCTTGATCTGCTAAAGAATTTGTGTTAATCTGTCTATATTTAGGACAATTTAGCGGTCTTTGATCCTTTACTTAATGAGGGAAGATTTCAGAGTCTGAGTGCTCTGCTGCTTGTGCCACTTGATGTCAATGAGGCAGAGCTGAGAAGCATTTGGGGGATGTATTGTCAGTCAAATCTTTCCAGCCACTGATCATCCATCAATGAAGACACTGAGATTGTTCAAAGATCCACATTTGCTGCATTGGGAAAGTGAAACGGATGCCTTCAATTGAATTTCTTGCTTACTTAGGTGTTTGAGCACGAAAAGGGCTATGGATTTTGTAGGCTGTGTCCTCTCTTTTAAACGAGAGATGCTCAACATTTGCCTGGAAGTACCACACTAAAGAAACTGACCAAGTCAATGTGAGTTTCATGTCCCGCTGCCAGGACCTGCCAATTCCCAACACAGTCATACCTTGGGTTGCAGACGCTTCAGGTTAAATGTTTTCAGGTTGAGCACTGCACCGAACCTGGAAGTACTGGAACGGGTTACTTCTGGGTTTCGGCACTTGCACATGCGCAGAAGCGCCAAATCATGACCAGTGCGTGCGCAGACCCAGCACTGCGGTTTGCAAACGCTGGGGGTTGCAAACGTGCCTTCCGCACAGATCACATTCGTAAACTGAGCGTCCACTGTATTCTAATAGGAGGATCCTTCTTGAATCATCATTCTTCCATGGTTCTCAGCATGGATCAAAATCAGCAAGAGACATGGCACCTGGGCAGAATCCTGAGACCATATCCCAGGAGCCTGCCCAGTCAGGTGTGGCTGGATTCCCTCCTCCTGCTGGACCCCTCAATTACCACCATTGATTATTACAATGATGCAAATTATTTTGGATCCAGTTTACAAGTCTGGCTTACAAAAAAAATAAAATAAAAATGTGTCAAGATCAGGCCCCCAATACTATACCATGAAGGATGAGCAAACCCTAAACCTGGCCTGGTAGCATGTTGACAGGTAGTGCAACTCCTTTAAAAGTGGTGTTGGGTGCTCACAGTAAGCTCCCACAGTCAGCCACTGAACAGTGGTTCAGCTTCTCAAGGGCAGCCAGAGAAGCTGGTAAAATGGTAAAAGGCACTCCTAGGCACTGTGGTCACCTGGGCCTCCTGCTTGGCAGGAGACAGAAGGGGAGGAGTGAGGCAGCCATTTGCAGGGAAACCAAAATGCTTGTTTAGAAAGTTATTGTACTACCAACCTTACTGTATGCTTGTGAAACATGGATCACTTATAAATGCCATCTCCAACTCCTCGAAAGATTCCATCAACGGTGTCTGCAAAAATTTTTACACATCACTTGGGAAGACAGGCAAACTAATATCAGTGTACTGGAAGAAGCAAAGATCACCAGTGTCAAAGCAACGATTCTTCAACATCAACTTCATTGGACTGGTCATGTTGTGTGGATGCCTGATTATTATCTTCCAAAGCAACTACTCTATTCCAAACTTAAAAATGGAAAGCGCCATGCTGGTGGTCAACAAAAGAGGTTTAAAGACTGTCTCAAGGCAAATTTTAAAAATGTAGCGTAAACACTGACAACTGGCCTGCGAGCACTCCAGTTGGAGAACAGCCTTTACCAAAGGTGTCATGGACTTTGAAGACACTAAAACTCACGCTTGGCAAATCCACATGGTGATCAACTCCCGCCCGGAAACCATGTCCTCACTGTGGAAGGACGTGTGGATTCAGAATTGGCCTCCACAGTCACTTATAGATTCATTGTTAAAACCGTGTTTATGGAAGACACTCGGCTACGAGTGATCTCCAAAGAAGAAGAAGAAGTGCTAGCTGCAGCTTCTTAAGGGCAGCCACGGATGGTCATGGCAGCTGCACCAACTGAAGCTGGTAAAAGGCACTCCTAGGAACTGTGGTCACCTAGGCCTCCGGCAACAATGATGGCTCAAGGAGCAACCCCCCCCCCCCCAGATTATGCACCTGCTCCTTCAGGGGAAATATTAACTCATCGTGTATCTAGGTGGTCCTTTCCTTCAATATCAGGGTAGTCCTTTTCAGGAGCAGCTTTATTCTTTGAGAGCTGCTGGCACTACCCCCACGTGCAGCAACATATATAACACACCCTGGATCTCCCCGTTGGTCAGCTCAAATCATCCATGATTGGCAAGGGTCAAGAGGGTATTTGCAAAGATCTGCAAAGATCTTGTCCCCAGCCTCAAACTGGGGAACTGTGGGAAACTGGTCCCACAAATCTGCACCAGACAGTGCATTGGGGATCTTCTTTGGACCTTGGGCCAGTCACACTTCTTTGAAGTCTCTCAGCCCCACTCACCTCGCAGAGTGTTTGTTGTGGGGGAGGAAGGGAAAGGAGAATGTTAGCCGCTTTGAGACTCCTTCGGGTAGTGATAAAGCAGGATATCAAATCCAAACTCTTCTTCTTCTTTGGACTTGAGTCACTGAGTCACTTTCCCCCAAGGTGGCTGAGGCACTTCCTTTTTCCTTTCCCTTTCAGTTGAGGGTGTCACTGAAAACTGCAAAGGCATTCTGTCCTAGACTTTGGCAGCTATCCAAAGTCAAGACAAAACGGTGACCTTGAGGCCAAGGGCATTCTGTATGGACTCAAAATTGAGGAGTTCTGCTATCTGGCAACAAGGCTGAGTACATAAACCCTGTTACTGCTGGAAGTCACTTATTTAACATCCTCTAGGAACCTGCTGCTATCTTCTGGACAGCTCCTCTGCTGCCCAGCAAGCTACCTTCTGATGGCTGACACTGCTGGACAGCTTGCTTTCATTTCCTGGAAGGTTGAATTGAGACACCCCTTGAGTACCTGATTAACACATCGATCCAGCTCCCTGTTCAGCCATGGAGTTTATTGGATACCCTCAGGCAAATCACTGTCTCTCAGCCAAACGTATCTCATAGGAATATTGAGATGAGAAAATTGGCTATCCAGAATATGTTGCCTTGATCTCCTTGCAAGAAGACAGGGCTGCAGTGATGGCCAGGCACTCCTTCCTGTCTCCACAGTCTGATCTACCGAATGTCTGATAAATAATCCATTTCTTTCCAGATTAATTACAAATGGGACTGGCTTCTTGGCTGTTTTGCATGTCCAGTGACTGTGGGAGACAAAAGAGTTGGCCTGGCTTGAGCTTTGCATGTGTTCCATCAAGGCAGTTGTTATCGCAGAATTGTTGAATTGTAGAATTGGAAGAGGCCACGAGGGTCATCAAGTCCAACTGGCTGCAATGCAGGAATCTTTTGCCCACCGTGGGTCTTGAACTCTTGACACTGAGATTAAGAGTCTCATGCTCTACCGAGTGAGCTATCCCAGACATCATTGATAAAAACCACAGCCAATGGGATTAAGCCACAGCATAAGCAAAATGAGTCACTCTGAGGACAGGGAGGGCAAAGAAAAAGGGAATCAGTGCTGGGGAAAATAGCATTGAGACAACACAAACATTGTTTTGACACAGACAAAGATGAGCACAAAACGAGGTAAGTAGTTTTGACTCATCCCTTCTTTAGCACACAAAGGCACTATTGGAAGAAGAAGAAAAAGCACCAGATGCTAAATTACTGGAATTATGGCTGCTGTCTTTCTAAATCTGCCTTTTTAATGGGAAAAAGCAGCCTCGATTTGCATTTTGCACAGATTTCTGATATTCACTCCCTCTCTCACACAAACTCCTTTGCTCCCGCTTAAGATGCATGCTGGAAAAAGGTAATCAGAGGAGCAACCAAGCATCGTTTTTCAAATGCTGAGGCAGTGAGGCGGGCAACACCTCCTGCACTGAAGTGGAGCCAGGATCAGGGAAATTAACAGTGCCATCTCACAGCTCTGAATGCACATGTAAAAACCCTCTGTGTGCTTTATGGCAGATGCAGCATTATCCAGCAGAACAATAATAACAATAATAATCACTATTAAGCTAGCCGTAGCGAAGTGCATAATCTAGAAAATTAGAACGTCAAGAGAAGGTAAAGCATACTTGAAGGTGCATGGAGGGTTGACCAGCTCTGATTTGTTATTGAAGATCATTACAGATTCCCCAGTTTACCTCCTTGCTTTTTCGCTGTGCCTTGTCATCTTTTGTCTCCTGTCCAAAACAGCTTCAGCAGTAAAAGCAATAGCAATAGCAATAATAATAATAATAATAATAATAATAATAATAATAATTTAAAAACATTGGTTTAGCTGCTTCCATGGACTGACCAATTGGCCCTAAGCAAGCCACCATGTCAGGCTTCGCAGAATCAGATCTTTCCCATGGTGGCAGTGTAGCCTTTCAGACCTTTCCCATTGGTGGGGTCTGCGTTGCCCCCGGGAAGGAGGAAGGAAGTCAAGAGACACCGAGGTTGGTTCAGAGAAAGAGTTTATTATTTCTGCTCTCTGGAACAGCAGAAAGGCACTGCGTGATCGGTTCACAGCAAGCACAAAGAAAGAGAAATTTCATACAGTATATATCCCCTCCAGGCACCCTTCCCCCCCTTCCCCAGGAATCCGGCATCATGAGCTTGTACACGTAAGTTGACATCCTTGAGCATCCTTGAGCATAAACAGATATCCCTGTTCCTGTGTGCTTATCTTGGGTCAAGAAGGTCACCCAACTATAGGGGTACTCCTGCTGCCATCTCCGGGAGCGGGAGCTGACAGGCCTGACAGGCAAGGTCTGTAAGATGGTTGTCACCAATGGAAGCGAAGGCACAGAAAAAACTCAATATGGAGGCCAAATGGCTGAAATATTGGGAAATTTTGGAACAAGATGGAGACAGAGTAAAACTGCAGAGCTTTGAAAAATTAAAAAACAAAGTGTGAGATTGGCTCCATTATTACCAAATAATGGAGGCATATAATTTGGACAAAAAAGTTGGCTTCCAGGTGGAAAAATCAAAATTGGAAACAGAATTGCTAGATCCCAAAATTAAGAATTTGTCAAGAATGTATAACTTGCTGTTGAAATGGAACACTCAGGATGAAACGGTGAAATCTGCTATGATTAAATGGGCACAAGATGTTGGACATAACATTATGATGGCTGACTGGGAACAGTTATGGACCACAGGTATGAAATTTACGGCATGTAATACCCTAAGAGAGAATTTAATGAAAATGATTTATAGGTGGTACATGACACCAGTCAAGCTTGCAAAAATTTACCATTTGCCCGAAAATAAATGTTGGAAATGTAATGAGACTGAAGGTACATTCTTTCACCTTTGGTGGAAATGCCCAAGGATTAAGACATTCTGGGAGATGATTTACAATGAAATGAAAAAGGTATTTAAATATACCTTTCTGAAGAAACCAGAGGCCTTTCTCCTGGGCATGGTCGGCCAATTGGTGCCAAAGAAGGACAGAACTTTCTTTATGTATGCAACAACAGCAGCAAGAATACTCATCGCGAAGTATTGGAAGACACAAGATTTACCCACCCGGGAAGAATGGCAGATGAAGTTGATGGACTATATGGAACTGGCGGAAATGACTGGCAGAATCCGAGACCAGGGAGAAGAGTCGGTGGAAGAAGATTGGAAAATGTTTAAAGATTATTTACAGAAATATTGTAAAATTAATGAACGTTAGAAAAATGATGGAATGAAGTTATATGGCTTTAGCAGAAATGTTATAAGGAATTAGGTACAGACAGATTGTAAATGTATTAAAGGGGGAAAACAAGGTTAGAATATGTTAAGATAAATTACAGGACAGAAAACAGAGGAAGATGGAAAGGAATTGCTGAAACAGTTAATTGAAGTGGAATACAAAAAAGGGAGGTGTGAGGATGTCGCTGAAACAAGTGAACGAAAGTTATGATATTGAAATCAATGGATGTGTTTTTAATTGTTTTTGTTTTGTTTGGTTGATTCAATGTTTTAGGGTTTGGGTTGTGTGGTGTTTTTGTTTTTGTTTTTGTATTGTATTGTATTGTATTGTTTAATTCTTTTTCTTTTATTTTGTAATTTTTAAACTGCTAATAAATATTATTATTTTTTTAAAAAAAAAAAGACAGGCAAGGTCTGTAGTCAGGATATTTGCAACCTACAAGATAAGACTCAGATCTTCCATCCCATCTCCACTCGGAACTGACAAGGCCATCCATCATTAAGCCTTCATGGACTGATAAGGGATTTTAGCTAATGGATCCTTGAAGAAGGAATTTGGGAGTTATTGGGGCCAGATTTGGGTAGCTCTGCGTTCAGGCTTGGGTAGCCTGTCCCTTCATTAGTAATTAAGCAGATCAAACGAAAGGCATGTCCTTACCAGATAAGTTCTTTAATAATCACAGTGAGAGACAAAGGAAGGCATAGCATGCAAAAAATGGTGTTGCTCCCAGTAAAGGTTTACCCCTCTCCGTCCCCATTAATCTACATCACTCCTGTCATTATTTCATTTTCCATTGTTGGATCATATGATCCTGTGTTTACTTTTCTGTACTGTTGTGAGTAAGTAAGTCTGTGAGAACTTCCGCTCTTTGTTCTCTCACTCTCTTCTGAGAGACTGTCTGTGTGAGAAGACGCAGCTTCCAGCTTGTTGTGATGCTTTTGTTTTATTTTGCTGTAAATAAAGACTCCAATGCTTTATTTCTGACACAACCACATGTTTTGCTGAACTCTGCTATGTGCGCTTTCATCTCAGGATGTGGGTCACAGTGTTTCACAGGACTATGGCTGAAGAATGTCCTGTGATTGGCTACGGAGCCCAGATTGTGCTCTCAACTCCTGCGTCGGGTAATCTGAGCTTGTTGCCATTACGCTTTCTGCGCCAGTGTGGTGTAGTAATTAAGAGCAGTGGACTTGTAATCTGGTGAACCGGGTTCGATTCCCCGCTCCTCCACATGCAACTGCTGGGTGACCTTGGGCTAGTCACACTTCTCTCAGCCTCACTCACCTCACAGAGTGTTTGTTGTGGGGGAGGAAGGGAAAAGGAGATTGTTAGCCGCTTTGAGACTCCTTAGGGTAGGATAAAGCAGGATATCAAATCCAAACTCCTCTTCTTCTTCCATCACTTTCCAAGCCCACCTAGTCTTAGGGGGAGGGGGGGGGGGCTTCAGGAATGATGTCCAAGGACACTGAATCAGCCAGCTGTCTCTCTCTTAGTGTATGATTTTCTAGCTGCTCCTCACCCAGTATTTCCCAGCTTTCCCCCTCTGGACTATGCCCTTCTGCAAACCACTGTTCTAAATCAATACTGTCCTCCTGTCCTTGGGAAAGTTTGGAGGAAAAAGGTGGAGAGGGCTCCCACCATTTCTCCTTAGTCCAGCCCCTGACACACCATCTCTTTGGCTCAGTCCCACATCATTGCCCCCCTGTCTACAATGAGGTTGCCAATGCACCACACAAGCTTTTTGCAAGACTTTCTGAGCCACACCCCCCCCCCACATTTGGGAACTGCAAATGGTTCAAAATGCTGCAGCCGGACTGCTGGTGGGTGGGTGTTACAGTGGACATGGGATTCGCTTGTAGCAACAATGGTTTATGAGTGCAATTCAAAATTCTGGTTCTGACCTTAAAATTATATTAGCCTAATAATAATAATAATAGTAATAATAATAATAATTTTATTTGTGCCTCGCCCATCTGACCGGGTTGCCCCAGCCACTCTGGGCAGCTCCCAACAAATAGAAAAGCATAATAAAACATCAAACATTAACATCTCCCCTATGCAGGGCTGCCTTCAGATGTCTTCTAAAAGTCGTGTAGTTCTTTATCTCCCTGGCATCTGATGGGAGGGCATTCCACAGGGTGGGCACCACTGCCGAGAAGGCCCTCTGCCTGATTCCCTGTAACCTCACTTCTCGTAGGGAGGGAACTGCCAGAAGGCCCTTGGAGGAGGACCTCAGTGTCCAGGCTGAATGATGGGGGTGGAGATGCTCCTTCATGAACCCGCCCAAGCATTAAAATCTGAAAATGGGCCATCCTGTTAATGTACTTATTCATTTATATTTACATTTATATCCCTATAAAGAGCCCAAGGGTAGGATACATGGTTCTTCTCCTCTCCACTTTATCTTCACAACCACCCTGCAAAGTAGGTTAGGCTGAGAGAATGGGAATGGCCCTAGTTCACCCAAAAAGCTTCATAGCTGAGTGGAAATTTGAACCCTGGTTTCTCAGGTCACAGTCTGGCACTCAAACCACTACACTACACTGCCTCTCTGTGGCACTACCTTTTCAGTGGCTGCAGAAAGACTTTTGGAATTCCCTTCTCAGGAGGTTCACCTTATCCCCTCTGTGGTGACTTTTCTTTAGGTTGGCTGATTTTAAAGGCATACATTACGCTTCTGGTAGATGTGATTTATCTCTGATTTTTGTGTGTGCTGTTTACTTTGGTGTGTGTGTGTTTTTATGGTACATCTCTAGTTTGATCTGTTTTCCTTTTATTTCCAGACAGCTGAGAAACGCTCTGTTGGAAAGGCAGGATCTAAATATTCTTAATAGCTAACTAATTAGATAGCTAAATAACTCATTGGAGTGCTCTGAACATTCAAGGAAAGTGCACTATAAATAGTGGGCACTGTTGCCATTATTTCTTTCTTAGGACAATCTTGGTTGGATGTTCTTTCTTCTAACATGTTGGGGAAAGTCGCTACAAAGCACTAAAATATTCATAGTTTCTCAGATTTTGTGAATATAACAGCCAAGGTTGATGACAGGCAGACAGGTTTAAATAGAAATAGTCTTCAGTCCTGACAAACTGGCACATAGCAGTTTAATTTTCGACCGATTCAGGAAGGGATTTCCACGTAACTTCATACAAGGTGCTTCCCCGTCCTGACTTTGGGCTTTTGAAGCACCTTGCACTTGGTGTTATTGTGATGTCAGTTGATTGACAGGTGGGTGGCCTCAACCATCTGTCAAATTGTGCTTGCCGGACAAATCTTGGTAAGGATCTGGTCTATGGTGTACAAGGAGATTATCATTCTTTAAAGCTGTAGATAGTCGTGCATAAAAATCTTTATACTGCATATTTTGGGTAAGTAAAACTCTGCATTAAGAAGCATTTCATTTGTTCCAAATGTTCACCATTTCTCTTGGGGGTGGGAGTTATTAGAGAAATAAACGGAAAAAGTGGATCTTCCTTCCTCCCTCCCTCCCGCTCTCTCTCTCTCTCTCTGTGTGTGTGTGGTCTTTCATGCAAGGTCTTCATATCTCCAGTTGCAACAAATTTAGCACAAGGTCATCAAAATCATGGAAACTTTCCTCATTTACATTAGTTCCTTTTGCACACTCTTTATTTAGTACTCCTATCAAGTCACTGCAAAAAAATATATCTACTGGTAGTTAATGAAAATAACCAGCTCCTCCTTTCCTATTACTTATTTTTACAGTGCTTTCCATTTTTCTCCTTACCAGATTGCTTACGCTGTTAAAAGCTTTCTACTTATCACCGACACAGTTATTTATGTTGCCACTTAGCCATGGTGGCCTCTGATGCCTTTTTTGGTTTGTTTTTACACGGCTGAACTTTCCTAAGATCTATTTGAATACGTACTCTTCTTTTTCTTTCACTTCCTTGACTGCCAGCGCATTAGGCAACCTGGAAGTTGCCTCGTAACTGTTCAAAAATAAACAATTTACTATAACGTAAACCCAAATGGATTCTGAAGAGCAAGTTGCCAAGGAGATTCTCTCCTCCACTATAGTTCAGTAACAGGGCACAGGGCACAGACCCCCAAATATCTGAAAGGTGGCACATACAGACCTTCCCTTCCTGTAGAACGTCTTGGCAGGATTCGATGGTGCCAGTCACTTGACCTCTGGTCAGTTGCATTGGTGCTATTTATCTGATCCAGATGAGGAAGGAGTGAAGAGATAAGAAGCTTGCAAGAGCACCAGATTGAGTCTGCCACTGCACTTGCGCTGCCTTTCGTCGGTGATCCCTCATAGCCGAGTAAGATTGTCTTCCATAAACAAGGTTTTAACAATGAGCCCGTAAGTGACTGTGGAGGCCAATTCTGGATCCACACGTCCTTCCACAGTGGGGACATGGGTTTCCGGGTGGGAGTTGGTCACGGTGTGGATTTGCCAAGCGTGCCTTCCTCTTAGCACGTTTCTCCCTTTCGTCCTGAGTTCAAGCATCTTCAAAGCCCATGACACCTTTGGTAAAGGCTGTTTTCCAACTGGAGAGCTTGCAGGCCAGTGTTTCCCAGTTGCCAGTATTTAACTACATTTTATTAGATTTGCCTTGAGAAAGTCTTTAAACCTCTTTTGTTGACCACCAGCATGGCGCTTTCCATTTTTAACTTTGGAATAGAGTAGTTGCTTTGGAAGGCAATGATCAGGCATCCGCACAACATGACCATTCCAACGAAGTTGATGTTGAAGAATCATTGCTTTGACACTGGTGATCTTTGCTTCTTCCACTACACTGATATTAGTTTGCCTGTCTTCCCAAGTGATGTGTAAAATTTTTTGGAGACACTGTTAATGGAATCTTTCGAGGAATTGGAGATGGTGTTTATAAGTGGTCCATGTTTCACAAGCATATAATAAGGTTAGTAGTACAATAGCTTTCTAAACAAGCATTTTGGTTTTCCCTGCGAATGGCTGCCTCACTCTTCTCCTTCTGTCTCCTGCCAAGCAGCAGCACCACACCAAACTTCTGAGGAGCTGGAACTACCAAGAGGGTCCTCTCTGCTGATATTAACGCCTGGGAGGGCATGTAGGGAAGGAGGCAGTCTTTCAGATATCTGTGGCCTAAGTCATTTAGGGCTTTAGACACTATTAATTTTCACTTATTGTAAGCTGCCTGGTTATCTGGCAGGAATGCATTTAAATAAGAAAATGGATAAATAAATGTTATCACGGGACATTTTTCAGGGTTTGGACACAGTCACAGTTCATAGAACTATGAGTGAGCACCAGTAATGAGAGCTGAGCATGGACTACTCATGTATATAGAGCCACTGTCTTTTTGAGAACTGCCCACCAACATTTCTTGCCTCGTTCAAAGTGTTATTCTCCAGTGGTTGGGAATCTGAGGTGAGATACCCATGCAGTGGAAGCTGCCCCCAGTTCCAGTCACCACACAAAAGCTTTGCCGATACAGTGGTACCTCGGGTTACAGACGTTTCAGGTTACAGATGTTTCAGGTTACAGACTCCACTAACCCAGAAATAGTACCTTGGGTTAAGAACTTTGCTTCAGGATGAAAACAGAAATTGTGTGGCGGCAGCGGAAGGCCCCATTAGCTAAAGTGGTACCTCAGGTTAAGAACAGTTTCAGGTTAAGAAGAGATCTCCAGAACGAATTAAGTTCTTAACCTGAGGCACTACTGTACAAATATAGATATATACAAATAGAAAGCATTTCTAACCCACCAACAGCATACAAATCAATCTGGCTAACCTGATATAAAAACACACACCCCACTCACACACAAAAACCAATTTTCACTATAGCCAGTCAAAGACAACCAACCACACCCTAGACCACCCCCAACCTCTCTCACCACCAAAGGAATACGAGCGAATAGTAAAGAGAACCCACACATGACACTGACACAAAACCCCATGCATACACTAGGTAGAATAGAAGCATTGCCACCTGATCCCACCCCACTCACCATTCCCCCCACACACCTCTCCCCCCTTTCCTTCCTAATGTAACACTAATGTCTCACAACAAATGAAACTGATCTGTAGAAAACACAACTGGGGGGAAAAAGAGACATTGCACATACTTTTGTAAACAAAGAAATCTTTAATAAAAATAAAAAAAAACTTAAGTCGTCAACAGGCTCATCACAGCTATCTGCCAATCACCCATTCCCACCACCCTTCTGAGTAATACCCCTCCCCACCTTCTCACTATATAGAAGGGTCTGGGAACCTCTGTTTCAGTGTATCTGAAGAAGTGTGCATGCACACGAAAGCTCATACCAAGAACTGACTTAGTTGGTCTTTAAGGTGCTACTGGAAGGAATTTGTTTTGTTTTGACTATGGCAGACCAACACGGCTACCTATCTGTAACTTTAATAAAAATATTTTTTTAAAAAAAATTAGAAAGCATTTCTGTTGCTCCATCAATTCAAGGTGTAACACAGATTCTGGTTTGCAAAACGTGGGTGGAGAGTGGTTGTTTTTCCCTGTCTTATAATCCTAGCACCTGGGTTATCCAAATGTGTTGAATAGTGGAAGCTTCAGAACATGGAAACATTTCCTAGCACAGTCTGTCGTTAAAAGGCCATGGAATTTTCTTCCACAAAATGAGGAGACGGCCACCAGTTTAGATGGCTTCAAAGGGGGATTCGATAAATTCATGGGCGATAAGGTTCCTAATGGCTGCTCTCATGATGCCTCTATGCTACTGCCAGAGACAGAGGCAATTCAACTCTGATTAACAGTTGCTGAGGAACAACAGCTGGAGAGAGCTACTGTCCTCATGCCCTCTTTGTGGGCTTTCCAGAAGGCCACTGAGGAAAATGGGCTGCTCAACACGACAGGTCTTTGCTCTGATTCTTCAGGACTCTCCTGAGACCTATTAATGAAATAAATTAAGACTGGACCCACCTCAGAGTTTTTCGATCTGATCCAGGAACATTCTTTGACTCACCCCTTTGTTGTTCTTCATTTAAAAACAAAAGAAAACCTTAGTTTGAGTTTAACTGCTTCATCAGTGGCAAATCTTTTTAACCTCTCCAAGAGAGGGGGGTGGGGACTATTAAAACAAAGTGGGGGAAATGAAACAACAGGTTCCATAGTACTTACCGCTCTATTAACTTGTGTGTAACACAGATTCTGGTTTGCAAAACGTGGGTGGAGAGTGGTTGTTTTTCCCTGTCTTATAATCCTAGCACCTGGGTTATCCAAATGTGTTGAATAGTGGAAGCTTCAGAACATGGAAACATTTCCTAGCACAGTCTGTCGTTAAAAGGCCATGGAATTTTCTTCCACAAAATGAGGAGACGGCCACCAGTTTAGATGGCTTCAAAGGGGGATTCGATAAATTCATGGGCGATAAGGTTCCTAATGGCTGCTCTCATGATGCCTCTATGCTACTGCCAGAGACAGAGGCAATTCAACTCTGATTAACAGTTGCTGAGGAACAACAGCTGGAGAGAGCTACTGTCCTCATGCCCTCTTTGTGGGCTTTCCAGAAGGCCACTGAGGAAAATGGGCTGCTCAACACGACAGGTCTTTGCTCTGATTCTTCAGGACTCTCCTGAGACCTATTAATGAAATAAATTAAGACTGGACCCACCTCAGAGTTTTTCGATCTGATCCAGGAACATTCTTTGACTCACCCCTTTGTTGTTCTTCATTTAAAAACAAAAGAAAACCTTAGTTTGAGTTTAACTGCTTCATCAGTGGCAAATCTTTTTAACCTCTCCAAGAGAGGGGGGTGGGGACTATTAAAACAAAGTGGGGGAAATGAAACAACAGGTTCCATAGTACTTACCGCTCTATTAACTTGTGTGTAGTTTTGCTCAAAACACTGTAGGAAACCACCAAATCCTATCAAGGGGTGGATTGCATATTTTGTGCTGGGGGCAAGGGAGCAGGGGGGCGATTCAAAGAATCCGGGGGAGATTGTTTTAAGGGAAAAAACCCATAGGGGTTGTGAATCTGCACAGTGTTCCCTGAGTTCCTGATACATTCTTTAAAAAGTATTTGATCAAATGCTAGAATTCCGTAATCTGTCTCCTAATGCTCATAAGCTTTGCAGCAATAAACTTTCCTAAATGCTAAGTTTCAGAAAATGCTGTGCAGGCAGATGGCAAATATGTGCCTAAAGTCTATCCCAAAGCTGCAAACATTGCCATCTGCTCCGGCACTGATCTCCCCATTGCTAGTCCATTGACAATGTTTAGACTGCTTTGGAAATTTGATCCCATGTTATAGTTTCATGCCCATGCCTCCGATAGCACACAAAAACACCAGCAGACTAAAGCTTTCTCTACCCCTTTCTCGAGGCATCAATGGCTAGATTGGCCGTTTTGTAACACAGGGGATTGGCTTCAGCTCCAGATGGAGCAAATGTGCTGCAGCAAAAGGAGCTTCATCACTGTTCTCTGGGAAAAACCACCAAAATAACTCTGTTGATGTTGATACCCATTCTACAGACAGCCAGACTGAGGCTGGAACTAGCCATTATGCCTTCCAGTACCAAAATCTGGTGGTGAGTGCTAGCAGAAATGGAGTCACAGTAGGTTCCACTGAGAAACAATAAATCAAGCAGACATGGGAATTTTCAAGGTTAGCAGAAATAATAATAATAATAATAATAATAATAATAATAATAATAATATATTGTTGTTGTTGCTGTTGTTGTTGTTGTTGGGCTGGAGTATTGTTGAGAGATCTGTTGCTGCTATTGATATTATTGATATTATTGTTATATCTTTATTATTAGATCTTGTGATTTACAGTGGTACCTCGGGTTACAGACTCCGCTAACCCAGAAATAGTACCTCGGGTTAAGAACTTTGCTTCAGGATGAGAACAGAAATCGTGCTCTGGCAGCGCGGCGGCGGCGGGAGCCCCATTACCTAAAGTGGTGCTTCAGGTTAAGAACAGTTTCAGGTTAAGAACGGACCTCCGGAACGAATTAAGCACGTAACTAGAGGTACCACTGTATGTGGAAATTGTTTCCATTAGGTTGTGTACTTTTTGATGTGTTTTATTTATTGTTTATGACTTTTGGTATGTTTGTAATTATGTAAATCTTGTCATGTTGTAAGCTGCCTTGAGCATAGTTTCAACTATGGAAAGACGGCATACAAATAAAATGATGATGATGATAAGGGCCACTTCCCTAAAAAAAATAAAATCAAGTGAGGACTGGCACAGACTTTTGAGTGTCAGCTTGGAAAGGGGGTAACAGAATAGAGCATCATAGAGGGCATTGTTTCGATTTCCACTTCTGCACCCTCTGTGACATTGTAAGATGCTATGAGTTTACCTCCAGACTGTGCAACACACCGTCTTGAACTATTACAATTTCTTGGGTAGGCCCTGACTATTGATCAACAGAGCCTTGTCCTCCAAGTAATACCAGGAGTATTGTCCCACCCCACCCCACCTTGGATAGCCAACCCAGATGGTGAAATATTAGAACGGTCACACGAGGAGCTAATTAAATTTTACTTGCTCTGCGAAAATGTGAGATCACACACAGACATAAATGTGGAAGCCATTAGAGCTCTCTTTGTTGTTTTGGACTCCTCTTCCTGAACAACTGCATGGTGGAGTGTCCCTGTGTGTCCCTGTGTGTGTCTCTGTGTGTCCCCCTTCTCCCCTGCTGTATATCTTTTCACTTGGTACATAGGCTCCTCCCTCCTCATGGAAGTATTTCTGCATAGGTATATTGCAAACATACTATGGGCTGGAGGCAGAGTTTGCTGATACAATACTACTTTATGATTAGGTCAGTATGCTTTTTATTTTTTATCTTTTTTATAATTGATGTTCTGTAATGTGTTTTTAATGTTATACACTGCCCTGGCGGTATATAAATTGAATTACCGTACTTTTCTGCCTATAAGACAGCCCCATGCATAAGACGCCCCCTATTTGGGGGGACTCAAACTTAAGAAAATGGGGGGAGATGGCACAGAGTTGTTGAGCTTTTTTGTGTGGTGATTACCCAGGGTTGTCGAGCTTTTTTTGGGGGGAGCTCCCATCTGCCCCATCACTGGAGTATCAGCCAATCAACAACACCCATTGATGCAGCAACCAATAACATGCACAATAACTGCTGACAACTGTTGCAGGAACCAATCAAAAACGTCCCCCCAGTCACTATCCACGTATAAGATGACCCCCACTTTTTAGCATGATTTTTAAAGAGGAAAACATAGTCTTATACAGTGGTACCTTGGGTTACATACGCTTCAGGTTACATACGCTTCAGGTTACAGACTCCGCTAACCCAGAAATAGTGCTTCAGGTTAAGAACTTTGCTTCAGGATTAGAACAGAAATCGGGCTCCGGCAGCGCGGCGGCAGCAGGAGGCCCCATTAGCTAAAGTGGTGCTTCAGGTTAAGAACAGTTTCAGGTTAAGAAGAGACATCTGGAACGAATTAAGTACTTAACCTGGGGTACCACTATACATGGAAAAGTACATTATTATTATTATTATTATTATTATTATTATTATTATTATTTCCCCCACACATTATGTACATCCATTCTTACATCTGCATCCATGGGTATTAAGATATTAAGAGAGTGTTTAGCTCAATGGACCTACGGTATCAAAAATTGGCCTTGTATTTCCATGATTCAGGCTAGAACCATGGCTCCAGTGGTTGACCCAAATGTATTTAGTGCCCATTTTTAAATCTGTGTCTTGGCAACCACACACACATCAGCAATGAAGGACAACTTGTTCTAATTATGGGCTGAAATGTTGATCTTTTTGTCCAAGGAAAATCAACGTGCTGCATAAGAACCTCTATTTTTAAGTGCTTTGTAAACCAAGTGGGTGTGTGTGTGTGAATATTTGTTAACAACTGTTTGGGGGGAACCTATCGGGTGCAAGTAAAAGTCAATCCCGTGGACGTCTTATTCTTAAACCCTCAAGTTGGTTGTTTTTCTTGGTAGAACCCATTTTATCACAACAAAAGGTAAGAAGGAGGAAGAGACCTTCTGTTCGGGAGAATCTGTTCAATGAAGGATTGGTCCTCTGTGTCTTAACAGACTTGAACTGAAGTCAGTTAGCAGATGGTGGGTTGGAGGGGGAGCACAGGCACAACTCAATAAAAGTTTGTGTCTTTGTCCTTATTTCTAAATCAGGGTATGAGATGGGAGGAGCAGATATGGAAAGAGTTGAACTGTGCAATAGAAAAAAGTTTTGCATATTTCATCGCTATTGGAAGTTACTATCTTCAGAGTCCGCCATATACCGTATTTTTCGCTCTATAAGACACACCAGACCACAAGACGCACCTAGTTTTTGGAGGAGGAAAACAAGAAAAAAATATTCTGAATCTCAGAAGCCAGAACAGCAAGAGGGATCGCTGCGCAGTGAAAGCAGCAATCCCTCTTGCTTTTCTGGCTTCTGGGATAGCTGCGCAGCCTGCATTCACTCCATAAGATGCACACACATTTCCCCTTACTTTTTAGGAGGGAAAAAGTGAGTCTTATAGAGCAAAAAATGTGGTAACTTATTTTCTTTACTTAGATTTATTTCCCACCAGTCATCCAGGTGCATGGTTCAGATCCTAGTGGCTGAGGAGACAAGATCGCCATACTTGTGTGATGATAATTCAAGAAGAGAATATAGAAATCTGCATATTCTTGTATGTATGCAAACCACACACACACACACAAAATTCGGAGGTTTTATTGAAATCAAGTGGTGTATACATTTTTGTTAAACACAAACAAACAAACAAACAAACAATCAGTACTGTCCACCATAACATATTGGTAAGGACCCACCCCTGACCATTAGGTCCAGTCGTGGCCGACTCTGGGGTTGCGGCACTCATCTCGCTTTATTGGCCGAGGGAGCCGGCGTACAGTTTCCGGGTCATGTGGCCAGCATGACTAAGCCACTTCTGGCGAACCAGAGCAGCGCACGGAAATGCCGTTTACCTTCCCGCTGGAGCGGTACCTATTTATCTACTTGCGCTTTGACATGCTTTCGAACTGCTAGGTTGGCAGGAGCTGGGACCGAGCAATGGGAGCTCACCCCGTCGCAGGGATTCGAACCGCCAATCTTATGATTGGCAAGTCCTAGGCTCTGTGGTTTAACCCACAGCACCACCTGCGTCTGAACATATTGGTAGTGATACCAAGAAACAATGTGGCATAGAAGTTACAATGTACAACTAGGATGTGGCAGTCGAAACCATTGACATAGAGAGAACCTCAAGAATCACAGTGAATGCCTTGATCCGTGATATCACCTTTTTGACACACGGATGGACGAATGAATTAAAAGTTCATTCCAGGGAGCAGGGGAAACGCCTTTGAGTTCTCCAAGCATAGTGCAACTTTTGTGCAGATGAGTTTTCTCATACGCCTATTATTTCTGCAGAATGCTACTTACAACTGTCCTGGGCCTATTCAAGCCAATGAACTAGAATTAAAAGGTTCATTATCTGTTTGCTTAATCCCCAGTTCCAGCCATTTCCCTCAAATTAAGTCCTGCTTCATGCATGATTTGTTTTTACAGATATACGACAACAAGAAGACATCTAGATCTTCTTTGGAATAGGACTGATACTAGGAGGGCAGGCTGTTTTATTACAGCTGATTAGCTGTGAGGTATGGCAAAAATTATGGTGCAAAAAAATGTAGATTTATATTTTAAATATTTTGATGAAGGGTTAATGTATTTTAATATAGATGTTTACCCACTAGGCACTGTTTAGACTAACCAGAAAAGGGGAGAAAGAGTTAGCACAAACTTCCAAGAAAAAAACAAAACAAATACTATTAATTATTACAACAGGCAAGGCCATTTTATGCAAAATATGTGGCAATGTAACATGTTATGTGCTTTTAGTTAATTGTAGTGTTTTATATTTATGATGTTTTGAATTTTGCGTTCTCTCAGTTTTTGCAAATGCAAGTTGCTCTGAGACATTTTATGCAGCAAGAGAAGACTAAATGCAATAAATAACGATAAAGAAATAAATGTAGAACACTATAAATATGAGGGGTGAGGAATTCCAACCCGTTTGAGAACTGCCTCTACTTTTTTTGTTTTCAGGAAGGCCACGTCATGACACAATCCAAAGAAAAGCAATTTTGACACTATTCAGTTCCCTCCAACTCCATTTTTCTTCCAGTAATTAAGTAAGCATTAGCAAAATTGCATTTGCATTTCGTTTAGGGACCCTCTTTTTCCACCAAGGAAATTGCATTCAAGGCAGCTCGCAGTATACAAGGTAAGCAGCTAAAGGAAATAAATCAATAGCCTTTCGATAGCAATGTCTGTGAAAGCGGAAGGCAGATCGCACAGCTAGTTTCCCCCCTTCCCCTCCTCTCTCCTACACAACCTCCTGTAGCTTCTCACTCAAAACCTGCTCCAGATGGTCAGTCAGTAAGACGGTGAAAAATTCAACCTTTGAAACCGGGCAAAGGGATCTTCTCCCTGTATAGCTGGCTTCCGCATACACTTGTTGTGATCCAGTATGAAAAACAATAGAAGGGAGAACTGAGGGAAGAGAAACTTTCTGCAGGCAATGGCTTTTCCACTTGCTTTGCTGCCCCCCTCAGTCCCGTGTGCCTTTCCCAGACCATGACTTTGAGAAGAAGCTGGGAAGAGAGGAGTTCAGGGATAGTTTTTAAAAAACAATTTTATAAGTTGTTTGGCCTTGTTTCTCAATTTTTACATGGTTTTTTGTGCTTTGTGGTATTTTATATAATAATAATAATAATAATAATAATAATAATAATAATAATAATAATAATAATTTTATACCCCGCCCATCTGGCTGGGTTTTCCCAGCCACTCTGGGTGGCTTCCAACTGAATACAGTGGTACCTCGGGTTAAGTACTTAATTCGTTGAGGTCTGTTCTTAACCTGAAACTGTCCTTAACCTGAAGCACCACTTTAGCTAATGGGGCCTCCTGCTGCTGCTGCGCCGCCGCTGCACAATTTCTGTTCTCATCCTGAAGCAAAGTTCTTAACCCAAGGTACTATTTCTGGGTTAGCAGAGTCTGTAACCTGAAGCATATGTAACCTGAAGCATATGTAACCCAAGGTACCACTGTATTAAAAACAATACAGCATCAAACATTAAAAACTTCCCTAAACAGGGCAGCCTTCAGTTGTCTTTTAAAAGTAAATACAGTGGTGCCCCGCAAGACGAACGCCTCGCAAGACGGAAAACCCGCTAGACGAAAGGGTTTTCCGTTTTGGAGGCGCTTCGCAAAACGAATTTCCCTATGGGCTTGCTTCGCAAGACGAAAATGTCTTGCGAGTTCCTGCGGGGTTTTTTCCCCTTTCCCCCCCTTTTCCTAAGCCCTAAGCCGCTTATCAGCTGATCCGCTAAAAGCCGCTAAACCGCTAATAGCGCTAATCCGCTAAGCTGTCAATGGGCTTGCTTCGCAAGACGAAAAAAATGCTATACAAAGAGCCTCACGGAATGGATTAATTTCGTCTTGCGAGGCACCACTGTAGTTGCTTATTGCCTTGACATCTGATGGGAGGGTGTTCCACAGGGTGGGTGCCACTACCGATAAGGCCCTCTGCCTGGTTCCCTGTAACCTCACTTCTCGCAGCGAGGGAACCACCATAAGGGCCTTGGAGCTGGACCTCAGTGTCCGGGTGGAACGATGGGGGTGGAGATGCTCCTTCAGGTATCCTGGACCAAGGCCATTTAGGGCTTTAAAGGTCAGCACCAACACTTTGAATTGTGCTCGGAAATGTACTGAGAGCCAATAAAGATCTTGGCGGCCAGTCACCAGTCTAGCTGCTGCATTCTGGATTAATTGCAGTTTCCAAGTCACCTTCAAAGGTAGCATTGTGGGTGGTACATGACCCCAGTCAAGCTTGCGAAGATTTACCATCTGCCCAATAATAAATGTTGGAAATGTAATGAAGCTGAAGGTATCTTCTTTCACCTTTGGTGGACCTGCCCAAGGATTAAGGCCTTCTGGGAAATGATTTATAATGAAATTAAGAAGGTACTTAAATGTACTTTTCAAAAGAAACCGGAGGCATTTCTCCTGGGCATGGTCGGCCAATTGGTTTCAAAGAGGGATAAGACTTTCTTTATGTACGCCACTACAGCAGCAAGGATCCTTCTAGCAAAGTATTGGAAGACACAAGAATTACCCACACTGGAAGAATGGCAGACGAAAGTGATTGACTTTATGGGACTGGCAGAAATGACCAGCAGAATCCGCGACCAAGAGAAAGAGACAGTGGAGGAAGATTGGAAGAAGTTTAAAGTATATCTTAAGAACTGTTGTAAAATAGAGGAGTGATAAAATGTCAAGGGGAAGGAAGATGCAGAATTGCAGCTAAAACTGTTTGATGATTTAAGGTGAAATCGAGAATGACAATGAGTTTAAATTTAAAATTTAATTGGCAAAAAGGGTTGTTGAAAAACTGCAAAATAAGGATGCAAAAAGGGTGAGGTACGGGGAAGTCCGAGAAACAAGGCGTATGAAAATGAGGTTAAGAAATGATATTTTTTGGGTGTGTTTGTATTTGTTGATGTTTGTGTGTTGTTGCTGTTTAGTGTTAAAAACTGGAAAATTAATAAAAAATTATATATATAAAAAAACAAAAAACAAAAACAAAGGTAGCATTGTGATTTGCTGTTATTTTATTGATTATAATTCTTCCTTGTGTTCTGCCAATGGCAGGGTTCTTTCTGGATCTGGCACCAATAAGCACACCAGCGGGTGAAGAATGTTAACTGCTTAATTATTATTTGCTGATATTTAATTTTATTGTTTACTATTGGATTATTGACTATTCTTTATTTGATATAAGTTGTTTATTTTTTAAGTTATTATGACTTTTTGTATAGGATCTGTTTGTTATTATTAATGTTCAATATATTATTGTTATTGTGTGTTGGAAGCTGCCCAGAGTGGCTGGGGCAACCCAGCCAGATGGGCGGGTTATTAGTAACATTATTATTATTATTATTATTACTGTATTATTATTATTATTATTATTATTATTATTATTATTATTATTATTGATATATGAACATATAACCTATTTGGCCCTTCTGGCAAGAAGCTTGGTTCCAAACTATCTAATTTTGGTTGGGTGCAGCTGAACCATGACTGGAAACTGTTGATAAGGTTGATTGACTGACCGATTGATTTCTAAACCACTTAATGTATTGACAACATCTATAAGCTGTTTACAAAAATAAGCAATGACAGACAACTTAAATATTGCAGAAGCACACAATTACATATAAAAATGTGACATTAATACAAAGCTACTTATATATAAGTCAGTATCAACCCTTTTTTCTTCCTCTCAGTCTCTGAGTTCTCACCCAGGGTCTAAACAAATTCTCAGCTTGCCCACAAAAGTATCACAACTAGAAGAGTTAATGAAAACAGTGGACGTCACTCTAGTCTCTTACTGTAGGTACAGGTACAATAGGTTTGCTCAATTTCCCAGGGGGTCCAAAGGATGGGGAAAGTCCACTCACAGCTCTTTCTTCACCCTCTGTCCTTTCCACCTCCTCCTCCAGCTGCTTAAGGTAAGACATAACCCTCCTTATGCAAATTAATGCAGTGTTTCTCAAACTTGGGTCTCCAGCTGTTTTGGGACTACAATTCCCATCATCCCTGACCACTGGTCTTGCCAGTTAGGGATGATGGGAGTTGTAGTCCCAAAACAGCTGGAGACTCGAGTTTGGGAAAATCTGGATTAATCCATGCTCATCAGTTCGCTGAAGCAAGACACAGCAGCAAGTTCAAATGTGAGGAACCTGTGACTCTCTAGATGTTGTTGGACTTCAAATCCCACAGCTGGCATGGCTAATGCGCCCATATGGGAAATCAAAAAAAGTTAGGGTTGTTTTTGTTTCCCATGCTAATCTTCTCTGAATCGTTCCAGTTTTAGTATATTTGCTGCCAAAGCGAGCATGATTGTTTTTGTTTCCCAATTCCAGTCAGTGGGAGGAGTCAAGATCCAGATTTCTAAATTTTGATTTGGAGTCCAATTCACATTGGATCAGGTCCATATTGATTCAAGGCAAACTGGGGCCTTCTCCAAATTGCTGAATTGAGCCACAAACCAAATTTGGGGTGGGGTTGCATAGCACCCCCCTTCCCACTCACTGTAGATGAGGAGAACGATTCAGCACATAGGTGACTCCTACCATATTTGTACGTCCCCTAATTGAATCTGGGCAATTTTTGTTTCATAATATAGATATTTATTGGGCAGTTGAATCTACTTAGGATATGGAAAGGTTGGTAATTTTTTTAAAAGCCCCTGTATACTTCTCTCAATGCTTGTTTTGTGAGCAACTTTGAAAGGTTCACCCAGAAAACAAATAAGTTACACTGATTTTGAATAATTGCCTCTTTTGAACAATAGGCAATTTTACTACCTCATTTGCAGAATAGTGAGCAGCTTCTGTCCACTATGGGAAAACAATCAGAAACTTGGCTGCTGTATCAAATAGGCAATAAAATAGCGTATTTAGCAAATGAAATTAGAAAATTTCATTTACTCGCTTTGCAGAGTCAGCAGCAGTGGGCTTGCTTAAAGATGTGCTTAAAATATTTTGATGGAGATGTTATAAATCTCTAGGAAAATATCCTAAAGGAAACATAGGGCCATTCCTGTTAAATTGTCTTCAAAATATTCATCCCTCTTAAAGTAATATGCATGATTTATTTCACTCTCCTCTTCCATATAATGACCTTTAAGGAAATGTTGGCAATCATTTTTTATTTTTTTTAGTGATTTTAATTTCAATGGTCTATCTGCTCACATTATTTCAGACATAATACAGGTATTTGCATAGTGATATTACCACTCTTGTTGTACAGAACACAGAGATGTAAGGGAAATAGCAGGGATTACCAAGATTTTATCAATATATGTTGAATGTAGCTCTTCTAGTCCTTCATTGTACAGGGCCTGGAGTCATAGTAAAGCTGTATCTTTACTAAAAAACGTCAAATGCACTATTGTAATCTGTTTCTGGGCATATTAATAGTGGGTATTAACCTTTAAAGTTCTAAATGGCTTAGAGCCAAGTTACCCAAAGAATCATTTCCTCCCACATATACCTACCCATATCTTAAGATGATCTCCTGAAATCTTTCTCTGGATTCGCCCTTCAAATGACGGAAGGTGAGTGACCACTAGGGAGGGTCATTGATCCATCTAAGGGATGCAGGTGGTGCTGTGGTCTAAACCACTGAGCCTCTTGGGCTTGCTGATCGGAAGGTCAGCAGTTTGAATCCTCACGACGGAGTGAGCTCCCGTTGCTCTGTCTCCCAGCTCCTGCCCACCTAGCAATTTGAAAGCACGCCAGTGCAAGTAGATAAACTGGTACCACTGTAGCGGGAAGGTAAACCGGTGTTTCCGGGCACTCTGGCTTCCATTACGGTGTTCAGTTGCACCAGAAGTGGTTTAGTCATGCTGGCCACATGATGCAGAAAGCTGTCTGCGGACAAACACCGGCTCCCTTGGCATGAAAGCGAGATGAGCACCGCAACCCCATAGTCGCCTTTGACTGGACTTAACCGTCATGGGGTCTTTTACCTTTACCTTTACCTTGATCCATCTAGCTCAATATTGTCCACACCGATGTGCAGTGTTTCAGATAAGGGTTTCTCCTAGGCCTACCTAGAGGTGCTGGGGATCAAACCTGGTCTTTTCTGCATGCCCGGCAGATGATCTGCAACTGAGTTATGGCCCTTCCTTCTGAAGATGTGGGGACTGAAACTTCCCTATGTGCTTGATAGCTTCAGCATGCAAATGTTTTGCTACTGAGTTACTTCCCCTAAGAGAAATCCCTTGTAGTGCTGGTCCTGAAAAATGGATTCTGACTAGTTACTTCCAATGATATCACCAGCAGCAAAGCAAAAGCAATTACAAACCTGAGGTCATGGAGAATGTCCCCCCCCCCGCCCCCCGTGGACGTGAAGGCATCACACCAACGGCCCTTGCCAGACGGTATCCCATTTAAGCACGGACCAGACCTAGGCCTGCTTAGCTTCAGAAACACTGTTGTGTCATGTATTTTGGAATAGCATTATGCCATTATTTTGACACAGAGCGAATTATATTTCTTATGTTGGGATGAAAAGCAGAACAAGTTATGTAAGTCAAGGAGGAGTTTTAAAAAAGCATCTGGGTAGATAGTTCATAGATGTCAGGATTCATCTCTATCTTATTTCATATGCTGGTGGCTTTCAAAATAGCCTTAAAAA
Source organism: Podarcis erhardii (assembly GCF_964252035.2). Lineage (NCBI taxonomy): Eukaryota > Metazoa > Chordata > Lepidosauria > Squamata > Lacertidae > Podarcis > Podarcis erhardii. Next base: position 15,210,458 of record NC_138515.1, on the reverse strand, counting down.
TAGAATGAGATTGCTCTGAGGTGGCAGAGTTCTCAAGGGAATAGGAAGAGCTGCAAAATTATGGCTTCTCTTTCTACCACAAAGCCTTTGTGATCTCTCAGCCCCTGATTTAAATATGCCATGTTTCCTATCTTAAATATTATGATTAATCATAGATGTAACATTTGCTTTCCTGGTATGGGGCAGTGAAATAATTTGCTTCTCTTCCTTACTCAAAATTTCTGCTACCTCCCCCAAAAAACGTGATTTCACCATTTCAGATGTGGGAAGCTGCTAATGAAGGCCAAATTTAAATGTTAGTCCTCATCTGGAGGTCAGCAAAAGAACCTCATGCTGACTGGTAATGACATGGATTTTCTGTGCATTACTGAGCTGATACATATATCAAGGTGCTTTCAAATGTTAGGCAGGCATGTAGAAGCTGTAATATTAATTGACTATGACTTACTTCTAAGTTCACAAAATTGTCTTCTCTTCCTCAAGTTGAAATGCATTTAGGTTTTCTTTCCTTGCAATAAAAGAGGAGGGAGGGGAACTGGCAAAAGTGAAATTTAATGTGAGAAGAGCGCAACTACTTGTACATGAGTGCGGATCATGTTGTTCAGTGTGCCTCAGGGCCATCACCTTCTGATGCAGGGCTGATGCAGCAGCACCCAGAATTCTCAGGTGGGTGCCAGAGATCTAGCACTCAGGGTCTACCACCGTTTTTGGGTGGCTAGGTCTGTGAGCTGCCCAGCATTTAAAAGCCCTGGAGAATTACAGATAATAAGCCTGATGAGCAACTCCCAGCTGCTCCGTGGCCATCACAACAGTGTTTCAGCTTGTCATGGCCAAGTAAGCCAACCAGGGAGACCGTACCCTTCTCTTGTTAATTGTTCCCTTGTTTTAATTTTTCTTCTTCTTCTTTGCCTTGAGAGAGTCTTTAAACCTCTTTTGTTGACTACCAGCATTACACTTTCCATTTTTAAGTTCGGAATAGAGCAGTTGCTTTGGGAAACGATAATCAGGCATCTGAACAGCAGTCCCCTTGACTCCACTCTAATAATTCTTGATAGGTTAACCATTTCTCTTCACGTGTTGCCTCTTTTCTGTGAAATGCTTCTTGTGTTGAGATGCATAAGGGTAGGTAGATTTATGTCTCTTCCAGACTCTCAATATAGTACATCTAACAAAATGATTTTTTAACTCCACATTAATTTTAACCTTGTCATACCATGCCAACCAAACCTTAAATCGTGACCTTCTCATTCCAAACCTCTCCTATTTCTCAAGGTCACCCACACCTTCGTCCAAACCAGGCAACAGGCTGCAAAGTACAATTTCAAGTCAGGCTATCACAATCCTAAGGTGTGGAGGCTAGTTTCTGATACTGTCTGTGGGGCTAAAAACTTCCATATTGACTTCTTTGGGGGCAAAAAGGGATCACAGCTAGAGGGAGAGAAGGGGAATCCCATACCACCAGCATGACCCAATATGTTACTGGGTCTGCTGAAACCATGGGAATGATTTGCTGTAGCTGAAAGGCATCAAAATATGGTGGTAAATGAGGGACTTTCCAGCCTCCCAAGCTGGATTGATAATACAACTATGAGCAGTGCTATTTTTCTAGAAAGAAATGTTCTGGAACTCACCATGGACGCCTCCTTCTTTCTCTTAGAATGGAAATGGAACCCACCTGAGAGGTTCCGGAATATTCTAGGCAGGGCTACCATGTTTACAGTGGCCATCCTCCACAAAATGGAAAAAAAAATCAAAGCCCGCTAAACCTTCAAGTCTTCCACAATACATTGGAGTACTGGGTTGGGGTTAGAATTTAAATGACTCAGTTTGTTCAGATTCCTAGGAATCTGAACCCCCAAATACCACAGTGAGGTAGGACATGTCTTAATGCCGGTGGACCATCTAAGTCGGGGGGTTCCTATTCCGAATAAGGACTCACAGTTTAGCATCTCTAGAATTTAAAGAAAATCAGGATAATGTGTAATTCGGACCTAAACTTGAACTTCTGAAGTTTATGAGGGTGGGGGACAGAACCCTGAAGAATGACAACTCTAACAACTCCCTTTTTTGTTTGTTAAAGTTACCCTCAAAAACAAATAAACAAAAACACGAGCACAAAAATTGTGATTTACTAAGAATGGAGGCCAAGCAACGAATACTTCCCCTGATGCCTTCCAGCTGTTTTGGACAACTCCCATCAGCTCCAGTCAGCATGGCCGAAACATCTGGAGAGCAGAAGGCTCAGTGAAGGCCACCTTATGCTCTGTCGCTCTGCAATTACTTCATCAGTGTTGATCTGAGTGGAGAGCTTGAGGTTTTATTGAGGAGGGAGCGAAGAAGAAGCCCAAGCTGGTGATTTAAATATAAGTAGATAGCAAACGAGGGTGACAAAGCAAAGTGACTGACTGTGCCCTACCTTTGGTGCAGTCACTTCAAATCTACATGATGGAGATCCACGGTCTGCTTGAACAGTGCTTGCAACATGACAGGTAGACAGTGAGGGAAGGAGGGCTGGCGCCATCAGGAACACTTAAAGAGCGCAAACTACCAATGCACTGTCAACCGCTGGAAGCAATTACAGTCTAGTACTAAGTAGATCTCAGATTGTGAGTGATTAAACATTCGAGCATTCTCCCTGGCCCAAACAGTCCTGTAGTGACTGTTTTGGCCATTGCCAAAATGTTGGTGCCTAACGCTCATTTCACATCTTAGAGGACCCAGGTCACATATTTTAACCTCAACACACTAGAACCTCTAGCTGCAGCATGGTAGTGTATCAAGTTGTTCTTAGTAAATGGCAGCTCTCATTTCAAACACCTGAAAAGTTACTAGTCAGCTAGGACTGCCATGTGTCTGGATTTTCCAGGACATGACTGGGATTTCAAATGTGGAATTGACGTCCGGGGGGAGTTTCCGAAAGGCAGTGCTTTGTCTTGGATCTTAGACAAGTCAATCGAAAAATTGCATTTTTGTAGAAACAAGCTCCACAACTTTGGGGGGGGGGGGCATCCTGGTTTTTGCTTTTTGAAATATGGCAACGCTAAATCAGAAGAATCTCTAGCTAGCTTAAAAAGGCAAAGGTAAAGGACCCCTGACACTTAAGTCCAGTCGCAGACGACTCTGGGATTGCGGCGCTCATCTCACTTTAGTGACTGAGGGAGCTTGCGTTTGTCCGCAGACAGTTTTTCCGGGTTGTGTGGCCAGTAGGACTAAGCTGCTTCTGGCGCAATGGAACACCAAAACCAGAGCAGTGCACGGAAACACCGTTTACCTTCCTGACAGAGCAGTACCTATTTATTTACTTGCACTTTTGGCGTGCTTTCGAACTGCTAGGTTGGCAGGAGCTGGGACTGAGCAACGGGAGCTCACCCCGTAGCAGGGATTCAAACCGCTGACCTTCTGATCAGCAAGCCCAAGAGGCTCAGTGGTTTAGACCACAGCACCACCCACGTCCCTTACACAAGCTTATAGCTAGCTTAAATATTGTTGGTAGTTAAGCACAGCGTGAGACGTAGGAAAGAATCTTGATTTGCCTGCTGTCACTTTCACTTGATTACCCTTAGCTCCAGCCCCATGTTTAGGCCTTTCAGAATTAGCATGAAACTCTTGTTGAATAAGGCAATTCACCTTGCTCAGGGATGTATGATTACCAGTTGCTTTTCTATTAAAGGCTTCCCTTTTGACGTGGGGCTGACGGTTCCCTATTCTTGCCTCAGTACTTCTTCTGTTGTGCTGGTAATGTTTTCCGACATGCCACCTCTCTTCTAAACAATCAGACTCCTTCCCCCCACCCCTCCTTCAATCCATTTGTTTTGACTCTTGACAAAGGCAAATATTCCTTGGAGGAGGTGGGTGGCGCTGGTGGAAGAGAGCGAGCCACTTAGAACTGGCAAAAACTTTGTTTAAATCGCATGAATTAATCCCAGAGCGAACCCAGTAAGTGACACAAAATTACTTGTTGTTATCGTCAGCCATTAAACCTTGAAAGCAATTGCATGAGAGAGAGGAGAGAGAGAGAGAGAGAGAGAGAGAGAGAGAGAGAGAGGAGGGAAGCACATTAAGGAACAGAAAGAGGCTCCAAAATGCTGTGTGTATGTTTGCAAACCTATTCTGAGTCCTCCCCTGGTGAATCTAAAGAGCTATCTTGCCCCATCCATTATTCTTCTGTACGACTGGTACTAGAGCTTGTGTTCTGCATGCATACAGAAATTCATTTCCTACCATCAGTATTGGGTTAAATGTCCACCTCCTACATATATGGGGCTGTTTGTGCCTTGTGAAAGTGGCAGGGGTGACTTTGGGGAATTAGGCAGAATCTTCTGTCTCTTCTTCTTTCTTTGGTGATCACTCATAGCTGAGTAAGATTGTCTTCCATGAATATGGGCCTAATGGTGTGTCCGTAAGTGACTTTGGAGGCCAATTCTGGATCTGCACATCCTTCCACAGTGGGGACATGGGTTTCAGGGAGTTGATCATGGTGAGGCTTTGCCAAATGTGCTTTCCTCATAGCTCATTTTCCCCTTTCGTTCTGAGTTTGTGTTTCTTGAAAGTCCATGGCACCTTTGGTAGAGAATTGATGCTTTTGAATTATGGTGCTGGAGGAGACTCTTGATTGTCCCATGAACTGCAAGAAGATCAAACCTATCCATTCTGAAGGAAATCAGCCCTGAGTGCTCACTGGAAGGGCAGATCCTGAAGCTGAGGCTCCAATACTTTGGCCACCTCATGAGAAGAGAAGACTCCCTGGAAAAGACCCTGATGTTGGGAAAGATGGAGGGCACAAGGAGAAGGGGACGACAGAGGATGAGATGGTTGGACAGTGTTCTTGAAGCTACCAGCATGAGTTTGACCAAACTGCGGGAGGCAGTGGAAGACAGGAGTGCCTGGCGTGCTCTGGTCCATGGGGTCACGAAGAGTCGGACACGACTAAACGACTAAACAACATCAACAACAAAATTCTCTAACTGGAGCACTTGCAGGCCAGTGTTTTCCAATTATCTGTGATTATGCTGCATTTTTAAAGATTTGCCTTGACAGGAACTTTAAACCTCTTTTGTTGACCACCAGCATTCTGCTTTCCATTTTTAAGTTCAGAGCAGAGTTCTTGCTTTGGAAGACGATAATCAGGCATCTGCACAACATGACCAGTTCAACAAAGTTGATTTTGAAGAATCATTGCTTCGACATTGGTGATCTTTGCTGCTTTCAATACACTGGCATTAGTTTGCCTGTTTTCCCAAGTGATATGTAAATTTTTTTGGAGATGCCATCGATGGGATCTTTCAAGGAGTTGGAGATGGCGTTTATAAGTGGCCCACGTTTTATAAGCATACAGTAAAGTTGGTAGAACATAAGATATTTAGGTGAGAGGAGATTTACCACTGAAGATGATATAGCTGACAATTCCCTCAGTCCTTGGGCATCCTTGGAGAAGGAAAAGATGGCTGTCTTCATCGGGTCACCATTTGTCCTCCTTTTCCCCATGAGAAAGAAGAGCCTCTAGGATGCTTACAGCAACTCTGCTGGCACTTGAAAATGGTGCCAACAAAAACCATGTACTGAAACTAATGATAAGCTCCCTCCTGCCAATAAATTTTAGAATTCTCAACATAGTTCAGTATTGATCATAGCTGTCAACATTTCTCTTTTTTTAAGGGAAATTCCCTTATTCTGAATAGGATTCCTCGGAAGAAAAGGGAAAAGTTGACAGCTATGGTATCGATGTCAGGGGCTGGCTGGATGAGGAAGAGTGGTTGGAGCTGCCTGCCCAAGAGCCCCCCCAGGGAGGACACAAAAGATGACAACTTAGATTGTGGTGGTGGGACACTGAAGAGCAGTCTGCAGAAGGAACTGCCTGGGAGGTGCCAGAAGAAGGTGGCTTGGGAAGAATATCCAAGGGCCAGATAAAGAAGTCTGGAGGGCCTGAGGTTTTCCCCCATTGTGATACTGCGACAGTGGCTTCCACTCCCAATAATATTCACACGAAGCCCTGCATTTTATTTTGCTTTAAAACAAATAGATTCTGGTGTTCTTTAAAACCAGAAAGTAATAATGCTGTAGTTTAAAATGAGAGGAAAAAACCCTGACCTTTAATCTTTTAAGAAGTATAATTGATCCAACTTACATTTTTAACAGCCAGTGGGCATTTTCAGTGTCATTTGTAGCTTTTCCTTTAGAAAAAAAGAACAAAAAAACAACAAAGTGCGTGCCTTGATTTTTTTTTTAAGATGGTGATATTCCTGCTATGGGATTTGAAGGCAGAGAAGACAAGCTTGTGGACTGATGGTTATTTGTTCCTCTGCTCCTGCCTGCAGCCATACAGGCTCTACATACAAACTCTATAATGCATCTGAAAGATTATTAGCGCACATTTAAGTGGAGTCTTTTCTCTGCTGCATTATGCCCAGAGATATACGAGTACAACTTTCTATCAGTCAGCGAGCTGTTGTTCATCCATATCCAAAGGCAGAGCTGAATCCTCCCATTTTAATTCATGCATTCCTCATATAAAGGTCGTTAATGCTTAAGTATTCATTTTTTGATGAAAAAAATTGCAGTGATCAGGGTTGTACAGTGACCAGGGTGGTTTGATCTGCAAACAAACCCTATTGCAAATATTTGCTAAGATTCAGCGAAATGCATATCAATGACAATGACACACTTTGGTTCCTAGAATCTCTTTAGAAAATTCCTTCACAGAAGCTCTTTTTACATGGAATGGTTCTTGCTCACCACCACCACCAAAGCTGCAGCGCTACAGAAGTTCCACCTTCTGAGAAGGTTGAATCGAGAGTCATTGTCTGCAAAGGGAACCCCTCGCTGCAAATACTTGCCCATGCAGAACAGCTCCTTTGGAGACATTAGTGCTTGCGTGTCTCACTCAAAATGAACATGTTGCTCAAGCAGGTGGAACCTCTAAAATTTGCTTGCTTGCTTGCTTATTTATTTATTTGCTGTATTCCCATGATAATAAAGGGATCTCCTTTGATGCTCAAGCGGTGGCCTACAAATTCACCTCCGTCAAATCATCCGTCTTCTTTTTGTCTTGCTTTGGAAGTTCACAAATTATGCTTAGGTCAGGGACGTCCAAGCTGGATCCTCCTAACAGAGGGTCCATGTTGTGCTTGGCTCTGAAACTCTTCTCTAACTGGCTTGTGGGTGGGGCTTGCCCCCACTCCAAGCTGGTGGTGCCACAGTTATGCCACTGGCCTTTAGCCAATCAGCAGCATGGCAAGGTTGGGGGTATTTATTTGGCAACGCGACGTAGGGACCTCCTTTTGCTTCACGCTGCTGATCACCCACCCACCCGTTAATTAGGCTGTGTTTGGCCTTGCTTTGGACTTCAGTTGGTTGCCGGTTTTGGAATGGGGGCCAGGTAGGAGTTTTTTCCAATGTGGCAGATTGGCTGTGGCCACTTGGTTTTTCCCTACGTCTTAGCAATCGTCACAACTTTGTAAGGTTTGGCGGTTAGGCATTGGTTTGGGGGGAATGTGGGGAGGGGAGGTGCAGCCATCACCTGCCCCTCCAATGAATAGGGCATTCCGTTAAAGGAATCCAGGGGTCTGGATCTCATCCGAAGCCCGGAGAGGGGTGAGGGCCATGCGACGACCCCCGGGAACCCCAGGTGAGCACCAGTCTATATACATTAATAGAGCCCCCCCTGCTGGTTATTTACCCTTTCCAGGCTTCCTGCAGGGTGGTGCAGAAGCCAGATATACCGCATTTTTTGCCCTATAGGATGTACTTTCCCCCCTCCAGAAATGAGGGGGAAGTGTGTGTGCGTCCTATGGGGTGAATGCAGGCTTCAGGAAGCTCTGTGCAACCCTCAGGAGACCGGCCGAGTTCGTGCTGGTCTCCCAAGAGCTATGCAGAGCTGCCTGCAGTCCCGGACTTCATGCAGCTCTGCGCAGCCCTAGGGAGCCCGGTGCCAAGTCGCGCCAGTCTCCCAAGGGTTGCGCAGAGCTGCCTGCATTCTGAAGCCTGGGGCGTGCTGAAGAGCACACCCGGGCTTCGCGCATTTCTCCGCAAGCCTGGGGAGACCGGCGTGACTTCCCGCCAGGCTCCCTAGGCTTGCGGATAGCAGGCTGTTCTCGGGGCTGGGGTCGGGGGAAGCTCAGGCTTCCCCTGCGCCAGCCCTGCGCCTGGGGGGGGGGAATAATTTTTTTTCTTTATTTCCCCCCCAAAAAACTAGGTGTGTCCTATGGGGCAGTAGGTCCTATGGGGCAAAAAATACGGTAGTTTGATACCAATGCCTACGTCAATACCAGTCACATTTGTGTATTTTAATAAAGTTGTGGCCAAAATTTGCCCATTAACATTTAAACGAAATTCTGTCTCCACTGTGTCTTTATTTTCATAGGGGATGGGTTTTGGGGCTCGAAGCACAACTCCCAAGAGGGTGTTTCTCTCCTGGGGGAAAAAAACTGGTAGGTTTTTTTTGGGGGGGGGGCAGTTCAGAGTAGTTAAGCTTTTTGTAGGAGGGCAGGTCGAAGTGGTTGAGCATTTTTAGGGCAGCTTCCCAAAACTTTTGACCTTTTTTTAAACAGTAAGTGTGCAGAATTAAAATAAATTGCTCGCCAACAGCACAGATGGACAACAGACAACAAGGGAACGCTCACTAAACGCGACGCAGGGAAAGACCAAGGGGGGAGTGGGCGGAGACATGATTCTAAACAACGCGAGTGAAAAGGATCCCATGATCGACCACAATCATCCGGGGATCGACCAGTTGATCGTGGTCAACCACTTGAACACCCCTGCTCTAGGTGAAGTCTTTGGTCAGATCATGACCTGATAATGGTGTTTGAAAGCCAAAAGAAATGATAATTTTGCACCAGGCACCATTAGTAAGCTAATCATCTATGTACTATGCACCAGAAACTGACATCCCATGAACTGATTGCTTTTCATTCTTTTATATGGTGCTGTATATCAGTTCTAGCTGTAAATATCTACATCAAAACTGAATCATTAACTTGACTGCAGGTGGGTGCTAGACACACCCATTAAAAAACTGACTGGACAATCACAAAATAAAATTTTCTGTGAATGCAGGATCCGTTAGTAACATTTCACACTGCCGCAGGGAATTTGCCTCTTTCTGCATAATTCGTCTATAAAACTTCCTAACCTTTTAATCAAAGCCATTTCCATCAACATAACCCTAATTTTACATTAATCATTTTGGGTAATTTGTCCGTTTCATCCTCGGATGACATTTTAAACGACACATTTTTCGAGTCTGCAAAAGATTAGATTGTGTAAAATGTTGTCTTAATTCTCCAAGTACTTTTTACCTGTAGGTGAGGTCAGGTCACAATGTGGTTTTTCAGCACCCAGAGCCGGTGGTTAATTACAAACGAAACCAAAACAGCTTTTGATAAGCACATGTTTTGTGTCAATACAAGGTGCTTTTCCGTTCTCTCAAACTGAGCGTGTGGGACCAAGTTCTCCTCAGGATTCCCATCAAACTGCTGCAGTTGTTTGAAATGTAAACTCTTTGCCAAAGCATCACAGGAAATTTGCACCATCTGAGCTATTGCAAGATTTGACGATGTTGGACTTTTAAAGAAAAAATGTAAGGATTGCAAAGGGGCATGTCTGTCAGAATTCTTTCTGAACTCTGGGTATCTGTAAAACACAAAAGGCACAGTAACTCTGTGTCTTGCTATCAGCTTCCCCCCCTGAGAGATATTAAGATCCTTTTAAGGGTTCTCTTTCATCTAATATATAACACCCTTGAGGCATTTTAGCAATTAAAATGAGGAAGTAGATGCTTTCATGCTTTAATTTATACACTATTCAAACATTGCTTCGGCAATGCTTTCATTTGGCTAAATTTGCTTGAACATAATGAAAACTTCCAAGTTTTCCAGTTCAAAATTGCGAATGGCTTTTGACAGCCATGTTTTCCTTCCCTCTGATTCCACTGGTCTTCCCAACTTGAGCTAGCTGGGGAGTTGCAATACGCAGAAAAACTCATGTCCAAAGGCAGAACGATAACAGAACCAGAGTTGGGGGCATCTCTCTTTTCTTGGTCTCGCCCTTTGGGCTCCCTTCATCATCTCGTCCTCATTCTCTGTCCCATTGCTTTGGAATGCCTTGCAACAGACACACATTTTCATCTGACCCTGTTCCAGTGGCTGGCACCCAGCTCTTTCCTCTGAGTGCCATTCCTTAATCGCTTCTTACACCACCTCCCTTCTGTTGTGCACAACAGCTTCCTCTTCTCCAATTTCTATTTAGATTATGTGGATCAGGCGTGGGTAGCACCTGACTTTCCTATGCAAAGTACTTGTCACGTTCCTCATTAGAGCATCTATGTGAAGCAAAAGGGGTGCAACTCAGTGGTGTTGCACCAGCTCAGTTCTCAATGCTGATGCCACCAGGTGGACACGGGGCACAGAGGGTTCCCGGGGCCACACTGCACTGCCTGTTGGTGCAGGGGGGAGCCCACCCAGCTGACACAGCCCTTGGTGGGTGCATTCCCCCAACACTGGCTTGGCAGCTATTCAGCGAGGGAACTGGGGGCACGGCAGCAAGGCCAGGCTGGGCTCTGGGACCCAGAGACCCCCAGCAGCAGGCAGGGCAGGACGGGGATCCTTGCATGGGGGCACCTGGTTCACACCCCCTCTAAATCATGCGCTGGGGCTACAGCCCTCCTGGCCCACCCCATAGGCCCACCCCATATTATGCCCCTTGTATGTATTGAAAGCCAAAGTGGGGTTGGGGGGGGGAGTAAATTAAAAACAAAACCCAGTTGCAGATAGCAGGAGCGAAAACCAGGGGGACTCAGATGGGTGAATCAAATCGTTCAACCTACAAAACACCTCAGAGGAAGGCAAATTGTTTTAAGAAGTGCTGAATCCATATCAAATCTGAATCTTGTGATCAGTGCACACCACTACGGACAGTGTCCTACTCAATAGGTGTCCTGGTGCAAAAATTGTGGAAATATTCCGGGAGGCTGGAGAGGATATATTGTTTATTAATATCCTTTCTAACTTGTTCTAGCAAGTTCCTTTACTTAGCAGAGTTTACATTTCCCTTTTTACATGCACAGCAGATAGCTGGTTGCAGGCTTGTTTAAGCCTCTCAATACTAGATTCTTGGTAAATCCCCTTATATCCCTCCTAAAAGAATAAGCACGCCACAATCTTGTGTAAAGTCAATAGAAGAAGTTTACTCACATCATCATCAGTTCACAGTTGGATCCCTGAAGGCAGACTTAGTTACAAAGTATATACATGTGGAACTATCCCATATGGTAGCCTTTCTCAACCTGTGGGTCCCCAGATGTTGTTGAACTACAACTCCCATCACCCCTAGCTAGCAAGGCCAGAGCTCAGGAATGATGGGAGGCTGGAAGCCAACAGAGCATCTCTAACTAAAAAGCTGCTCCAACGATAGAGGAAGTCAAAGAGAGAGAGAGTGCTGTGTGCCTTGTGCTTTTGTTACCTGGACAGGTAAGGTCACACCCACCTCTAGTCACATGCAAAGGAAGTATGTCCCAGCCAGGAGGGGCTGGCTGGACCAAACATCCCCTTGCACTCTTGTCCACTCTAGGAAAACAAGGAATGTTGTACTTGACTGCTACTTATGTATCCCATCCTACAAAAATCAGGGCTAGCGTAATGGAATCTCACCCCATTTCCTCCGGCACACATCCTGCACCATCCCAAAATATGCTGTGAAAGGTTGAGGGAACCCCCAAAACAGATTTAGCAGGTATGGTGGGGGAGGAGAGGAAAGGTTTGTTCCATCATGCTAGGAGAAATCCTCGTGCTGGTAGAATGTTCTGCTTCATACTGCATGGATACAACCTTAAATATGGAAGACCAACAGCATCAATAGAGGAAACATATTTTGCTAAAGGAGGGTATTTGTTAGATATAGAAGACCAACAGCAACCACAGTCAAAATATACCGTGCATGTTTCTTTTGTCTCCACACCTGACCACACTTTTAATAGATCCTCATTACTGTTTGACCTTAATGTTTGCAGACCTGCTGAGTGCAGCTGCTCTATTGCTAGCCAGAGGCTGGCTGTGATCTAATGGCAGCTGCTTCCAGTTGCTCTGGCGTGGTTCCTCCTTAAGTGCTGACACCTCAATAAACAGGTACCCCATTCCAGCAAGGAGGACAGGGGTAGGAAGCATGCACACACGCTCATTCCAAGAGAGAAAGAGAAGAAAAGGTGACAGCAAAACCAGAACCAGAACCTGTTAGTGATTGTGTTAGGAGGGTGACTAAAACAAATTGAGAATTGCTTCTCAAGTGTGATAAACGCAGAAGTTCCCAAGCATGGCAAACCTACACGACCATCAAAGGCAAGGCTGAAGTACAGGCATTAGATACACACCCAACCAAAATCACATCCAAATAGGATTTCATTCAGAGAAGACATTTCTTTCTTGCTTTCCATCCTCATCTACTGACTTACAGACGGCTGCTGGTTTCGATATAATGGAAACAATGTCTTCCTGCTATGTGAGAAAGACAGGCACATGCACTCAGCCCTTCCCTCTTGTCTTTTCTGTGCACAAGAAGATAGGAAACTATTTTAACGGGGAGCTTTTTGGTTCAGAGCTGAGTAAACCTAACCATGTTTAAGGTAAAGGTGAAGGGACCCCTGACCATTAGGTCCAGTCGTGACCAACTCTGGGGTTGCAGCGCTCATCTCGCTTTATTGGCCAAGGGAGCCATCATACAGCTTCCGGGTCATGTGGCCAGCATGACTAAGCCGCTTCTGGTGAACCAGAGCAGCACACAGAAACGCCGTTTACCTTTCCCGCCAGAGCGGTACCTATTTATCTACTTGCACTTTGACATGCTTTTGAACTGCTAGGTTGGCAGGAGCAGGGACTGAGCAACAGGAGCTCACCCCATCACGGGGATTCGAACTGCCGACCTTCTGATCGGCAAGTCCTAGGCTCTGTGGTTTGTCCCACAGCGCCACCTGCGTCCCTGAGTAAACCATGTTTACTCAGACGTAATTCTTACTGAATTCACCGGGGCTTACCCTCAGGTAAGAGGGGTCAGGATTGCAGCCTCTTTGCCACTAGACTACGCTACCTCCCTTCACAGATTGTATAAATCTTGAAGGTGGCCAATGTTGACCAACAAAACATTAGTCAACACCATTCACCAACCATCACTGTCCACCCATGAAAGAATATTTTGTAATTGTGAAACACATGGCAATAGCCAATCCCCAGGATAGCTTCCTCACCTCTTTGCACTGTGTTTGATTAGCTTGTCCCACAGCACTAGTACAAGGGAGCTAAAAGGATTGTGGTGCATGCATTTTATTTTTGAAGTGCATTGCGACCTTTTCCCGAAACACCCTTCCTAAGTGGAAGGGCAAGTGGCTATGTTTCACCTTGGAATGTTTCGGGGATGTGTGTTGAAAGTTGTGTGTGGCGTGAGAGGGAGAGAGCTATAGAGAGCCATTTACCTGGTACTACAGAGGCTTTCCTTGGGCTAAAACCATATTTTTCCATGTCAGCAAACTGACCTTTAGTCATTCCAAGTTGGGGAAAGATTTCATGATGAACATTTTACTGAAGGATGGATTTGCTTGTGTTACAGGAAATGGGACAATCATTTGCAGATGGTCAGAAGGCAATGTTGCCTTGCCCAGCACCATCCTGCCAAATGGTAGGGTAGTTCGAATTTGATTTGCCTATTGGTTTTGGCCATAACTGGGGGAAAGCATGGCAGTCAGAGTCTTCACCCTCCAGTGCCTCCTGCTCTGAATCTGAAGGCTCAGAGGGAACCATAACACCAAAAAATATCCTGAGGCACAGAAAGAGAAGGGTGGCTCCAGGCCTGTCTGTTACTGCCAATAAACCTAAAATAAAGTTGTATGGGAGCTTCCCATAGCTCTAAAGGATATAGCCTAGTGGTGAGGAACCTGTGGCCCTTCAGATGTTGCTGGATGTCAGCTCTCATCAGATCCAACCTGCATCACCAACGGTGATGGAGGATGACAGCTGGATTCCAATAACATTTCCCACCCCATATCTAGCCCAGTGAAGCATTGTCCAGACCTATTGGATATTATTCAAAAGCCTTACTTGCAGAACTTCAAACCAGAGCAAAAACATCAAAGATACATCCAAATAATTCCGTACAATATCTTGTGCAAGTCCAGCACAGGTTTGTCTTCTTAGAAATAAAAGAACTTATAATCAGAGCTAACAAACTTAGCTCTCTCTCTCACAGGCTCCATTAGCCTTCCTTCTAGCCCCACAGAGCCCGGGGACAAAGACTCAAGGCAACTCCCTTTCAAAATGGAGATTTGCAACCAAATACCTTTGTTACCTGATCTAAGGTTAAACACTCACGTGTTAGCTAGCAGAAAACAACAATAGTTAATTACCAGCCCACCAAGGAGTTCAGAGACCACTTAGTATACTTTAATGGAATTTCCCCACATTTAAGTGTACAGGAATACACATTCCTCATTTCAGTGTCAATTAAACAATTATACTCATACTTATAGGTGCCTGCACTGAAATATCTATGCTGCCTTTTTGTCCTGAGTGGAGTTGGAAGCAATGGCATTTAATCCAATATGCTGACTATCCTCTTCATTCCAGTGGCAGTGGGGCTAGTTTTGCATTTATAATGAAATTCTGCCATGGTTTCATATTTTCTCCGTCCATTTTTTGTCTTCTTCTAGCTCCTGAAAAATGACACAGGTCCCCTTCACATGCCCTCCAGTGGCATGGATGGTTGTCCGCCATACTGGCAGGGATGTGTATTGCATGAAACTACCATATGTTTAGAGCAAATTGAACAATTTTTCCTGCCCAGACATCAGCCAGCCAGAAGGGAAAGCAGTGACTGGCGGGAAATTTTTCACTTGATGGAGCCATTTTCACAAATGGTAGCTGTATTCATCCATGCTTCCAAGGTTGGGGTTAAACCATACAGTCGCAGCTGTGTTGCCTGTGAGTGTGTGTTTAGTGAGAGGTCACAGAAAGAACAGGGTACTTTTGATGACCTTCAATCATTCCCTTGAAAGCCCATAGAACATTTCTCTGATTCGAACTGAAATGCCAACCGTGTCATAATTTTTCTGCTAAGATAATGATGCCATTTCAGGTATCTTCAGTTAATCTTGGAGAAAATTATTCATTACCAAGTCACTATTAGTTATCTTTCTCCCCCTACATGAGTGCAATCATTAAAAAGAGGAGGAAAATCTAATGAGCTGATTTTTTTTTATCAACAATAAATAACTTGAACTAATTACCTTTTAATTTAATTTTCCCTGCTCATGCAGATTAGGGAGCAGAGAGGTGGACATTTTCTTTGCTTCATGAAATTAAGAACTCCCTTGTGCAAGCATGTTCATTCCTGCTTTGTTTTTTTGTTTGTTTTTAAAAACCAAACATTGCAGGTTGCTTTCCCCCCTGATTAATAGTGGTAAAACTTTCATTTAAATGAGGTTCAAGTGGCAAGGGGGATACTTCAGTGAAATGACGCTCTTCTTCATAACTGCTGTGCATCAAAGAAAACACAATCTATTGCTAATTTAAGCCCTTTCTATTTATTTCATAAAATTTATACACCACTTAATTTGTGCAAAAAGATAAAATGTGGGGCTGCCTAAAAGTTCAGAACCCCATGTTTGCTGGCATGCAAAATAAGGAACACATGATGCCTGCAATTATTAAAATATCATATGCCAGTTTATGTATTTAAACGGTTTATATACCACTCAACTGCAGTAATTGCTAAGCAGGTGCAATACAAAAAAATTAAAAATCAGTTAAAACTATAACATCACAATGTTTGCACACTGTGCCTTTTCATTTTTACACACTAGACCTTCTGCTTCTCTGTTTACATATCCATGAGAAGTGTGGTGCAGTTTTGAAGTTCCTTTGAAGTCAGCTGAAAAAAATAGCATTTTTAAAGGTTATTTTTGAAGCAGCTATGAAAAGCCAAAAAATAATAATGGGGGGGGGGGTGAGGGGGAAGGGAACGATTAGCACCAGACCTGGCTGGAAAGGAAATGACATCTGTCTTATTCAGCACAGCATTTGGAAAGGTAACATAGGGAGGGAGAGAAAACTTTCCACCACGTATATGGCTTCCTTATTATGACTGAACATATGGTATGGAAGATCACATACTGCTCTATGACTCCTGAAGCGTCTGGGAACAGCAGGGTGAATTGTGGAGTGGGGGAAAGAATTACTTCCAAAGTTAAAATCAAACCCTAAGGATATTGGCACACAGTACTCAACATATTTACTTGGAAGTAAGTCCCATTGATTTTAGCAGAACTTGCATCTAAGGAAGTGTTTTTAAGATTGCAACCTTGGGGTGTATTCACACGCTCCATGCATTTGTCTATTCTTTCACGTTGTAAAGACATACAGTATGCACTTCTGGCATGAAGGCAAACCACCTGAGGAGGAATTAAGAACAGGAAAGCAATACTTGTCATGGAAACTTTCACAGCTTGTGTCGGTGAAAGTGAGAGGCCATGCACTTCTCACTTCTATGAACTCTGTGCCCTGATTGTCCAGTCAGCTATCCCATGAGGCTCCACAAGACAACAACCCACTGATTGCAATTTCCTCCTTCATTCCTTCAGCTTGTTTTCTGCTTTTGTTCTATACAACATTGAAGTCACTTAGATCCAGG
The DNA here is from genome assembly GCF_964252035.2 of Podarcis erhardii. NCBI lineage: Eukaryota > Metazoa > Chordata > Lepidosauria > Squamata > Lacertidae > Podarcis > Podarcis erhardii. The sequence continues at coordinate 15,193,793 of NC_138515.1, read as the reverse complement.
TCGCACTGACTTCCAGTACGTTTCCAAGCAAAGTGTTGGTGCTGACCTTTAAAGCCCTAAATGGCCTCGGCCCAGTATACCTGAAGGAGCATCTCCAGCCCGGACACTGAGGTCCAGAGCCAAGGGCCTTCTACTGGTTCCCTCACTGCGAGATGTGAGGTTACAGAGAATCAGGCAGAGGGCCTTCTTGGTGGAATGCCCTCCCACTAGATGTCAAGGAAATAAACAATCATCTGACTTTTAGAAGATATCTGAAGCTTCTTGGTGACTCAGGTGATGAAGTCCTCCATCGCGATGGAGGACTTCATCACCTGGACTGACTCCTCTCACATCCGCCAGCATGTGCTCAACTACAATCAGGAACGGGATGATTTTGATTTGGCTTGCCAATTATCATTTTTTAAAGTGGGGGACCTTTCCCCAATTTGTTAACCTGACTTATTTATTAAATTTGTACGCTGCCCTTCATCTGAAGATCACAGGGCGGTTCATAACATAAGAATGCCAAATTTATACAGAATAAAACAAAAACATCTTTTAAAAAGAAGATATCTGAAGGCAGCCCTGTTTAGGGAAGTTTTTAATGTTTGATCTTTTATCGCTTTTATTATTATTATTTAAATATTCTGTTGGGAGCTGCCCAGAGTGGCTAGGGAAACCCAGCCAGTTGTCTGGGATATAAATAATAAATATATTATTATTATTATTATTATTATTATTATTATTATTATTATTATTATCAGTTACCTCACTATTAGTTAGGACCCCCCGCACTGAGTCTTTTGAGGCTGTATTTGGCAACACGCCATTGATGCAATCATAGTGCGTTAGTGGTGGTTTATGCTGGATTGTTCACACATCATGGAATCATAGAATCTTAAGAGTTGTAAGGGACCCAGGTGCCATCTAGTCCCCCTGCAATGCCGGAATCTCAGCTAAAGCATCCCCAACAGATGGCCATCCAACCTCTGCTTAAAAACCTCCAAGGAAGGAGAATCCACCACCTCTCGTAGGAGTCTGTTGAACAGCTCTTACTGTCAGAACGCTTTCCCTAATGTTGAGTTGAGTTGGAATCTTCTTTCTTGTAACTTGAAGCCATTGGTTCGAGTCCTACCCTCCAGAACAGGAGAAAACAAGCATGCTCCCTACTCCATGTGACAGCCCTTGAGATATTTGAAGATGGCTGTCAAATCTCCTCTCAGTCTCCTCTTTTCCAGGCTGAACATACCCAACTCCTTCAAGTGCTCCTCGTAAGGCTTTGTTTCCTGCATTATTCTGCCCCACTGGAGAGCCATTTGGATGGCCAAAGTCATTTGCTGGGGGGTGGCCACTGTCAAATGCTGACAGCTTGTAGGAGCAACAGGTGAGAGCTGACTGAAGTTTACAACAATGTAAAAACATAAAACAAAACAATAAAACCATAAAAGGTTAAAAAAAAACCAGTTAAGAACAAAAAAATTAAAAATAAACATCAATATATAGAAAATATTGCATACATGGGCATAGCCAAGGGGGCGGGGACACAGCTGTTTCCCCTAATCCAAGTATATAAATAAAAATACTTAACTAAAAGTAGAAATAATCAGAACATTTGAAATGGAAATACTTGCTGAGGTCACTTGGATGAAGTTGTGGCGCATTCTAGCGACACAACTGGCAACCCAACTGAGCAATAGGCTTGGCTTCCAGGAACTGACTAATCCAATTACAGGTAGCTCAGTTGTGGGAAAGGATGGGTGTCCCTGCCCCCCGAAATAAATCCTTGATATGCTCATAATCACATTTTGATATGGAAATGTAGAGAACTGAACTTAAGAGACATCCCTGAGGCTCAAATAAGTGTTAGAAGTGTAAAGAGAAAGAAGGTACATTTAACCATATGTGGCGGAACTGTAAAGTTATAAAAAAATTATTGGGAAATGATTTATAATGAAATGAAAAAAAGTTTAAAATAATGTTTGTTAGAAAACCAAAAGGTATTACAGGACAAGAATTGCCAAAAGAGCTGAAGAACTTATTTATGTATGTCACAACAGCCACCAGGATTCTACTAGCTCAAAAGTGGAAAGACGGCAAGACACCAGCGAAAGAAGACTGGCAAGCTAAAATTATGGAATATGCTGAAATGGCTGAATTAATAGGGAAACTAAGAGTCAAAGACAATGGAGACTTCAAAAAAGTCTGGGAACCGTTTATGTTGTATTTGCAGAAATATTGTAAAGAAATAGACTCACTAGCAGGGTTTGAGTAAACACTTACAATCAAGAAAATGAGTGCAAAAGATAAAAAACAATAATGCGGGGATTAATTAAGCATAAGAAATAGTATGAATGATATGGAGAAGTGCATTTAGAGAAAGGATGTTTAAATTAAGGTAAAACAATAGAAGCAGAAATAGTGAATATTTAAAGAACCAGAAAAGGGAAGTTGAGGGAAGTCACTGGGTGGGGAGAGAAAGGGATTCATTTATTTTTATGTTGTATGTTTATGATGAATATGTTGATTATAAAACTGTGAAACCAAATAAAATTCTTATTTAAAAAAAGAGCCATCCCTGATCCCAGCCTAATTGCCTGACTTGGTACAGTGGGTGCTCGGGTTGTGAACATGATCCATGCGGGATGCACGTTCTCAACCCGCAGTGTTTGCAACCCGCATCTGCACATCTGAGCACACGTGGGTTGCGATTCAGTGCTTCTGCGCATGCGCGAAGCGTGATTTAGCACTTCTGTGCATGTGCGACCACCAAAACCCGAAAGTAACCCGTTCTGGTACTTCCGGGTTTTGGCGGTCCACAACCCAAAAAAACGCAACCTGAAGTGGCTGTAACCCAAGGTATGACTGTATAAGAAAGGTATACACAGCGTTTTTGTTGGGGTTGATATTTGGGACACACGGATGCCTTGATTTTTTTATTTCCTTTGTTTCTGGCCATGTGTCATTCCTGGGAACGACTGCTAGCATGCCTTGGGTCTACTCACCCTGACACGTGACTTCGCACCAACTCCGGGTTCTTGTGCAATTGGGCATTACTTGAGATATCAAAGTATTAGCTCCCTTTCTGTAAAGTGATAAATGATGCCATATCATTTGTATTCACCGAGGGCAGACACTGAGCCTCTGCTCATTTCATCAAAGAACTATTTATGAGGCTGTAAAAAAGATGAGTTTCTCCGAATAGTCTCCAAATTAAACTTTTTAAAGTTTAATGTTGGCACACAAGAATAATTACAGTTATAAACCATTAAACATTTAGAGGAAATTTATAGGATTGGAGGGAGAAAATTTACAGCTGTGGCCTAATACAATAAATTTCTTCTGCAAAAGCAGCTCCACATAACATTTCTACCCGGGATTCCACATTTTTATTTTTATTTCATTTTTGGTGGGATTATCAACAAAATGTTTGGAAATTATTTATTCACAAAGATAAATAGTTTTCTTAAGATGCTGGTGGAAATAGTCAATACAGGGTTTTTTAAAAAATAAATAGAACAACAACCAATGGGGTTCTTTGAGCTCATTTTGTGAGATCCAGCTATATATCCTGTAAAATCCTGGAAAGCATTGCAGTAGCTGCTTATTCCCTCCAGAGTTATAAGCTAACAATCACCATATGTTCTGCAGAGGCATGAACCTGAGTCAGGGATTTATGTCTCTATAGCAGAGGTGGACCAACTTCAGTCTTGCATGATGTGTTTTTGTATGTATCCCCTTGGTTTATCCACTTAAAAATGAAGGGAAAATGCATACTTTGATCTTTCTTATAGCTGTTAAGCAAACTGTTAACCAAAGCAACTTCAGTCACAATGAACAGGCTTACATGCTCAGGATTTATGACCACAAGAAAAATCGTTGGATTACACCAAAGGCTCATCTAGTCTAGCAACCAGTTTCATACCCTCCAACATTTCTCCAATGAAAATTGTTGTTGTTGTTTAGTCGTTTAGTCGTGTCCACCTCTTCGTGACCCCATGGACCAGAGCACGCCAGGCACTCCTGTCTTCCACTGCCTCCTGCAGTTTGGTCAAACTCATGTTCGTAGCTTTGAGAACACTGTCCAACCATCTCATCCTCTGTCGTCCCCTTCTCCTTGTGTTGTCAATCTTTCCCAACATCAGGGTCTTTTCCAGTGAGTCTTCTCTTCTCATGAGGTGGCCAAAGTATTGGAGCCTCAGCTTCAGGATCTGTCCTTCCAGTGAGCACTCAGGGCTGATTTCCTTCAGAATGGATAAGTTTGATCTTCTTGCAGTCCATGGGACTCTCAAGAGTCTCCTCCAGCACCATAATTCAAAAGCATCAATTCTTTATGGTCCAGCTCTCACTTCCACACATTACTACTGGGAAAACCATAGCTTTAACTATACGGACCTTTGTTGGCAAGGTGATGTCTCTACTTTTTAAGATGCTGTCTAGGTTTGTCATTGCTTTTCTCCCAATAAGCAGGCGTCTTTTAATTTCATGGCTGCTGTCACCATCTGCAGTGATCATGGAGCCCAAGAAAGTAAAATCTCTCACTGCCTCCATTTCTTCCCCTTCTATTTGCCAGGAGGTGATGGGACCAGTGGCCACGATCTTTGTTTTTTTGATGTTGAGCTTCAGACCATATTTTGCGCTCTCTCGTCCACCCTGATTAAGAGGTTCTTTAATTCCTCCTCATTTTCTTCCATCAAAGTTGTGTCATCTGCATATCTGAGGTTGTTGATATTTCTTCCAGCAATCTTAATTCCGGCTTGGGATTCATCCAGTCCAGCCTTTCGCATGATGAATTCTGCATATAAGTTAAATAAGCAGGGAGACAATATACTGCCTTGCCGTACTCCTTTCCCAATTTTGAACCAATCAGTTGTTCCATATCAAGTTCTAACTGTAGCTTCTTGTCCCACATAGAGATTTCTCAAGAGACAGTTCAGGCACTCCGTTGAAAATAGGGATCTCCTATTCCAATTTTTTTTTATTATTTATACCCTGCCCACCTGATTTGGTTGCCCCAGACACTCTGGGTGGCTTCCAACATAAAACATTAAACATTTTAGAAACTTCCCAATACAGAGCTGCCTTTAGATGTCTTCTAAAAGTTTTGTAATTACTTATCTCCTCAGCTTGGGGGGTCGCATAATTCCATACCCTCCAACATTTCTCTGATGAAAATAGGGTCATCCTAAGGAAAAGTGGAACATTCTGGGATTGTATCAGAAACCAGGATGGCTTCTGTAAATCTGGGACTGCCCTGGAAAATAGGGAAATGTTGGAGGGTATGCTTTTATTTTTAAATAATTCAGCAAAGTAATACACACCATGTAAAATTACAGTATGAGCAATAAACACATCAATGACGACATCAGTAAAAAAAGACCCCAGCAAACCCAGGGCAACTCACAACAACATAAAATTAAAAATAGCTAAGACAAATAGAGTCACAGGAATAGGATGGGCCTTGAAAAAACATATCTCAGTTGTCGAAGTCCTATGTACAAATGTCTATGTTCAGCATTCACCAAAAGTTGTATAATAAAGGTGCCAAATGCACTTCTGTGAGAAAGGAATTGCAGTCCTTAGTGGCTGCCACAGAGAATGATTTCTTTTAGGCCATCGCCACTCCAAACCTCTAAGGAAGGTGGAATTGCCAAGAGGGTAGTTGCTAGAAAGAATTTCACATTGCAAAGGCTGTCTAAATCACAATATTTGGGGGAGACATCTAAAAACAGGCAGGAACAAAGCCTGGTACTAGAGCTGTCCCTGAACTTTGCCTAAAGGGAAATTTCAAGACGATAGTTGGAAGTTCTTGTTAGGTGGGAGCGATAAAAATAAACCCAGGAAGCAAAATGAGAAGACTAGCAGAATTTATCAATGAGATTCTGCACATCCAAAAAAATATGGAGAGAGCGAGAGCATGTGTGTTTTGCTGTAGTATACAGCAAGGAAGCAGAAGAACAAAATGTGGGTTTCTCTTTCTCTTTCTGGACTTGCTGACTGGTAGATTGGGCTGAGTTAATAATGATAATTACAGCTTTTGTCTCCAGGCAGCTGAACAGCTTCTGCAAAAATCCATGTTCAGGAAAAGTAAGTTTTGACTTTCATGAGCTTGATACATAGTAGTCAGCATCAGAGTCTAATAACCCTAATTTCTTTCTCTTTGCTTATTTATTCCAGATACCCTTTGTGTAGTAGATGATTATAATCTTTAACATACCGGGGGTGTGTGTGTGTGTGGACATAGTGCTTTGTTTCCTCATTTATACATTACATTAGTGCATGCCTCTCTTAAATAATCATTCATGTGGTAGGAAAGCAGCCTATATATCATGGCCTTTGCATAGCAATCTTTTTTTAATGCATAATTTAAGTCCTTTCTTTATTGGGTTTTGTTTTGAACTGCTAATTTTCTCCCTCTAATTAAGCAAGTTTAGAGTATATTATAGTAGGAGTTATCAGAAGGGTCTGAAGATGAAGTCAGGCAGCCAGTATTTTGAGGCATCTGACGCCCTGTCCCAGTGGGGCACACAGGAATAGATGCCTTACTTGGGCACTTGGGTCGCTGAAGATGCATACCCCTCAACCACCCAGATTAAATGAGGACATCCCATTTTGGGGCACTGCAGCCTTGCATGGGTCACATGACTTGTGGAGGGCATGTCCTGGTTTTGAAGGGTGACGTGTTGGAAGGTATAGAGATGGTTCTGCGGCAGCCCATAGTCTCCCTCTGCTCAACTCCTGTCCCGTAACAGTGTCAACCAACCATCCTCACGGCTCTCCAATCTCTCACACCACCAACGAAAGCAAACAAACATCTTCACCATCATGAAGATGATAGAATACTTGGAACCTGTAAAAATGACTGGGAGAATAAGAGGAAACTCAAACCAGAAAGTGTGTAAAGAATGGATAACATTTAAAGCCTATCTAAAATAATATTGTGGAAATGCAAATCTCCTGACAGGTCTAGATTGAATCTTGAATATTAAGGAAAACTATAAATGTAGAATAATTTCTGGATATGTAACAGATGTAACAGGAAATGTGTAGCAGTTAAGAATGCGTGGAAAGCACAGTGAGGTGAATCGGAAGTCAAATGTGTGATGTTAGACGATGTGTTGTTAGTTAATGTTTAGTTGTCATTGAGGTATTGTCTTTGTAAAAAACAAAAAAAAACAGAAAAAAACAAAAGCAAACAAGCAAACAGGTAAAGAAAGAACCTAGCATCGCAAATGCTAACACAAAAACTCTGCACATACACTAAGCAACAATGAAGGATCGCTACCTCCTTTTTCTCTCTCCCCCACTCTCCAATTCTCTATCCCAGTGTTTCCCAACCGGTGTTCCGCGGCACACTAGTGTGCCGCGAGACGTTGCCTGGTGTGCCGCGGGAAAAATTAAAAAATTCGAAAGATATCCGGAGAGGCGGCCTTCGGGCGAGTTTTAATTTTAATTTTCCTTCTCCCACTTAATGCCCCACGCTCGCCCGAGCAGCTTGCAGTCCTCGGTAACCACGGCGACCCGAGGGAGGGGAGGGAACAGGGAAGTCGAGGGCGGCGGCGAGCCGCGATGACGTCAGTGGGCCGCGCCGCCTCGCCCTGGCACGGTGTGAGAGCCCCGGCTAGTGGCGCGAGCTTCGGAATAAGTGGGATCCGCGTGCGCGAGACCGAGATCGCGGGTAAGGAGCTCAGCCCTGGGCAGGAGGAAGCGGGGCCGCGCGTGCGGGCCACATCCCCACAGAGAGCGAGCCTCCCCCGGCCCACCACTCCGGGCAGGTCCACTCGCATGAGGGGGCGGCGATGGCAACGGCCGGCAGCTTGCCTGCAATGCCATCCCTCGAGCAGGCGAGGAGCCCGGAGGCTACCAGATGCGAGTCCTCTTTCCCACCCTGCTCGGGAGTCCAGAGCACTTGGTCGCATTCAGGATCTAGAGTGGGGAAGCGGGGCTTGTGTCTGGGCTGGACACATTGGGCTGCCTGTGCCGCTCGACCTGCGGGGAGAAATCAGGGTGGGAGTCACGACCGTGAGGCAGGGCTGCCAAGTGTGGCAGAAGAGGACACGGCCGTCGCACCTGTCCTTAGGTAGGAGCTTCTTCCGTGTCGACCTGCTGCCCTAAAGTCTTGGCTTTTTTCTTGGCTTTTTGGCGGTTGGCACAGAAGGAAGGCAAGGGGGAGGGGAAAAAATTGAAACTTACACTTTCGTGCGTCCCTCCCGGTGTGACGCTGCGCGCTGACGTCACGGGGCTGTAATGGTGGTGTGCCTCGAGATTTTTTTCATGAAACGAGTGTGCCTTTGCCCAAAAAAGGTTGGGAAACACTGCTCTATCCCCACCAACCTCGCAATGTCTATGACAGCAGCGTCTCACAATGAATGTAACGGATCTGTAGAAAGAACTCAATGAATTGAAAACAGAGACGTTGTATGTACCCTTGTTGACTATGACAATCCTTTAATAAAAATAACTTTTAAAAAACATGGAAGCAGAGATGAGCTAAAGAATCACCCAATGCCAAGAATCAGTGCTGTTTTTCTGAGGGGATGCAGGGGGATGCAACCCCTAAACATTTTGTGAATCTTTGTCCTTTTATCTGTTTACTGTATTTATTTTTCCTAATTTGAACTATAAAATGGTGCTTTTCTTGAGTCAAAATGAGAGTACCCCTAAACATTTTTCTAGAAAAGAAGCACTGCTGAGGAATAAGAAGTCCAAACATGAGCGAAACCCTTCCATTTCTATTTTTAAAACATATTATTCACATTCTCCAATGTCCCAGAGTTGAAGCAACGTGCAACTCAAAAAATAAAAATAAAAATCAGACCATGGCAACAGAATAAACTAATCAGGAATCATATTATAATAAGAGAAGCCAAGGTCAACAACAAAATGTAGATGTTAATTTTTGAAATGGAACTTGCTTCACAACGCAGAAATATGGTGGATTGGGCCCATTGCTTGCTTTCGGTATCCATGGGCACCAAAAACTCAAAAGGGCTAAAGCTGCCGCTTGGTTCTGTGTACATGTACTCAAAAGTACATTTACTTTAAAGTGCTCTTTAAAGTGCAGTTCTCCACAATTCTGCATCAGTTTGTGTTGGTTTTTTTAAAGTTCTCATGAAAATTCATCAATGTTTTAATGTGAATTTCTCCAGATAATACACATGCTGCCAATCAATCTGCAATACAATTCATTTCTGTATGTATTTTTTCCCTAATACAGTGGTACCTTGGGTTAGGTACTTAATTCGTTCCGGAGGTCCGTTCTTAACCTGAAACTGTTCTTAACCTGAAGCACCACTTTAGCTAATGGGGCCTCCTGCTGCCGCCGCACCGCCAGAGCCCGATTTCTGTTCTTATCCTGAAGCAAAGTTCTTAACCTGAAGCACTATTTTTGGGTTAGTGGAGTCTGTAACCTGAAGCATATGTAACCTGAAGTGTATGTAACCCGAGATACCACTGTATGTGCATTTCTTTGCACATTTCCCATTAATATACATATTTTGTATCCATTATTTGGTTATCACACTGAATCACAAAAAACCAGAATAGTTACAATTTCAAAGGTTTGTTTCAGTCTGCAGGATGTGCCAATTGAAGAGCTTTGCATTTAAAAACCAAACCAAATTTCTGCACAATCCCTCACCAACCTTGTCAAAATGAAGTCCAAATTCTCACCTTCGTTGAAAACTGGAAGATGTCAGACTATACTGCAGAGTTTATATATTAGATATGAGACTTGGAACTTACCACCTGCAGAATATTGTAACAAAGCATTCTGACAACAGTGGTGATGTGTTCATAGCAGGAGGGAAGAAATATCAGCAGAAGTTCTTTCTAGGTACTATTGGGGAGGGAAAGATGGGGTCATCTCTGCATCAACTGCAGAGATATTTGCAGCAAAGAGGTGATAAGGAAAAGTACAAGGTGTTCAAAAAGAAAAAAAAAGTCAGCAGGAAAGTGGGATAAATCACTAATCTGATTAAAATGCCTTTGTACAAGTGACTTCCCATCTTGCCTTGCAATAAATGCATCACGTCCATTGCTGACCAAATAGAAATGGTCCTCTTTCAAAGCATGTTTGCTCCAGACCAACAAACTTTCTCAAATTAGTTGAGGAATTTAAATCTAATGTTCTAAAAGTACAGGGAGGAACTGGTCTATTGAGATCACTCGGACTATGCCAGATCTTATCCTAGTCAGAGTACACAGGCTCAGCTCACCAAGCTTGTAGCTTGGAATACAGTTGTACCTTGGTTGCCGAACGCCTTGGAACTCGTACGTTTCGGCTCCCGAACAATCGAAAACTAGAAGTGAGTGTTCTGGTTTTCGAACAATTTTCGGAAGCCGAACATCCAGCACGACTTCCACGGCTTCTGATTGGCTGCAGGAGTTTCCTGCAGCCAATCATAAGCCGTGCTTTGGTTTCCGAATGTTTTGAAAGTCGAACGAACTTCTGGAACAGATTCCATTTGACTTCCAAGCTACAACTGTCTTAACTTCTCCAGTTTAGAAATAGCCAAATGAGCTGGGCCAAAATCCCTTTTGACACTCGAGAAAAGTATTTTTAGGATGCACCTTATTTTTATGATTGAAAGCTGTTTTCAACTGTTTTCAATGTTGTGTTTTAATGTTGTAAGCCTCCCTGGGACCATAGGGTGAAGAGTGGGTGATATTTTATTATTACTACTATTGCTGTTGCTATTACCACCTGTGATCCTTCAGTTGTCCATCTAGTTGGGAATTCCCAGCTTTGCCTATGTTTTCTGATTAATGCATGAAACTCCATTCTAACATGACAAAAGATGGCCTGGCTCAAATCTCATTGTATCAAATGAGGAACTGTTTTGTGAATGGTGGTTTCGGTACGGCTCAAGCAGCGCAAGGCTTACTTACACTCTGCTTTTGTAGCAAATAAGCAAGTGAGTTTTAAAAAAGGAAAGTTAGCTTATTGACCTGTAAAAAAAAGGGGGGGGGGAGCATCTCCTATTGAGCATTTAGTAAAAGGGAGAGTGAATCTGGTTGCTGCGTAATTAACTCACAATTATGTGGGCAATAAAGACATAATTTAGGATTATTAATATGTTAAAATTGTAAGGAATTTTCTGGCATTTAATTAACATTTGCCAAGGCAGACTATGGCAAATTAAATATCAATTAATAAAATAACTGACATTTAGATAGATACTCTATTAGTTGTCACAATTATTAACTTGATATTGCTGGCTTTTTAAATTCTAATTAAGTGTCTAAATATTCCTTACAATTTTTATGTGTTGAAAATCTAATTATATTTGTGTCTTATAAATTTAAACTTGATTACACATCATCTTTCCTATTAAATTTCAATAAATGCACTTTTAACTGTCAATTGATGCTTAATTGACATAACAGTCTTATATAATGGTAGGCATTTCTCTTCTCAAGCACAGAGAAGGGAAAGATAGAGTTTAGTATATTTCTGGGTTGTGGGGTTTTATCCTCCTTAATAAATAAAAACACCCATTTGTTATATGTGAGTCCCACAACTTGCAAGAATCATGAAGCCTCATACACACTGAAAGCTCTTTGTAAACCTAAATTCATACACAAAATAGCTTCTCATGTTCCTCACTACTAAATTACAATGCATACACTGGAAGTTTTCCTGGAGAGTGCTGTCTCCGGACATAATTTGCTATCAGTTCCACATGTACATAGGAAACTGCCTTATGCAATACAGTGGTACCTTGGTTCTCAAACTTAATCTGTTCCAGAAGTCCATTCCAAAACCAAAGCATTCCAAAAACCAAGGCGCGCTTTCCCATAGAAAGTAATGCAAAACGGATTAATCTGTTCCAGACTTTTAAAAACAACCCCAAAACAGCAATTTAACATGAATTTTACTATCTAATAAGACCATTCATGCATAAAATGAAAGCAATAAGCAATGTACTGCAGTATAAAATAAATAAGACAGTATAGTAAATGATAAAAATTAAAATTACTTTTTTTTCTTACCTGCATTGATGATAGACAGTCAGTCAGTCAAGTTCATTGCTTATAGCCAAAGGCTGCTGCAATGTATACAATGTCATTCAATAAAATATATTCTAATTTGATACAAAAACTTAAAACATTTACATTGCACTGATGATAGTCATTGTTTGGATGGGGGGCTTTTATCCATTTCCGCAGTCACACAATCAGCTGAACTGGGTTCCACACAGTCACAAAAACAAATTAACTGAAAAAGCCACAAAAACGCAAAATAAATAGCAAAAGCGCCAAACTTAATCTATTCCGGAAGTTCATTTGACTTCTGAAATGTTCGAAAACCAAGGCGCAGCTTCTGATTGGTGCAGGTGCCCCAGAAACAACAGCCGACAGCCTTCTCAGACGTTCGGCTTCCAGAAAATGTTTGAAAACCGGAACACTTCTGGGTTTTCAGCGTTTAAGAACCAAGGTGTTTGAGAACCGAGGTACCACTGTAGGCCCTTCGTCCATCCAGTTCAGTATTCTTAAACCTAGCATAACTAGCATAGCAGTCAAAAATGTTATCTTTCACCAATACATTGTTACAGATAAACCCTAGAAATTAATAAATGGTAGGATTTTGATGAATTGGGATATGGATGGAGGTACAAGCTGCGGAGCTGTGCCAGACGAGGAATCCCTAGGCTGGCTTATGTAAACCAGCCTGGCTGGCCTAGCAAAGAGCAAATCTGTTAACATGACAAAAGGGGTCGATGGACCACCTGAGAGGAATCCTTTGGCCTGGGGAGACAGATGTTGCCAAAGTGTTGGGGTGTGTGTTTGAGGTGACAGGAAAAAAAAGAGAGCTTTTGAGCAAGATGTTCTGGGGAGAAAAAAAAGGAAGGAAGGAAGACTGGTCTCCATCTTGGGCAGTATGGCTGAAGGCTGGTTGGGAGAGATGCCTTGGATTCCAGGGCTGCACTGCTGTGAGGGACAAGCCCCTCTTGAAATGACCATGCTGTAAGGTCTGGACTCCCTCAGTGCTGAATGAAGGTGTAAATAGGTGAATAAACCACATTTCATAAAGCTAAGACAGACTGCGCTGTGTCTCAATTCTCCAAAGGAACACAGACCCTGGGTGAGTGGCTGGAAGACCCTGGGCTCTTGCTACTGCTCAGCAAAAAGAGGGGGAGGCATCTAACTTTTCCAACAATATAGAAAATAATTCCTCGCTTCATAACAAGCATTCTAATACTCAAGCTCATATTTGAACACAGGAGTTTCAGGTAGCAGAATATTCATCCAGCACTTCTTTTCTGTGGAGAGATATTTACTTGAATGTGTTCACATGTCAAAATTACATCCTTTTAAAAAGCAAAACAAAAACAGAACTCCCCAAAGACAAAGAAACTCACTGAGGAGACAGGGAGTCACTGTTTGTTTGTTTGTTTGTTTGTTTGTTTGTTTGATATTCCACCCAAAGGAACCCGGGATGGTATTATAATCAGCTATGATAAAGGGTTGTTATACTTGAAATGTGTTAGTCACAACAGAAAATTGGACTGCTTTTATTCCTTTATACTATTCCTTTCAATACTTTGTGAGGTTTGTCTCTTTTCATTTCCCTCCACTAGAAATTCAGTATTGCCACAATAGATCCACAGTCTCAAGGAAATATATGTGCAATAAATTTAGTAATAAATGTACATTTGGGACACGTGGGGGGGGCATTTCTGAGTAGGAAAGCACAGGATACCAATTTCAAAAATGATCTTTTTCTTTGGTGATCCCTCGTATCCGAGTAAGACTGTCTTCCTTGAACATGGTTTTAACAGTGACTGTGGAAGCCAGTTCTGGATCTACACATCCCTCCAAGTGAGGCAGGAGTTGATCTCAGTGAGGGTTTGCCAAGTGTGCCTTCCTCTTAGTACATTTCTCCCTTTTGTCCTGAGTTTGAGTTTGTTCAGAGTTCATGACACCTTCGGTAAAGGTTGTTCTCCAATTGGAGTACTCACAGGCCAGCACTTCCCAGTTGTTGGTGTATATACTACGTTTTTTTTTATAAAAAAAATTGCTTTGAGAGAGTCAGGGGTCAGCAACCTTTTTCAGCAGGGAGCCGGTCCACTGTCCCTCAGACCATGCGGTGGGCCGGACTATATTTTGAAAAAAATAATAATGAACAAATTCATATGCCCCACAAACAACCCAGAGATGCATTTTTAATAAAAGCACACATTCTACTCATGTAAAAACACCAGACAGGCCCCACAAATAACCCAGAGATGCATTTTAACTAAAAGGACACATTCTACTCATGTAAAAACATGCTGATTCCCGGACCATCCACAGGCCGGATTGAGAAGGTGATTGGGCCACATCCGGCCCACGGACCTTAGGTTGCCTACCCCTGGAGAGAGTCTTTAAACCTCTTTTGTTGACCACCAGCATTACACTTTCTATTTTTAAGTTTGGAATAGAGTAGTTGCTTTGGAAGATGACAAGCAAGCGTTCACACATGACCAGTCCAACAAAGTTGAAGTTGAAGAATTGTTGCTTTGACACTGGTGATCTTTGCTTCTTCCAGTACACTGACATTAGTTTGCCTGTCTTCTCAAGTGATGTGTAAAATTTTGCAGAGACACCATTGATGGAATCTTTCAAGGAGTTGGAGATGGCGTTTATAAGTGGTCCATGTTTCAAAAGCATACACTAAGGTTGGTAGTACAATAGCTTTGTAAACAAGCATTTTGGTTTCCCTGTGAATGTCCCAGTCCTCAAACACTCTGCACTTCAATCGGGAGAAAGCTGCACTTGCAGAGCTCAGGCGATGCTGGATTTTGGCATCAATGTTGGCCCTTGTGGAAAGGTAACTGCCCAGGTAGGAGAAGTGATCAACATCTTCCAACATTACACCATTCAGCTGGATTTGTGGTGCTGCAGAGGGGTTGTTTTGTGCTTGTTGGTGCAGCACTTTAGTTTTTTGGACATTGAGCGACAGGCCAAGCTTTACGTAAGCTTATGCAAAGATATTTAGGATGGTTTGGAGGTCATCCTCTGAGTGCACACACTACATTGTCATCAGCATATCAATACCAATTTCCAAAATGATCCAGTGGTTTTAGGCTCCAGAGGGCACTCCTGTGCCAAATTCAGCCCTCTTAACTACGTAAGTTCTAGCCTAACTGTTTCTTTGTCTGTACAGGATTTGGCTCAGTGGTAGATCCTCTGTTTTGTGAGCAGAAAGTCCCAAATTCAATCCCTGGAAGTTGGCTTAAAAAAAATATTTTTGGTGGTTCTAAATGTTTTAGATGGTTTGTAACAGTTTTTAAAGTGTTTTGGTATCATTTAAAGTCATGCTCTTTTGACGGGCTGACATTTGCTGCCCTGGACTCGTTTGGGATAAAGGACAGGAAACAATAAATAAGCAGGGCTGGGAATGTCCAATGTCAAATCCCAAAGAGACTTTGCCAAGACTTTGTATACAATGCTGAGCAAGTTGGGCCAATAGTCTGAAAAGGACGGCAGAGGCTTCCATGGACCCGATGAAGGAGATGTAAAGCTTGGAGTCCTACCTGAGCAAATGGAGGGGGTTTAATGCCCCTTCCACCTATCAGGTGCTGAATCCAAGCCTGGCTGCCTGACTGGCCAATGACAGGCAGGCTTGAACACAGGACTGACCTTGGGGCAGGACTGACAGAGCAGGTAGGCTTCCCTCAGGTGTGTTCCTGGTGCATTTAAGCATCCTGCACCTGGACCCTTCACCTGTTTCCCCCACTTTTAAAAATATGCAGTAAGCAGGGTATAGCATTTGGACTCGACATATTTTCTGCCAGTTAGACCAGGAGTTCAGGACACTCAGGAGGGTTATAAAGAAGATAAAAAGTGGAAAAGAACCGCATGTACTCTGCCATGAACTTCTTGGAGGTAGGCATGTATTCTAATATGACCTGCATCTAGCTCTGAAAAACACTAGGCATTTGGAAGTGTTTGCACACAACAGAGAGGTGGGTGGCACTGTGGTCTAAACCACTGTCTCTTTGGGGCTTGCTGATCAGAAGGTTGGCAGTTTGAATCCCCGTGACGGGGTGAGCTACCGTTGCTCTGTCCCAGCTCCTGCCAACCTAGCAGGTCGAAAGCACACCAGTGCAAGCAGATAAATAGGTACCGCTGCGGCAGGAAGGTAAATGGCATTTCTGTGCACTCTGGTTTCTGTCATGGTATTCTGTTGCACCAGAAGCCCTGCTGTTGCACCAGAAGTCCTGCTGGCCACATGACCTGGAAAGCTGTCTGAGGACAAACGCCGGCTCCCTCAGCCTGAAAGCGAGATGAGCGCTGCAACCCCATAGTCGCCTTTGACTGGACTTAACTGTCCTTTACCTTCACCTTTACACAACAGCTCTATAAATGAAACAACATTCCTCTAAGGAAGTTCATTACTATTATCCCAAATGAGCTGAGGCTCAGATGTGGTGGCTTGCCTAAGACTACCTTGTGACTGTGCAGCTGAGGGGATGATGCAGTGACTTCTTGGCTCATAATTCACATTCTTACCCAACTTCCTAGGAACTATGAGTCATCCCCAGCATCTGTTAGTCAGAGGTGTGTGTGTGTATATATATATATATATATATATATATATATATATATATATATATACTGAAACCTGCCTACTGCTGATCTATTTCTAATGTGCTGAAAAAAGGCACCCACCCCTGATTTAGTAAGAGCCAGATTGATTTAGCTTCCGACACTCTCAGCTCACAGCTGGATATGTAAGTGATCCCAATGACTTTAGCATGAATAAGATGTCAAAAAAATCAAGCCATGCGTATGAGGCAGACTATCATATTTCTAAAATTCTGAGGGCGATGTTATGCAGTCCAAGCAGAGGAGACATATCTGCAATAGCTTCCATTGCAGTAAAAAACACACACACACACATGACCACATCTAAATTTGTCCTGACTCAACCAGTTTGAGCTAATATCTGCCAGAGGAAAGCAAGTTGCCAACGAATAGGGCATCAGGAATTGCTCAGATAACAAACCCACATATGTTTTGAATGCTTATCAGAGCTACTAGAACTCTGAAAAATATAGGAGGCCTTTTGATTTCTTTTTCTTTCTTTTTTTAATGCATTTTAGTATTTAGTTGCTTTTAATCTCTGCTTATCTCTACCATGCAACTCAACAGGAAATGAAAGTTTGGCCAATTGTTTTAAAAATATGGTCAAGGGAAAGGATAGTTTTAAGGGATGAGTGAGAAGGTTGGGGTAAGTAAAAAAGAGAGAATGTTAAAATACTTTTTGTCAGGGACTGGGCAGAGGAGGAATGGTGGAGACCGCCTCCCCATCTTGACCCTTCCAGAGGAGGAGGAGGAGGAGGAGGAGGAGGAGGAGGAGGAGAAGAAGAAGAAGAAGGAGGAGGAGGAGGAGGAGGAGGAGGAGGAGGAGGCAGTTCAGAATTACCACAGGAGTTTGAGGGAGGTCACAGTTCAGAAGAAGATGAGGGGGGAAGTTGGGAAATAATGGGAGAGGAGGAGGAGGCAGAGGCAGAGCAGCTGGCTGACACGTTATCACTAGAAAGCATTCCAGACACAAAATGTCCCAGAGTCCGGTCAGCCTTAAAAGTAGGAGAGCAAAGGACTCAGAAAAAAGGGCCCTCAGCGCCACCCATAGAAGGGATGATGAATGAGGAAGTGGGAGAGAAGGGGAGGGGAGATTTACTCGGGGCAATGCCATTACTCCAAGAGGCTGCACTTCCAAGCCTCTCTTTGTAAATATTGAATAAAAGCAGATGGTAAGGACTTTTCCTTGTCTTATCCGTTCCTGCCTTGGGGTTTGGTTCCTCTGCCTCCTGACACTTTTAAGTCAACCCACACTATCCCAAAGGTTCAGGGTACAATGAATAAATATGGATAAACTCAGCTTGTATGGCCAAAATATTTCTTAAGACTTTTTTTGGGCAGGGCATGGGTGTGATTTTAGTCTGAGGGTTGCACTCTCTCAGAGTCAACCTTTCACGGCCTGCATGTCAGTGGTGGTGGGTGGGGCCAGACAGAAATGTGGGCGGAGCAACAGATGTGACTCCAGCTTTTGTAGTCTACATTCCACCTCTGCAAAAGTCAGAGGCTTCTACACTCCCACCCACCCCATTCCTCCTTGCAGGCAAGCAAGAGGCATTGTCACCTTCAAGGACACGATCCAGCCTGGCACCAAGCAGAGCTGGTGATGGATGTGGTTTGTGGTGGAGGAGGAATCAGGATAGAATCCCAAGGGCTGCATAGAGAGGCTTGGAAGGTCACTTTCAATCCACAGGCCTGAGGGTTGCCCACAATGACAGAGGGCATTAACCTATTTTAAGGTCCTTGACCTTAATTATTCCATTTCTTTAGCTTTCTTTTCTGTTTGAATGAAAGCCACTGGCTATGGCTTTTTGCTTTTTTTATTTCTACGGCATCTTGTGCAGGCACCCAGGACTTGTGTCTCACTGAACTACACACAGTGCACCAACCACACATTGTAACCAGTCCCAAATAAGCAGCAAAAATGGAAGGCTTATTGAGCTGCCCATCGTCTACTGTTCATGATTCAAGGGTGTAAGATCTCATTCTGTGTAATATTCGGTACAATGATTATATTAGTAGTAGTAGTAGTGGTATTCCTAATATTGCACTAGGCCAGGATTGTAGAACTTGTGGCCTTGAACCATATCTTATTACTGTTTAAGAATAATTATGTCCAATAATCAGATTAGATTTCCATTTTTATTTTTATTTTTATTTTTGTTGTTGCTAATAGTATGTTAGCAGCCATAGTCTTTGTGTGTACATTTCAGATGAGAGTGGAGACATTTTGAGCAAAACCTTAAGGACTAAGGGCTCAATCCTTACACAACCTATGTTGGCCTGAGCAGTCTAAAATGGGGAAATGGAAAAGCATATTTATCTCTTCTTATATACAGTATAACTGAATGGGCACAACCAAGTGAGAAAGAGTTAGACTTCGGTGAGGGATGCAAGACAGACCAAAGATGAGAAGTGGATGTAAGGACATCTTAAACAGCATTATTATTATCATTCTAATTTTTGATTATTATTTTTTTATGACTACTATAGCTCAGCAACATCAATAAAGAAAGCCCTCCCTTTTGCTTCTATGCTGCACAGATATCAGATTTCTAGAAAGTTTTCCTTTATTGGCTCCATTACACAAAGGGATAGTGCACAAACAGCAGGGCTCAAAAATAAAACACTTTATTGAATAATAGAAGAAGGATGGTATCAATATGTTTTTATCTGGTCAAGAAATTTCTCCATAACAGCCTTTTGGTGCTTAGTGCTCCAATACTCATAGAGCTACTAATGGCTTTCTAATCTCATTGACTGTAATACTAGCGTTTTAAATCTATTTAGCTCAATTTTCTGACATGCATTGGAGACGAAAGGGCATATTTACTGGCTTTGTGTTATTTTTTTATTAGATTAAAAAATGACCAGGCTTTTGCATCAGGAACTTAACTTGGGTTTCTTTTTTTCTTTTTAATTTTAGGCTATGAAGGTGGGATAATGAAAGGTCACTATGCCAATTAAGATTAGAGATGGAGTTCCCAATCCATTTGTGAGATTTGGGGTGCAATCCCTATTGCTGTGTTGCATTTCCATACATAGAGAATGTGGTGTAGTGGTTAAGAGCGGTGGACTCATAATCTGGGGAACCGGGTTCGCATCTCCGCTCCTCCACATGCAGCTGCTGGGTGACCTTGGGCCAGTCACACTTCTCTGAAGTCTCTCAGCCCCACTCACCTCACAGAGAGTTTGTTGTGGAGGAGGAAGGGAAAGGAGAATGTTAGCCGCTTTGAGACTCCTTCGGGTAGTGATAAAGCGGGATATCAAATCCAAACTCCTCCTCCTCCTCCTCCTCCTCCTCCTCCTCCTCCTCCTCCTCCTCTTCTTCTTCTTCTAAATACAAACATGGGTATTGCGTAAAATGGTCATGGCTACGCCAGCATTGTTGGTAGCTTTGATCAAGTCGCTGTTTCTCGGTTTATCTCACTTCAACTTTATTCAAATGTCCAGAGACAATCACATTTTTTAAAAAAAAGGTTCCATGCAACAGGAAGCAAAGAAATTCAGAAACACAGTGGTACCTCCGTTTTCTAACGCAATCTGTTCCGGAAGACCGTTCGAGTTCTGAAATGTTCAAAAACCGAAAACTCAGTACAGAATCATCAAAATGGAAAACTTCATTTCATGTTCGACTTCCAAGGTGCGTTCGAAAACTGAAGCATTTTCTTCCGGGTTTATGGCGTTCGAAAACTGAAATGTTCGTCAATGGAGGTGTTCAAAAACTGAGGTACCACTTTAGATAGAAAGGCCCGCTAGTAGTAGGTTTTTCATTATTAAACAAGAATAATACAACCAGCACCCTTCACAACATTGCAAGTGCTGCTAACAAAACCTAAGAGCTTGGAATACAAATTTAGCAATGAAAACAATTATTTAAAAAATCATATGTATGACCAGGAAGGCTGTATCCTAAAGTCTTTTCTGAGAAGAGATAAGGGACAAATCAGTCTGGTCTCTCTCTCTCTCTCTCTCTCTCTCTCTCTAAACATGCAATAATAACATATGGAGTCCAGCTTGTAACTCTTCACCACACGGATTCCCATGTAAAACGCTGTTAAATCTTCCTTCCAATAGCAGAGGGTCGATTCATTTACATTAGCTGAAGTTAACTAATGTATGTCTTCCTATATTTTGGGACAAACAACAACCTTAAATAATTAGCGCAACCTCCTTGTGGGTCCACAGCAACCTCCAAAATATTGTGGAGAACAAGTATTTTTCTCAAAGCTCCCATAATCAGCATGAGTAGACCCTCCAGGTGTCCCTATTTTCAAGGGACAGTCCCAGATTTACAGAAGTCATCCCCTTTTCTGATTTGATCCCAGAATATCCTGGTTTTCCTAAGGATGTCCCTCTTTTCATCAGAGAAATGTTGGAGGCTATAGAGTGATGCGACGCCCGAGCCAAGGAGATATATACAACCTTTAGAAGGCATTTGAAGGCAGGCCTGTATAGGGAAGTTTTTTTAAAAAAATGTTTAATGCTTTTATGGTTGGAAGCCACCCAGACTGGCTGGGACAAGCCAGTCAGGTGGGTGGGGTAAAATAATAATAATAATAATAATAATGATGATGATGATGATAATAATAATAATAATAATAATAATAATAATAATAATAATGAAATAGAACATCTTTATTTTCATTGGGGAAATGTTGGAGGTTTGCAAGAGTCATTTTAACATGCCTTTGTGATATAAAATGGCTGTAGAACCCCCCCCCCCCGCTTTATGGTTTGTCCATGCTGTGATGTTTCATTTTTAGCTTTGTCTTTGGTTTTTATTGTTTTTCTTCCGTTTTATGTAAGCTACATTGTGACCCCATTATCAGGCGATAAATATGAGCTACACGTCTCCAGCTAATAGCATGTCTTTCCCCCACAGAGACTTCCTGAGACAGAGGGAACAATGGGACTTTGGTTCAAACTGCAATAGCTTAGGGATGGGTGATAATAATGCCAGGGCACCAAAACACTGTGCCAGGCATGCCTCCAGCCCACATGCCATCATGTTTCCTAAAAAGGGGAGAGAGGAGAATCAGGGGGCAACTAAATAGGACAGAACAATCAGAAACTCACATTTATTTAACAGGAAGGAGAAAAGAGCAGAGCAAGATGGTATGCAATGTAAAGTCTCTCTCTTTCTCTGTCTCTCTCATTAATAACAAATCCAATAAAAATTAACATGCATATCTCTTGGAGCATATAAAAGCCTTAAATACAGCTGAAATGTAATAGAAATACAAATACATCCAACATGTTCTGTCTCCAACTGCATACTTTCCCCATGCCTTCCAAGCTGTTTGGTGCCACTATGTACTCATTTTTGAAGTGAAGTTCTTTACATCAAGCTGCCGACTGTATAGAAATCTCCGTCCCTTCTCTGGGATTTCAACTTAAAAGAACAGGGGGACAGAAGAAAGGAAGGGAGGGAGGGAGGGAGGGAGGGAGGGAGGAAGGAAGGAAGGAAGGAAGGAAACAGCTTCCAAGTTTTATTTAACAGGGAAATGAGGGAAGGAATAAAGAGGAACAATTCAGATAGGTAGACATTGTTTAAGGTAATCTAGTTATCTACAGGTGAGTGATTAGATTCTCTCAGTGCAACAGCAATTCCCCCTCTGCCTTAGGTGACACTAAGGATGGAGGGAGATTTCATTCTGTTTGTATTTTAATGAGAAGCTACTAATTTGAGCTTCTCAAACCAATAAGTGAACCAAAACACAGAGTAGAATTCAATGTAGTGCTAAGGAGATTGTTCCATTAACTCAAGCATTTCTGCCTGCCGAACAGAACAATTTCCTCTCTCCTCCTCCCATATGCTGTTCTGGGGGGGGGGTTTCCTGACTGCCCAGGGTGAATTGGGGGAGGAGAGGAGGGGAAGCCCTGTTGTGATAGAGGGAATCCTTGCACTGGCTTCTGCTAGCCAAGATGGGTCAGTTGAACCTTGTCCACTGTTATCCTTCGCAATTCACGCTTCCCTGAATTTTGCAATGCAGTTCTCCAGCCAAAAACCGTGCACAATTTTTAGCGGAAAGTGTGCACTGAAATACATTTATGTGCATTGCATTGGAGGAAAGGGCTTGCAAAAAAAAAATGCTCATTAGTCAAAACTGCATATATAATGTTTTTACTAGGAGGAATTCACACAAAAACGCTGACAGTTGCACAATATTGTTGTTATTTTTTGTAACACAGATTGTCATGGAAAACTGGAGAACTGCTTTTAAGATTGGAAACTGAGAGAAACCAAAATGGACAAATTCGTCAATCTCTATGTGACACAGTCCTTGGCTGGAAAAGCAAAGTAGGCCTTGGATTTTTTTGCTCCCTGGCTGTGGAGCTACTCTGTATGAAGGCAAATGGCTGTCTCCATTCTCCTCACGCCATCTCTCTGTGTGGTCTTTCCGGTTTCTTTCACTCAGATTGCCCATTCTCCTTTTTCTAATCTTTTCCTTTTTTATATATAATTGTTATTCAATTTTCTGTTTTACAATTTAGAATATTCATTTAGACTTCCCTTTCTTTCCATGGTTCATTTTGTATAACCTATATCCCTGCATATTTTACATAAACTAAACCATTCAGTATTCCATTATTACTTCCATCAAAACTTATTTACACTGTTGAATTTATCTGAATGCTGCCAATGTTTTCAAGTGTACACAATTTCCCCCCATATATTCAATAAACATTTTCCAATCTTCTTTAAACGAATGTTCTTCTTGTTCTCTTATTCTGTAATTTAGATCTGCAACCTCGCTCGTTTTCTGTTTGGGGGCTAACGAAACACGGGCCACTGTAGTGGCATACATAAATAACCTTTTTTGACGCCTGCAAATTTCCATCTGAATTATTCCCTATTATTATTGGGGGTGTGTGCTTTTAAATGTTTTTTTCAATTTGTTATAAATTATTTCCCAATACACTTTTACCCTTTAACAGGTCCACCACATATGAAAGACCATACCCTTGACCTCATTGCATTGGAGATGCTTTTTCTAAACTTTCCCACCAACTCTCCTCTGACTCTCTTCAGAACACTCCTACTGTGCCCTTAGACAGATCCCTCATTTCCATATGATGGCTTCCCAGATTCCAAAAAGGGCTTTGCTCCAAGCATTTTGCTGCAGGGGACTACAGCTGACATAACTAATTCAACCAGGGATTGAAAAGCCTTTTTAAAAAAATAAATAAATAACAATTTCAACAAAACAAAATATCAAAACATATCATAATCATTATTCCCCTCCCCCACCTCCCCAATGAACCCTCCCCCCCCCCAGGTTTCCCTCAGCTTCTCTCTCTGATTTCTCAACACATATTCTTCTCTGCATACTGTAAAATTGTACAAATCATTACATTATCTACTGTATCTACTATATTAAACCCCTGACCATTAGGTTCAGTCGTGAGCAACTCTGGGGTTCTGCGCTCATCTCGCTCTATTGGCCGAGGGAGCTGGCGTTTGTCTGAAGACAGCTTCCGGGTCATGTGGCCAGCATGACTAAGCTGCTTCTGGCGAACCAGAGCAGCACACGGAAATGCCATTTACCTTCCCGCCGGAGCGGTACCTATTGATTTACTTGTACTTTGGCATGCTTTTGAACTGCTAGGTTGGCAGGAGCAGGGACCGAACAACAGGAGCTCACCCCGTCACGGGGATTCGAACCACCGACCTTCTGATCGGCAAGTCCTAGGCTCTGTGGTTTAACCCACAGCGCCACCCGCGTCCCGTATCTACTATATTAACCATCAATAAATTTGTGTATGTTTATTCAAAACCTGCCAAGGAGTCCAGTTCATTTTGTTGTCTTTTTAAGTAGTTTGTAAAAAGTTCCCATTCTTCTTTGAAGTCACAGTTGTCCTTATCTCACAGTTTGTATGTCAATTTAGCCAGTTCTGCATAGTTCATCAATTTCTCTTGCCACTGTTCTTTTGTCGGGGTTTCCTCATTCTTCCACCCTTGTGCTATCAAGACTCTTGCCACTGTTGTAGCGTACGTAAATAAATTCTTTATTTTCCTTGGCAGGTCTTGTCCTACAAAGAGATTGAAAAGCTTAAATCCTCTGATTGTTGTCCCAGCATTCCAAGCCAGGGAGACAAGGAGTCATAGTTTGACAGTATCCCAATGGTTATAGCCTCCCCAGGGCTTTTTCCCCCAGCTGGAACTCACCAGAACTCAGTTCCGGCACCTCTCAAGTGGGCACCATGGCCATTCTAAGAGAATAGGGGAGGTGTTCGTGGTGAGTTCGGGCACCTCTTTTTCTAGAAAAATAGCACTGAGCCTCCCTATACCTGAACTCCCTAACTAAATAATTGCATCAACACAACAGTTTCAGACCTTTATCTGTGGTACTCTGTGGACTCCTTTTTTCAGCAGTATGAGAAGTACAGAGGGACTCTGAAAAGGCAGCATTTACGGTATCCTTACCTATTAAAAGCCAGGTATCCATTTGGTTTATGGTGCCAAGCTGACACTGAGTGGGTAGATAGCGCCAAAAGAGAAGCGAGCTAGTGACTTTATAATTAGGCAAGAGTACCTGAGGAACTGGTTTACAGTTCCCTGGTGCCAGGCTTTGACATGACATTCCAGTTATTTCCCCTTTTCCTATCAGGTTAAGTAGCATTTTGTGCTCCCCTCCTTCATTCATCCTGCTAGAGGCACCTGCCACCTATTAGTGTAGGAGACTCTCATGAAAGCTTCAGCATTTTAACCTCTGGCCAAAACAGGAACTGCAGAGGTATCAGGGGAAGAAATATAAGCAACCCTTTTCTAACCTCATAAAAAGTTTAGTTATAGAGATTTACTTCAAGGTGAAAAACTGAAGGGTTATTGTTGTATCCCTATTGAAGAACACAGAGAGGAAATGCGTAATAAAATAAGAAGGGAGGTTTTTCTTTCTTTCTTCTGTTTCTGCCTTTCCTTTTCAAATGCTTTAAGTCAGGCATAGGCAAACTTGGCCCTCGGGATGTTTTGAGACTACAACTCCCACGATCCCTAGCTAACAGGACCAGTGGTCAGGGATAATGGGAATTGTAGCCTCAAAACATCTGGAGGGCCGAGTTTGCCTATGCCTGCTAAGTCCAGCAGTTCTTACATCTTCTGAACTCCACACTGGCTGTGAAGCTGCCTTGGATAGTGGAAGGGCTGGACAAACCAGGGTGGACATACAATATAAAATTAAGCTGATTTCAATGTAACCTTTTCCATGCTAGAAGATCATTGTTGCATTCTGGTAACTATATGTTTAAGAAGCTTGCCTCTGGAGAAGAAGTTGGGAGGGGCACAGCAAAAAAAGAGAGATGGAAAATTAGGTTGAGAATAATGACTGGATGCATTAACAAAGATCTCCTTAAGAATCACTGAAATCTATTTCTCATAGCCTTGCCCCTTTGGAAATCTTTTCCATTTCATCTCAGACAGGCTCTATTGTCTTTTTGGCTCCTAGTCAAGACCTCCATTTTTCAACACAGCCTTTTAAGTAGATACTTTTTCTTCTTATCCCAGCATGTTATCTGCATTGGATTTGAAATTGTTTTAATCATTTACATATATATATATATCTTCTGTTGTTGATGTTTTCATTGTAAAATCTCTCTGAGACGTTCTATGGGAAGCAACTCTGAAATGGAATTAAAAAGTTTGCCAAGAAGAAGAAGAACAGTTTGGATTTGATATCCTGCTTTATCACTACCGTAAGGAGTCTCAAAGTGGCTAACATTCTCCTTTCCCTTCCTCTCCCACAACAAACACTCTGTGAGGTGAGTGAGGCTGAGACTTCAGAGAAGTGTGACTAGCCCAAGGTTACCCAGCAGTTGCATGTGGAGGAGCGGAGACGCGAACCTGGTTCACCAGATTACGAGTCTACCACTCTTAACCACTACACCACACTGGCTCTGCTTGTGCTTCTAAATAAGTGAGCATATTCACACCGCTGTGTCCTTTTGCCATTGTCAGGAGGGGACAAGGGCACACTAATAATGCAGAGCAGAACACATACTTAATAATCCACAAATGAACCCTTCACAAGGTCCACACTTGAGTTTGCTGGTTTCTATTTAAAAAGCCGAGTTTTGAACTGCCCTGTACGATGGTTAGTTTTTGTGCATTGCAGCGCTCTTCTTTTCAGTTGCTCTTTACGTTTCCACCCTTGCATCAAGCATTTTGTTTCATAGGAGGCTGACTGTACATTTAATCTCCTGTCGTTCAGATTGCCCACTGAATGGGAGACCTTCGGGGAAACATTGGGGATGGCTAGTCGATACGAGGCCCATTTTATAGCATCCTTAGGAAAACAATAGGATGGAAAGTTGGGATGATTTAGCGTTAATTAGGCTAAGTATAAATTGCTGAGAGGTTTAGAGGTGATGTATCCCCACATATAACTCAATCCTCTTCTATCAGCATCAGTTTTCCAGCTCATTAACTTTATTTAGCCACAGGGGCTCGAGGAAGCCGTTTCATGCACTTATGCACCCAGAATTCATTCATGTCAAGCAGTGTGGAAAATGGCAGGGAAGTGTCACCAATTTGGAGCAGGGGCCTTCGGGCAGAGCAGGCACTCTGCTTGTCCTTCAAACCTCTTGCTGACTTTGGCACCAGTGCAGCAAGAACGAATCATTCAAAAATGGGGGGTGGGGGCAGGGTGGCAGCATTAGTTTATCCACTCCCTGCTGTACAGCAAGGAGCTGGCCAGGTTCTCATTTATAACTCCAATGCAGGTCATGCTGGGGCAACATTCAGGGCAGGGATGGGGACTTTTGGCTCTCCATATGTGGCTAGCCATATGCCCATCAGGCCTTATCATTGGCTACTTATAGCTGCCATCTCCAACTCCTTGAAAGATTCCATCAACGGTGTCTCTGAAAATTTTTACACTTAGGAAGACAGGCAAACTAATGCCAGTGTAGTGGAAGAAGCAAAGATCACCAGTGTCAAAGCAAGGATTCTTCAACATCAACTTCGTTGGACAGGTCATGTTGTGCGGATGCCTGATTATCGTCTTCCAAAGCAACTACTCTATTCCAAACTTAAAAATGGAAAGCATCATGCTGGTGGTCAACAAAAGAGGTTTAAAGACTTTCTCAAGGCAAATCTTAAAAAATGTTGTATAAACACAGACAACTGGGAAACACCGGCCTTTTTCTCCAATTGAAGAGCAGCCTTTACCAAAGGTGTCATGGGCTTTGAAGACACTTGAACTCAGGACGAAAGAGAAAAATGTGCTAAGAGGAAGGCATGCTTGGCAAACCCCCACTGTGATCAGCTCGCAGCCAGAAACCTATGTCCCCACTGTGGAAGGACGTGTGGATCCAGAATTGGCCTCCACAGTCACTTACGGACTCATTGTTAAAACCGTGTTCATGGAAGACAATCTTACTCGGCTACGAGTGATCACCAAAGAAGATCATTGGCCTTGCTGTCTGGAGCTGATGGAAGTTGGAGTCCAAACATGGAAGCTGGAGTCCAAAATCCAGAGGTTTCTATGCAGCTGCCTTTTGAACGAACACACACACACCCTCTGGCATTTTTCTGATGACAATAGGGATGTCCTGTTCCATGATTTTATTCTTTGTAACCTCCCCACCTGATTTGGTTGTCCCAGCTACTCTGGGTGGCTTCCAACACGTATAAAAACATAACAAAACATTAAACATTAAAAAAAACCCCTTCCCTATACAGGGCTGCCTGCAGGTGTCTTCTAAAGGTTAGATCACTACTTATCTCCTTGGCTCATGTGTCAAATAACTCCATTTGTTGTTATTGTTTAGTTGTTTAGTTGTTTAGTCCTGTCCGACTCTTTGTGACCCCATGGACCAGAGCACGCCAGGCACTCCTGTCTTCCACTGCCTCCCGTAGTTTGGTCAAACTCATGCTGGTAGCTTTGCAAACACTATCCAACCATCTCGTCCTCTGTCGTCCCCTTCTCCTTGTGCCCTCCATCTTTCCCAACATCAGGGTCTTTTCCAGGGAGTCTTCTCTTCTCATGAGGTGGCCAAAGTATTGCAGCCTCAGCTTCATGATCTGTCCTTCCAGTGAGCACTCAGGGCTGATTTCCTTCAGAATGGATAAGTCTGATCTTCTTGCAGTCCATGGGACTCTCAAGAGTCTCCTCCAGCACCATAATTCAAAATTTGTTGTACAAAGACAACAGGCAATAACTCCATACCCTACAACATTTATCCGATGCACAGAGTGATGTCCTAAGGAAAAACCAGGACATTCTGAGATCAAATCAGAAACTGGGGCAGCTTCTGTAAATCCAGGACTGTCCCTGGAAAATAGGGGCACATGGAGGGTCTGTGATGGGAGCCAGAGTCCAAACACGCCAGCAATGCAAAACCCAGAGGTTTATATGCAGACATCTTTTGAATGTACTTAAGATATTAGGGCAGTCATTCCTTGCCCTGGCACAATCCTTCTGCTTCAGCATTGCTCTAAGACTGACCACTCATATTTAAATCCAGAAAGGTGTTAAATCCCACTGTTACACGTACACATTGTACTTAAAATATAATGCATGCAGTACAAAACCAGCTTAATCATGGGCAGGCTTTTAATTAAGCTCGCCCCTCAGTCTCAGCCATAATCATCTTCCTGCTGGACACTGACCAGAGGCAGGGGGATAGCAGATGGTGGTGATTTCTCAGGTCAGGTTTATCAGGAAATGATTCAAATGTTTCCTGAGGGTTTAGGTGACACCACAATATGCACACCCACATCTGCCTGCCTACCCAGAAACCAAAGTTTGAGATCGAAGGTGATCTCCTATCCTTGCAGAATATATTTAATGGAAAAAGATTGGAAAGGAACCACCTTTTTCTGTCTGCGGTTTTGATAACTGGAATACTGCTTTAGAGAGCAAAAGGGGATTTTTCTCCCCCAAGCAATGCTCTTCCAAATTTCACACTGTATTGATACGTGCATGGAAAGAACATAAGTAGAGGTTAGCAGTGGGGAACGAGATTTACACATGGTTGCTGAGCAAATACAATATCTTCAGAACGGTGCATTTCATAAACCAGCCTTTATTTTTTGCAAAGGAGCAAGTGTGAAGCTTGAATAAAACAAATGTCCGCATTAGTGCTGTCAGATTTTTACTTTTGAGGATTCTCTCCCACCTACTCTGTGAGCTGGGAGAGTTGGGTGCTGAGAGTTGCTAGGAGGCCTCTATTCCCTTCACAGAGAAACAATTCTCAGAGCATTTTAATGATCAATCCTTCTTTGCAGGGAACTCTGGAATTATAGAACTGAGAAGGGAATACACGTCTCCTAACAACTCTCAGCATCTTTAACAAACTATAGTTCCCAGGATAGTGCTTTAAATGTATGATGCAGATGTGTTCTGAGTAGGTGTCTAAAGGTAATTTTAAGCAGTAAAGAATATGAAAGACCGCTTCCTTCCCTTCAGACTCTCTCTGCTGTAAAGATCAGCAGAACAGTGTTTCCGGATAACAACTACTGTATCTTGGCTGTTACTTTGTATTGTGTCTTTAAACTCGGTCTCCTTGTTATTAGTATCACCTGGGGTTGGCTATATATATATTTCAAAAAATGTTGTTAGTAACAGTGACTACATAATCGCATGAGCACTGTTCCAGAGTATTTTTCATTCTCATGTACAGTGGTACCTCGGGTTACATACGCTTCAGGTTACATACACTTCAGGTTACAGACTCCACTAACCCAAAAATAGTGCTTCAGGTTAAGAACTTTGCTTCAGGATGAGACCAGAAATCGTTCTCTGGCGGCACAGTGGCAGCAGGAGGCCCCATTAGCTAAAGTGGTGCTTCAGGTTAAGAACAGTTTCAGGTTAAGTATGGACCTCCAGAACAAATTAAGTACTTAACCCAAGGTACCACTGTATATTATATCTATTCAAAAAAAGATTGGGCATGTAACTTTTTAATGTTACAGTTTATAATTTCTACGCTATTTGAAGTTGTTGTTATGCATGTGCAGGTCATTGTTTGAATATTTTATTTTCAGTTAATGAAGAAATTACATATCTTTCTACTTACGAGTGTTGAACTAATTGGCTGATGAAGAATTAACGAAACAGTAGTTGTTATCCGGAAACACTGTTCAGCAGAGTTCAGAGTTGGACATCAGAATTGAACATTTGCTGATTATACAAAGCTTCACAGCTTGCTCTCCACCAGGTAAAGATCAGCAGAGCAAACCATCTCACTCAAAAGTCCTGGGAGAGTGCATTCTCTGGGGTCACACCTAAGTTGTTGTATTCTCTCCCCACAGAAGCATCTGGCTTCTTCACTCTACAGCTTTTGGCAAATGCTGATTGCTGAAGTAAGAATAGCGATATCACAGCCAAGAAGTTCAAATCATATCGACGACTGACATCTTTCTTTGGAAATTATACCGATGTGTAAACTTTGCCTGCAGAAACTTATAGATGAATTAAAACGTGATATTTTCAGTCACGTGCTTATGCAAGCATGGGCACACAGTCTCTTCTTCTAACTTCCAGACAGCTGTATTTTCCTCCCTTTCCAGAAGTCAGCACTCAGCCTTCTGTATCTCAGTTAGGCTTCTGGTGCAATGAAACACCATTACGGTAACCAGAGCACATGGAAACGCCATTTACCTTCCTGCCGCAATGGCACCTATTCATCTACTTGCACTGGTGTGCTTTTGAACTGCTAGGTTGGCAGGAGCTGGGACAGAGCAACAGGAGCTCACCCCTTCGCTGGGATTCGAACCGCCAACCTTCCAATCGGCAAGCCCAAGAGGCTCAGTGGTTTAGACCACAGCACCACCCGTGTCCCCAGGGCACTCTTAATGCATGTATTGCAACATGTTTCCTAGCTGTGTGCTGCTTACATGAGAATTACAATGCACTGCAGCAGAATTTCTGGGGCCCCATAAATACTTTTCCCTGCTCAGGATAAATCCCTGCTGGATAGGTTTCTGTTTTTGATTTCTGAAGATCTACAACAAATAATATTTTTTGCATGCTTAAAACCATTGAAGCATTTGCCCCAAGCACAAGCTGTGACTGAGGGGAATCTTTTTCATTTTTCAGATAAACTAAGCCACAAATAAACAGACCACACAGTGTGTTTTGTTTTCAGACTGCCTCTTCTCTTCATAGATACTTAATAGCTCATGGTATTTCCCACCTGTCAGGGAACTGCCATCAGGGCCGGAGGGAGAGAGCGGGCTCCGGAGGGGTCCCAGAGAGCGTCCCGGGATGGGGAGAGGCAGCCCCTCTTCCGGGGAAGAGAATCAGCGTAGCACCAGTGGAGAAGGGGGGCAGATGGGGGAATCGGCGAGGCGGTCCCATGACTCCTTGCCAGGGACCAGCGGGGAGAGTAAGGGTCCTCCGCTGCCTACACCCTCCTTGCGCAGAAGGCTTCTGCGCAGGGAGAGTAGGAGGAGACTAGGTGTCAAAGAGCTTCTTTGCTGGAAGAAGTTCAAGAAACGCCCACTGATGGATTCTGCCAGCGATTGAGACAGCCACGGGTGAGTGGCTGTCCGGACAGAAAAGGTTCACTCAGGCAACCCTGCCAGGTGTTGCACCGGTTTACGCACGAGCAACCCCTAGAACCATTACACCACCCTATCTTTAATTCAAGCTTACCCATAACATTAAGTTGCCATGCAACAATAACAGCATAAATAGAATTAAACAAGCTCACTTTAGTCACATAGCCCCAAGTTTCGGAGAAATACCACAAACTGGAAAGGAAAGGAAATGATACAGCTGCCAGGCAAGATACAGGACTGAAAGAAGCCGCTTTTGATATGGAACCTAAAAACAATATAAACTTAGGAATGATTCCTTGTGTGGAAGAAGACAATTGTTGGAGGTTTGAGAAAATTAAAGCTCCAGATTCTAAAAGAATATACAGTGGTAATTCTATTTTCCAGTCAGATCAGTTATATTCCAGTCTGAAATATTCCAGTCATATCAGCCAAGAACTGTAGTAACTCTTTGGTCCACCGTTTATCACCAATATTATAACTAAAATCCAAACAAGTATTACTACAACTGCTATCATCACTATTGCAATTTATTTACCGCACTTTGCCATAAGGCCCTAAGGGTGGGTTACAACAATTAAATCGCAACATCAATATATATCAATACAATATTGCACAGTATTAAAAGCAGTCCAAAACAACTTAAGCATGCAAAAATGAGGTGGGTCTTTAAAAATATACATCTCGAGTGTCAAAAGCATCCAAAGGAAGACCGTCAACAAAATGTTGCACTCTGTCCTAACCATCTAACAGGAAAGACCCTGTTCAGCCAGTTGTAGCCTCCTCCCAGATACTATAATAGGTAAAAGTAAAGGACCCCTGGACAGTTAAGTCCAGTCAAAGGCGACTATGGGGTTGTGGCGCTCATCTTGCTTTCAGGCTGAGGGAGTCAGCTTTCCAGGTCATGTGGCCAGCATGACTAAACTGCTTCTGGCACAACGGGACACTGTGACAGAAACCAGAGTGCACGGAAATGCCGTTTGCCTTCCCACTACAGTGGTACCTATTTATCTACTTGCACTAATGTGCTTTCGAACTGCTAGGTTGGCAGGAGCTGGGACGGAGTAACGGGAGCTCACCCTGTCATGGGGATTTGAATAGCCAACCTTCTGATCGGCAAGCCCAAGAGGCTGAGTGGTTTAGACAACAGTGCCACCCGTTCCTATACTATAATAGGTAAAGGTAAAGGACCCCTGGACAGTTAAGTTCAGTCAAACGCAACTATGGGGTTGCAGTGCTCATCTCAATTCAGACCAAGGGAGCTGGCGTTTGTCCACAGACAGCTTTCCAGGTCATTTGGCCAGCAGGACTAAACTGCTTCTGGTGCAACGGAACACCATGGCAGAAACCAGAGTAGCGCACAGAAACACCATTTTCCTTCCTGTCACAGTAATACCTATTTATCTACTTGCACTGGTGTGCTTTCGAACTGCTAGGTTGGCAGGAGGATAGATAATATGGCACCAGCAGTACACATATGCTCACCAAGGCCTTTCCTGAGGCCCACAAGGACCTATTCCCACCACTGAAATAGGCATTCAATTATAGCTAATAAATAGCTTGTGGTATACTCTGAAGTGGTAAAAGCCAATAACCAATTTACCACCTCTTGAGATGTCGTGGGCACAAGGCTCCAGCTTCTCTCATGTAATGACAGTTTTGTAGAAGAAGAATGAGGAGCGACTGCAGTAAGTCTTATAAAGACTTAGAATTTCAGGAACTAATTGGAGGAAGGTTGAATAACTGATCACAGTTTTGTGCAAGTTGAGGGAGGGGGAGAGATGCTCCTCTGGGAACAGTTTCAATTCTGCCCTGAAATTAACATACATCAACATTTTTTATTACTATTATTTTTCTAAAGGAAGGTTTCAGCCAGTGGAGAGGAACAGAGAAAGGAAAGCACATTAGGCTATTTTTATGTGCTATTAAAATTCAGAAGCATGTAACGCTTTGATGCAGCCATGTCAGATACAGAGCAAGTGCTGTCAGGATTCTGTTCAGTTTTCAAAAGGTTTCAAATTGAATTTCCGGCTGGGTCGGAAAACCTTTAATCATGTGTATGTTTAATCTGCAATGGATTTGTAGCCGAGCAAATATTATGGAACAGTTGCGCAAAAGAAGTAAGGTGTCTTATTCTACGGAAGAAGGGACTCAGGAAATATCTGCACATCTTTGAAATCTTGCTCTACTGGTTGTGAATAGAGAAATCCACCCCCTCCACTTTGTTTTTAAATGGAGAAGAAAAGCAGACTGGGGATCAAACTTCTTCTTTTTTTTGCAAACGTATCACAACAGCTTATGGCAGTTCCCTCATTGCGAGAAGCAAAGCTACAGGGAACCAGGCAGAGGGCCTTCTTGGTAGTGGCGCCTGCACTGTGGAACGCCCTCCCATCAGATGTCAAAGCGATAAATAACTACCTGACATTCCGAAGACATCTTAAGGCAGCCCTGTTAAGGGAAGTTTTTAATCTGTGATATTTTAGTGTATTTTTGGTTTCTATGGAAGCCGCCCAGAGTGGCTGGGGAAACCCAGCCAGATGGGTGGGGTACAAATAATAAATTATTATTATTATTATAATGTATCTGTTAGTATGTTGGGATTTGTGGGATGATGAAAACCAGGTCCACATCTGTGGCAATCACACAGGGGGTCCCCGGACGTTTAACGGTCTATTGAACCCTGTGCCACCACTGTGCTCGCTGTTGGAATTCTGCCTCGGTCAGAGGTATGTGCCTATCTGTCCAGGCACCGGCTGAATTCCTTTTGACCTCCCTCCCGTGACTCCCGGCAGGAAAAACAGATGAGGTCCGTATCGGCGATTTTTCCCAGACTGTGAGAAAAACACACCATTGCTTCTCTCTCCTCCCTGCTTCCCAGGGAGGGGAAATAGACTCAGACAGAAATGTAACTACATGCTTTTATTCCTGTCTTTAGCAGCCATACAGATAAAGATGTCTGCACTCTTCGAACAACAGAGAGAAACTCAAACTCCACCCATGTACATCCTGTACAGATCATATGACACACACACTGAGCTCACATCCTGTGCTCAGTACGGAGAAAGGACTGCCCCTTTCTTGCCATGGTAACGGTCACAAACATCCTGTCTGGCTTTCCAGCCAGCAGCAGCTGGCTTAGCTGCTTCTTCTTGCTTCTGCATTGCTTCTTTATGGTAATATACTCCCCCTAAAGAATCAATGCATGCAGCGTGCAATGCTTGATCCAGAGAAGAAAACAAACAGTTGTTATATGTATAACATTCCCCTGTTGTTTCAGTTCCACCCTTGGAACTACCCGCCACTGGTTTTACCAATGTACCTCTCTGGTTGTGTGACTTCCAAGGAATGAGTGCATCTGCATTACCTTGGTTAGCAACTCTCTGTTGTGCCTTTGTCTCTGACTCAGACACAGCTTCAATTTGACCTTGGTCGTTTACAACAGCAACACATGCAATAGCTAGGTTGGCAAACTCTTTTGAATACCTCTTGGGTGGTACACCCTTCGTTGCTCTCTCAGACCTACGTAAGAGGTGCTGCTCTTCTCTGCTTTCTGGTTCAGCCTTTGGACTCTTTGGAGAACCAGTACCAATTGTAAACAGTGGTTCATCCTCCTCTTCTGAGGGTTTAGTCATTATGTGAGGTTTCCTCTCAATGACTGTGACAACTGAGCTGTCTGAGCTATCGCTGTCATCATCAGTACTACTGAATTCAATAAAATCAACATCATCATCATCATCATCATCAGAATCATCATCTCCTGTGGGAAATGTGTGGACAATCACTCTCTCCTGTTCAGGAGCACTCTCTAGAAATTTTGTGAGAATCACCTGACCAGATTCAGACAAAATTACTCTGTAGAGACCCTTTTCATAACCCACAAAAATGCCTCTGGCATTCTTTACTCCACCCGGAGCTTCTGTCCTCACATGAGACCCAAAAACCTTGAAATGGGCAACAGAAGGTTTTCTATGGAACAGTTTCTCAAAAGGAGAACTTCCCAACTCTTTTGAAAACTTTCTCAACCACGTATAACAAAACGACATTAGCGACTCAGCCCAGTACTCATGTGGCAGATGTGAACTAAGCAATTGCGCTTCCATTCCCTTTTGCAATTCTTTGTTCACCCTAACACAGACACATCTCTTCCAAGCTTCTTCGGAAGCAGCAATTTTGTGTCTTATCCCTTTCTTCTTCAGGAACCTCTGGAAATCCTGTAAGAGAAAAATTGGCTTCTCATCTGTGCAATTTATGTCAGCATCATGCATATTTTTAACCTTCTCACAAAACTCTTTAAACCTTTCTAAGGCGTCTTTTGGTCTCTCCAAAAGATAAATCCAGACAAAACCTGTGAAAGAATCAACACATATTAGGTAATACTTTGCATTGCCTCTAGATGGTGCTAGAGGACCAATCACATCAGCATAAACCCGCGGAAATGCCCTGTCAACCCTCGAGGTGACCGGCTTGGCGTTCTTCTTGGCTACACCTGCAAAAGAGATCATGTTAGAATTACATTTCATGTAATCACTTTGATCAAAAGTCAACAAATACAGT
Source organism: Podarcis erhardii (assembly GCF_964252035.2). NCBI lineage: Eukaryota > Metazoa > Chordata > Lepidosauria > Squamata > Lacertidae > Podarcis > Podarcis erhardii. The sequence goes on along the minus strand of NC_138515.1, from coordinate 15,157,186 downwards.
CCATCTTTCTCTTTGGCAGAAAGATACAGCTCTCCATCTTTGTAAATCTCGCAGCATTCATCATCATAGGACAGTTTTAGTCCCTTCTTGGCAATCTGCGAAACACTGAGCAGATTGTACCTCAACTCTGGAACCAAATAAACATTGTTTATAGTCAAGTTCAGACTTTCAAGATACGCAGTTCCAATTCCGGTCGCTTCTAGCTCTTGACCGTTGGCTTGTTGTACAACGAAGCTTTGCTTCTTAAACGACAAAAACAAATCCCTGTGTGCTGTCATGTGAACCGTGGCGCCCGTGTCAATGACAAAAGCATTCTCCACTTCTGGCTTGGTTCCTTTCGACATCAAAGCCTTTGCAGGCTTCCCCTGTGACTTGGCATGACTTCTGCCTGACGCCTCAGACTTCGTGGAGCTTCCCTTGGCACCTTTGTTCTGACGTGGCTTCTTGCAGTTCCGCTGAAGATGCCCAGTCTGTCCACAACTGTAGCATCGGACAACGTTCAAAGCTACAGCAGTGGGGGTGTCAGAACTCCGTTCTTGTCTCCCCCTGTCCTTGACCTCCAGGGCAGCAAGTCTGTCCTGTTCATTCAGCACCACGGCAAAGACCCTCTCCGAAGTCAACTGATTCGCTGGGAGGGACCCAAGCTGACTGGCAACGGTTTTGTAAGTCCGATTAAGGCTGTTTATCACCATGAAGCAAAATACTTCCTCATCCAGATGGAAATTGTGTTCCATCATCTGTTGACGCAGATATTTCATTTCCGTCAGGTGCGCTTGAACATCTCCATCAGGCGCAAGCCTCAGGTTGGTCAGCTTTTCAAAATACAGCAACGCTGAAGAACCTGCATCTCTCTGATGTGTCCTTCTCAGCGTGTCCCAAACCTCTTTCGCGTGCTGTAAATTTTGTATATGGATAAGCTGAGAGTCTGACACACACAGAATTATAGCCGTTCTGGCCTTCACATCCTGTGACTCCCAAGCACGCGTTGGTGCTGCAGGAATGGGGTTCTCAATCACCCCAAACAGTCTCTGATTCTGCAGCAGGGCCTTCATCTTAATAGACCAAGATGAATAATTGTCATTGGTCAGGAGTGGTGGAGAAGGCAAACCTCCCCCCTTCTTGGCATCCATTTTGAGTCCTTGCATTAACTCTCAAGCACAAGCCTCTAAAATCCAATAGCTGGCTTGGGCACCTGGCAGCTCTAACACTGGCTGCGTTGGAATGTTTCTTCCAAGGGTTCGTGAGAGCCTAAGTCAAAACAAACTTTGTTTTTGCCTCTCTGAGGCATAGCCTGACTGTCCAGCTCTCTCGAGTAACTGGCCACTTGACTGGCCGGCGTTGCTTAGCAACAGTGCATTCCTTTCCTTGGACAGGAAACCACAAGAATTTCTGGAATGCAGGCCTCTTCTCTCTCGGAGCTGTTTTTCCCAAACGCTGCTCCTTTGAAGCAGAGAATGAATCAATCTGCATTCACACTTCTAAGCCCGAAAATCTCATACCTTGGGCTCCGTGGCTTGGCTGTCAGCTTCTTCTGGTCAGCTTCTGGCTGCAGAGGAACAGCCCCTCACTTCAGGCTTCCATGGAGCGATGAAAACAGTAGCTCTGCTACTATTTTTTTGCAGACTTCCATGGATCGGAGAAACCAGCACCTCTGCTACCAATGTTGGAATTCTGCCTCGGTCAGAGGTATGTGCCTATCTGTCCAGGCACCGGCTGAATTCCTTTTGACCTCCCTCCCGTGACTCCCGGCAGGAAAAACAGATGAGGTCCGTATCGGCGATTTTTCCCAGACTGTGAGAAAAACACACCATTGCTTCTCTCTCCTCCCTGCTTCCCAGGGAGGGGAAATAGACTCAGACAGAAATGTAACTACATGCTTTTATTCCTGTCTTTAGCAGCCATACAGATAAAGATGTCTGCACTCTTCGAACAACAGAGAGAAACTCAAACTCCACCCATGTACATCCTGTACAGATCATATGACACACACACTGAGCTCACATCCTGTGCTCAGTACGGAGAAAGGACTGCCCCTTTCTTGCCATGGTAACGGTCACAAACATCCTGTCTGGCTTTCCAGCCAGCAGCAGCTGGCTTAGCTGCTTCTTCTTGCTTCTGCATTGCTTCTTTATGGTAATACTCGCTTCCCCACTGCCACCAACCCGTTACTCTCGGGTAAAACACTGAGTCCAGACAGTTATTAAAATTGAACCAAATAAACAAGTTTATTTTATAAGCATTAACAAGTTTATGGTTTCTCAGATAATATTCTTGTCAGTATCTTAACTTTAGTTTATTTACTGACTATCTCAACTGTTTGACTGACTCCTCTTAACAAATTGTCTCACTCTCTCACATCAGACTAGCCCAACCCACAGACTTATCATCTCTGTCTCTTCTCTAACTCCAGACTGGCTCCTCAACGACCCTAACTCTAACTCTAACTCTAACTCCACCCCTTGGGTTCCCATTGGTTAGTCATTTTACAATTAGTTATCCCTTTCTTTATGAACCCAGTATGAACCTAGGAGGGCAAACGCCACATAATCACACCTCAGTTATGAAGGCGAATAATGAAGGGTCGCACATTACCTTGAGTGGTCTGGCTGCCCCTACCTCCGTGGTTAGCTCCACATCGTTCTGAGTAACAGGTCTTCCTTTTGCCCTTTTGACTGGGAGTGGCCGCCGAGACCATATAACACTGGTCCTGAAAGACCTACATTGGCTCCCAGTACAATTCCGAGCACAATTCAAAGTATTGGTGCTGACCTTTAAAGCCCCAAATGGCCTCGGTCCAGTAGACCTGAAGGAGTGTCTCCATCCCATCGTTCAGCCTGGACGCTGAGGTCCAGCGCCAAGGCCCTTCTGGTGGTTCCCTCACTGCAAGAAGTGAAGCTACAGGGAATCAGGCAGAGGACCTTCTTAGTGGTGGCACCTGCCCTGTGGAATGCCCTCCCATCAGATGTGAAGGAAATAAACAACTATCAGACTTTTAGAAGACATTTGAAGTCAGCCCTATTTAGGGAAGTTTTTAATGTTTCATGTTTTATCTCTTTAATAATAATAATAATAATAATAATAATAATAATAATAATAATACAGTCATACCTTATGTTACGTCCGCTTCATGTTACATTCTTTCAGGTTACGTCCCACGGCGACCCGGAAGTACTGGAAAGGGTTACTTCTGGGTTTCACCACTCACGCATGTGCAGAAGGGCAAAATGATGTCACACACATGTGCAGAAGCGGCGAATCGCAACCCGCGTGTGCACAGACGCGCCACTGTGGGTTGTGCTCTTTTCATGTTGTGAACAGGCATCCGGTACAGATCCCGTTTGCAACCAGAGGTACCACTGTAATAATATTAATACCGTTCTGTTGGGAGCCGCCCAGAGTGGCTGGGGAAACACAGCCAGATGGGTGGGGTATAAATAAGTTGTTATTACAGTGGACCCTCCGGATGCTAATTTAATTATTTCCGGGGGTCTGTGCGCACCACAAAAATTACGTAAGTAGAAAATGCTTCTCCATATGCACATGCAGCGAAACCCGGAAGAATACACTTCCGGGTTTGCCATGTTCGCAACCCAAAAGTTACGTTACCTGAAGGTAACGTAACCTGAGGGTTCACTGTATTATTATTATTATTATTATTATTATTATTATTATTATTATATAAAGATGAGCAAACAGACTCCAGATCAGCTCTTCCACCTTGGCCTAACTTGGTCTTCTGGTAGCATGAAACAAGGGTTGTGCATTGGATTCCACAGTGTTCTCAGTCATATCAGCCCTACTGCTCTGATGGTGTTTCCTGCTTGGCAGGGAGTTGGACTCGATGGCCCTTGTGGTCTCTTCCAACTCTATGATTCTATTCTATGATTCTATGATTCTATGATTCTATGATTCTATGATTCTATGATTCTATGATTCTATGATTCTATGATTCTATGATTCTACTCTGTGAGATTCAGGTGTTGGTTGAGTAAGACTGAGACAACGCTGGACTGTCACAGGTTGGGTTGGGCAGCCTGGAGCAACCTGGGACTGTCAGGGGACAGGAAATGGAGGCAGGGAAGAAGAAACTGTGAAATAAATAACTGTATGGACTTGGCTACATTGGCAAAGGAAAAACTCTTTATATGTGTTGTTTATGCATTTTAGCACTGTGACACCAGGTGACGCTGTGGAGTTCCGTTTTTGTCAACCCGATTTCTCACACAAAGTTTGCAACACGTTTAACTGAAACACTTCCTTGATGAGTCTAGATCCAGCCTATATTTATATTTTAAAAACGTTGTACACTGGAAAGTGCCCCAGTTTGAGTGCCTGAAGGATTCTTTTCTACTATGATATGCACCCCAAATTTTGACTTCCTACCGTATTTTTCCCTCTATAACATGCAGATTTTTTCTCCTAAAAAGGAAGGGGAAATGTCTGTGCGTGTTATAGAGCGAATGTGTGGTCCCTGGAGCCGAAAAATCAGGCAAAAATCAGGCAAAAAATCAAATCGCAGCGCTGCACGGAGAAGCGAAACCTGAAAAGAGGAAGTGGCTGCTTTCCTGCATTCTGCCTCAGGGTCTTACTGCCCACCCACCTCTGTTTCATTGCTGTGTTTGCTGAAACGGAACAAAGAGCAGGGAAAGCCCCTCCCCTCCAGGCAAGCAGAGGGGAATTCCTCTCTGTGCTGCTGGGGGAGAGGGAGAGAGAGGGGGGAAGGGAGAGAGAGAGGGGAGGGAGGGAGGGAGAGAGAGAGAGAGAGAGAGAGAGAGAGAGATGGCTGGCTTGGGTGGGGGGAAACTTTTGCCTTTCTTTCCTCCCTCCCATTAAATCCCTCTCCTGCATTCTTAGCCAGCTGCTTCTCTGCACACCCCTCTCATGTCCCTTCTTTGTTTTTCCTTCGCTCCCCACTTAAAATGTGGTTACAAAGCATAGATCCACATGGATCCTCAGGATCTTTGCATTGGGTCACCCCAAATTCACCATCAGATCACATAGCATGTCCATGGCTACAGCCTGCAACAAAAAAATCACGCACCCACTGTTGCCTGGGGCTGCAATGGTGCAAAAATGTGGTTACAAAGCATGGATCCACAGGGATTCTCAAGATCTTTGCATTGGGTCACCCCAAATTCACCATCAGATCACATAGCATGTCCATGGCTACAGCCTGCACCAAAAAAATCACGCACCCACTGTTGCCTGGGGCTGCAATGGTGCAAAAACGTGGTTACAAAGCATGGATCCACAGGGATTCTCAGGATCTTTGCATTGGGTCACCCCAAATTCACCATCCAATCACATAGCATGTCCATGGCTACAGCCTGCACCAAAAAAATCACGCACCCACTGTTGCCTGGGGCTGCAACGGTGCAAAAACGTGGTTACAAAGCATGGATCCACAGGAATTCTCAGGATCTTTGCATTGGGTCACCCCAAATTCACCATCAGATCACATAGCATGTCCATGGCTACAGCCTGCACCAAAAAAATCACGCACCCACTGTTGCCTGGGGCTGCAACGGTGCAAAAACGTGGTTACAAAGCATGGATCCACAGGAATTCTCAGGATTTTTGCATTGGGTCACCCCAAATTCACCATCAGATCACATGTCTGTGGCCACAGCATGAAGCCCAAAAATGATACATCCACTGTTTCATTCAGAATGTTTTTTCCCTTGTTTTCCTCCTCTAAAAACGATGTGCGTGTTATGGTCAGGTGCGTGTTATAGAGCGAAAAATACGGTAATTTGCTTCCCCAGTATTCGGTGGCTGCCAAAGAGGAAAATCAGTAGACCTAGGTTGCTTGAAGAGATTTCACACCACACAGACTTGCCACCACAATTTCAGCATCTTTCATTTTATTTTGCAGCTTGCTCAAAGTATAAGGCCCTGGAAACTAGGGCACATTGGACCAGTTCAGACAATGCACTCACATTTCCTTTCACCTGTCGAAATCACTGCTCATTGGAGGAAAATAAATACGAGTTGTTTGAATACACTCACTCCAATCTTCTTCCACAGTGTCTGGCATTTCTTCCAGTTCTGCTGAAAGCAAAGCCAGCTTGCTATCACTGAGAAAAAAGCCACCGTATTTTTTTTTTAAAGGCTTCTTTTAGTTTTTACAGTAGGCTCTGTTTATGTGCAAGCCAGCGACCCATTCAAACCTTAAAAATTCTACATTGGCCATAAATATGGTAATTTTAACATTTGCCACCTCTTTCTTTCCCAGAAGTGATGCTCTCAGCAGGCCTACCATTTTGACATTTTCTTTCGTTTTACAGAGATAAGCTTCTTCCCATAGGCCCCAAGCTATTAGCATTCATAATATTAATTGCCAAAAATTACCAGCTTCAAGAAGTTTTTATCTAACGAAACTGCTCTGTGGCTACCTCAAGACAATTTAGTGCCATTTATGTCTCAAGCAAACACTTAAGAATGTAAATAGGAAGAAGCCCACAGGATAATTAATATTTAAAAAGCAAAATGTCATGCTCAGCTAAGCAGTCTCTCCCCCCCCCCCAACATCCGTCTTTTTCTTCCCTGGTCTCTCCCTACCCTAAGTAATGTGTTCTTCTCAGAAATCTGTTTGGAGACTTCACAGAGTACATTACAATTGATTGGGGCAAGGTGGTTTTACTATAAAATACTAACAGCTATCCAACTGTGTAGGATTTGCCTATAGGGACGAACAATGCAGAACTCTGACGCTGCAATCCTATATGTAACACAGTGCAGTGGGTTAAAATAAGGGAAAACTACAATCATACCCTCCAACATTTCATCTCCGATGAAAATAGGGATGTCCATCATATTCATCATTTTATTCTTTATACCATGGGTAGGCAAACTAAGGGCCGGGGGGCCTATACGGCCTGCGGAAGGTCTGGGAACCAGTGTGTTTTTACATGAGTAGAATGTGTGCTTTTATTAAAAATGCATCTCTGGGTTATTTGTGGGGCCTGCCTTGGTGTCTTTACATGAGTAGAATGTGTGCTTTTATTAAAAATGCATCTCTGGGTTATTTGTGGGGCATAGGAATTCATTCATTCCCCCCCCCCCAAAAAAAAAATATAGTTTGGCCGCCCACAAGGTCTGAGGGACAGTGGACCGTCCCTCTGCTGAGAAAGTTTGCTGACCCCTGCTTTATACTCCACCCAACTCCCCAACCACTCTGGGCAGCTTCCAACATGTAAATAAAACATTAAACCTTTTTTAAAAAAACAACTTCCCTATGTAGGGCTGCCTTCAGATGTCTTCTAAAGGTTGCATAGTTACTTATCTCCTTGGCTCAGAGGTAACGCAATTCCATACCCTCCAACATTTCTCTGATGAAAATAGGAGCATTCTAAGGAAAAGTGGGACATTCCGGGATCAAATCAGAAACTGGGATGGCTTCTCTAAATCTCTAAATCAGGGACGTCCCTGGAAAATAGGGGCACTTGGAATTTTTTTTACTTAAACTGGGAAGTAGCAAGTTTTTTTTTTGTTGTTTTAATGTAACCAAGTAAACAACATGTGTAACTGGCTTCCAAAGTGTGGCCCTTTGACAGCCAGTGGTCCGCAGTGACGACTCTGCAGAGCTACATGTGTGTGAAGAAATTGTGTCCATGTGAGAGACATCTGGAAACAATAGCTGTGTGTGTGATGAAGGCAGACTCTCCAGGTGCCCCTATTTTACAAGGACAATCCCAGATTTACAGAAGCCATCCCAGTTTCTGATCTGACCCTGGAATGTCTCTTACACTCAGAAAATTCTTCCTGATGTTTGGTCAGAATCTCCTTTCTTGTAGCTTGAAGCCATTGAACCAATGGTTAAATTCCTACCCTCCAGAGCAGGAGAAAACAAACTTGCTGCACCTTCCATGTGACAGCCTTTTAGATATTTGAAGATGGCTATAATAATGGCTTTATTATTTTTATGCTGCCCATCTCGCAACACAACTTTCTGGGCATGGTCCAGGATGAAGGAGTGGAACCACTGCATAACAATGCCCCCCCCCCAATCCCAACTCTTCTAGACAGTCCTGAAGGGTACCATGGACTATGGAAACATGGACCACTTATAAATGCCATCTCCTTTACCAAAGGTGTCATGGGCTTTGAAGACACTTGAACTTAGGACAAAAGAGAGAAATGTGCTAAGAGGAAGGCACGCTTGGCAAATCCACACTGTGATCAACTCCCACCCGGAAACCTATGTCCCCACTATGGAAGGATGTGTGGATCTAGAACTGGCCTCCACAGTCACTTGCGGATTCATTGTTAAAACCGTGTTTATGGAAGACAATCTTACTCGGCTATGAGGGATCGCCAAAGAAGAGAAGAAGAATCAAAAGCTGATGATGATCCACCACAACCAGGAAACAGCTTTCACCTCTGTCCCTAGCCCAACCTGTGCAACCAGGGCAGTTTCAGTCCAATGGTGGGGCCTGAAACCCGACTGGAAGGGATCCAAATGGCCTACACCCTCCAGACATGCTTGGAGTTGTTCCGCGACCACCACAAAGCCCCTGTAAGGTTTCCCACAAGGAATGTAGCTCTCAAACGATAAAGCTTCGCCACTGCAGCTTTATAATGTACTCTCCTTAGGCCCAAATGTATATTGGTGGTGTTTGATAAATAAATTACAGCTAGGAGCAATAATATCTACAGAAAAACAGCTTAATGAGGGGCAGAGAAGAGTGAAACAGCTGAAAAAGCAGAAGCAGAATGTCAGGGAACTGCCATCGGAGAGTCAGGTGGTGGAAGGGCTCAAGGAGGGTAGGAGAGCCTCGGATGCTGAGGAAGGAACCAGCAGGGGAAGAGAGAGAGTTCCCACAGAAACTCAGTCAGAGGGATGGCTCCAAGATACTTCCAGTGAGAACAGCGGAGAGGTTTCAGGACCTCCGCTGGGGACGCCTACTCCGCGTAGGAAACTGTCACGCAGAGAATCCAGAAGGAGAGTTTCCGTTAAGGAACTCTTATGTTGGCGCAAATTCCGGAAACGCCCACTGACGGATTCTGCCAGTGATTGAGGTAGCCATGCACCCATGGCTCCGCGGACTGGGAGAGTTTAGAAACTGATTGCATGTGAGTTGAGAGCTCAACCATTTACGCACAAGCAGCCCCCTTAACCCATAACAGCAATCCGTCAGTCTTCGACGCTGCGTGTGCGAAAGAGAGGCATCATGAGCAACCCAACTGGAGACGGAGCAGCGGGAGGAGCTGGAGCGGGACCAACTCTGGAGGAGAGAAACAGAGCGTTGGAAAACCAGCTGGCACTGCTAACAGCGCGTCTCGAGGAGAGGAGAGATCAGGATGCACAGGGGAAGCCCACCCCCATCGCAAGGAAGGTACCGGGGTTGGTACAGAAATTCAGGGGTGACCCAAGAAGCTACCAAGCCTTTAAGACAGAAATGCAGTACGCACTGAACCTGCAGTTTGATGACTTTGCCGATGAGGAATCGAGAGTGGCTTTTGTGATTGGGCACCTCGAGGGGGGAGCTAGAGAATGGGTGAGGCCCTTGATGGCATCGAATAATGATGTCCTAAAAGACTTGAGGAAATTCTTTATCGCGATGGACTTGATGTTTTCCAGCCAGATTGAACAGGGCGTGGTACGCAGACAGTTAATGGGATGCAAACAGGGGAATCAGTCCGTCCGAGAGTATTGGACACAGTTTACCATGCTCATACATAAATTGGGGTGGGACCTGTCTTCAGAACCGATTCAAATGCTGTTTGAAGAAGGGCTAGCCCCGGCGGAGAAAGATGAACTTTCCCGCGCGCCCCGCCCGGAGTCCATGGATCAGCTGACCAAATCGGCGCTTGCGATTGGAGCGTGCCAAGAGGCAAGGGCTCTGGAGTAGCGGGAAGGGAGAAGAGAGCTTTGGAGTGATTTCCGCATTCCTGAGATGCCGGAGCAACCTTCCCCGCCAGTGGAACCAATGGAGATTGGGACTGCGCGCGCGCGCGGAATTTCAAACGTCAGCGAAGGGCGGAAGAAGGAGGGGAAGAGCGCCAAAAAATGCTTCCTCTGTCAACAGCCAGGACATTTTGCCAGAGTGTGCCCACAAAGGAAGGGATGGAAAGGAATGGTGGGAGCTGTTGGGAGTGAGGAGGAGGGGGTTAAGGAGCAGGTAAAAGCCAACGCCTGGCTGCCAGCAACAGGGCACAGCAGCCAGGCCAAGGATCAGTGAACGTGCCCAAGCCTGAACCCCCAAGAGCGGCTCTAGTCGTAGAGGTGCTGCTAGAGCTACCCAATGGACATCCACTCACGATAAAAGCCCTGTTAGACTCAGGCAGCTCCTGCAATTTCATGAGTAAGGAGTTTGCATCAGAGCACCAGATACAGACGCTGCCCTTGAGCAATTCCTTGCAGGTGACCACGATTGATGGGAGGGAACTTCTGGGGGGGGGGGAGTGAGCCAACAAACGGTCCCCATGAGAATGAGGGTGGGAAGGCACACGGAAGTCATTGCATTTCACCTAGCCACCCTGGCGGGGCCGCCCATCATATTAGGAATGAGCTGGCTGGCGTTACATGACCCGCTAGTGGGATGGCACCAGCGGGTAGTCTCTTTTGGGTCAGCTTATTGCCACTGCAAGGGAAGAGAAACTCAGGAGTTGGCTAGGGCAAGTCTGGCAGGGATGGTGGTGGGAGAAAAGGGAGAAATACCACCACAATACGCAAACCTGAGTGATGTTTTCAGCGAGAAGGAAGCACATAGACTGCCCCCACATAGACCCTTTGACTGTCAAATTAACCTACTCCCGGGAGCCCAGCTACCAGTGGGCAAACTGTACGCTATGTCGGACAGGGAGATGCAGGAGTTAAGGGAGTTCATAGACAAGAACCTGAAACGAGGGTTCATCAGGGAGTCAAGAGCGGTGGGGGGGCAGCCCAGTGTTTTTTGTGGACAAAAAGGACTCAAATAAACCCAGGCTGGTCGTGGACTTCCGGGCCGTCAATTCGGTGTCAGAACCAGTGGCCTTTCCCATGCCCAGGATTGACGACATTCTGACCAGAGTGAGGAAGGGAAAGATTTTTATCAAGCTGGACCTGAGGGGGGCATATAACCTGATACGGATGAGGAAGGGGGATGAATGGAAGACCACCATGTTCACCCCCTTGGGGGCCTTTGAGTATCTCGTTATGCCCTTCGGATTACAGGCGGGCTCAGCATGCTTCCAATCCTTCATGCATCACGTCCTGGGACCTCTGCTCTATAAGAACTGTGTGGCCTTCTTAGACGATGTGTTGGTCTACTCAGAGGATGAGGAGCAGCATGTCCGAGATGTCCGGGAGGTCCTGAGCAGGCTGCAAGCAAACCAGCTGTGGGTAAAACTGGAGAAGTGCCAGTTCCATACCAGAGAGGTGGAGTTCCTGGGGTACCGTTTGTCACACAAGGGATTGGCCATGGATCCCAGTAAAGTCCAAGCGGTACTGGAATGGAAGACACCCAGAAACAGGAAGGACGTGCAGAGATTCCTGGGGTTTGGAAACTTCTATCGGAAGTTCATCAAAAACTTTGCCCACTTAACGGCGCCCATCACCGATTGTCTCAGTAGTAAGAAGAAATTCGCGTGGACGGAAGAGGCGCAGCGAGCGTTTGAACAGCTAAAGAAAGCGTTTGCGTTGGAGGAACAGCTCTTGCACGTAGATCTACAGAAGCCGATGAGGGTAGAGACGGACGCATCTGATCGAGCGGTAGGGGCGGTGCTTCTCCAGCCGGGAAAAGATGCGTCGGACTGGAGACCGTGTGCCTTCTTCTCGCAGCAGTTGAATAAATCCGAAAGGAACTACACAGTGTACGACCGGGAACTGCTCGCCGTTCATGAAGCTTTTCGGCGGTGGAGACACCTGCTGATTGGAGCGCAGCACAAGGTCCAGGTGTGCATGGACCACAAAAATCTGGAATATTGGAGAACGGCCCGAGTACTGAACCAGAGACAAGTGAGATGGGCACAGGAGTTCTCCAAATTCCACTTTGAGATTTGCTACGTACCGGGACCAGAGAACGTCAGGGCGGACGCTCTCTCTCGAAAGCCAGAGTATATGGAGGGGGAGGGAGCGCCCGAGGAAAGGCATACTATCCCAGAGGACCACTGGGTTTGTGGAGCAGCATTGGTGGGGCAAAGGGAACTGGTAGAAGGGACAGAGAATGATGAATATGCCCAAGACAAGCTCAGAGGGCTCAGGAGAGCCGGGGAGAACACAGGGGGGTTTGAAGAAAGGAACGGGGCGTTGTATTACAAAGGGGCATTGTACATACCGGAAGGGGAATTGAGGGGTAGAGTACTCAAACAACTACACGACAGCCCCACCGCAGGGCACTTTGGGCAACACAAAACCATGTGGTTAGTTACCAGGCAGTTCTGGTGGCCGAAGATGAGGAGGATTCTTTCAGGGGATTCCCAGCCTCACCACCCAGAGAAGAGGCGGAAACGGGGGGTGAGGGGGTTCCTGGAGGGGAGGTGGATGTCAGGGAACTGCCATCGGAGAGTCAGGTGGTGGAAGGGCTCAAGGAGGGTAGGAGAGCCTCGGATGCTGAGGAAGGAACCAGCAGGGGGAGAGAGAGAGTTCCCACAGAAACTCAGTCGGAGGGATGGCTCCAAGATACTTCCAGTGAGAACAGTGGAGAGGTTTCAGGACCTCCGCTGGGGACGCCTACTCCGCGTAGGAAACTGTCACGCAGAGAATCCAGAAGGAGAGTTTCCGTTAAGGAACTCTTATGTTGGCGCAAATTCCGGAAACGCCCACTGACGGATTCTGCCAGCGATTGAGGTAGCCATGCACCCATGGCTCCGCAGACTGGGAGAGTTTAGAAACTGATTGCATGAGTTGAGAGCTCAACCATTTACGCACAAGCAGCCCCCTTAACCCATAACACAGAATCAAAGTTTTCTATCTATATTGATAGAGAATGAGAAAAAAAAGGGGTGAGCAGCATGTCATTGCAAAGACATAATACTCTTTTTGCAAAGTGTGTGAAATACTAAACTAACCATCAGCGGTAATTTGAGAGGGGCCCAAGAGTTTCCGTTCAGTTTATGCCTCTGCTAAGACGTATCCCCTTCACAGTTTCAATCTTTTGCCCTTTGACATTATAAAGAAAGAAGTCTGTGTCGTTTACCTGCCTTAATTGTTTTTGAAATGTGCACATGCATTAAGGATGTGTTTTAAGGCTCAAGTACCTCCATGCCATCAAGAATATTAATCACAATGCACTAGAGGATAGTAACCGGGGGGGGGGGGGGGGGAGAGAACGAGAACGGCTGCTCTATAATACTGAATACTGCCATTCGAGTTTAAATTACAACACTATAAGGTAAGGTATTAAAATGTGTACTGGGATGCAGCACAGGTCTGGCTGAGGGGAGCTTCCTTACTTTTTAAAAGATTTGCCCCACAAGCTCTTTTTACTTAGGTTATAAAGATTAGGGTGTTGTGGGTGAAAAAGAATCAGTAGAATCTTCCAGCTGTCCATGCAGATGAACACCAGCTAAAATCTACTCTAGCCTATCAAAGCTGGAATACAAGGTACCAGTTAGGGCTGGGCGATGTCTGGTTTTCAACCTCATGATCTATCACCAGCTAAATATTGTGACATACCGATATATCACGATGTCTGAAATAAGGATAAGGCAGAGGGGCTTCTCGGCAGTGGTGCCCACCCTGTGGAATGCCCTTCCACCAGATGTCAAGGAAATAAACAACTATCTGACTTTTAAAAGACATCTGAAGGCAGCCCTGTTTAGGGAATTTTTTTTATGTTTAATCTTTTATTGTGTTTTTAATATCCTGTTGGAAGCTGCCCAGAGTGGCTGGGGAGGCCCAGTCAGATGCGCAGGGTAGAAATAATAAATTATTCTTATCATTCTTATTCTATACAGAGGCATTGGCTGTTTACACGGTTTTCCCCACATCGTGATTTTTGCTGGCGCCTGCTTTTGTGATTCGCTGCCCCCTGTATGAGGCAGGGGAGAACTGAGCTGGTAGAATTAATAGGGGCTGCAGGAATCGAGAGAAGCATTGGCAGATTTCACAGTCGTCGTCCCCCCACATTGTGAGTTTTGCATAGCACACACACATACACAGGCTGGGTAGTGTATTGATAAACCATCCAACATTGGTTTGAAGTCCACATCATGGTAACAGTTTCATAATATTCAACATGGTGATATATCGCAAATCATGTTGTGTGTGTTTGTGATTTGTAAAAAATTGTGATGTGGGGAAAACTGTGAAGTCGGTCATCACTTCTCCCATGATTCCTACTGACCCTGTTGCTCTGTACTATAAAATACCACTTGCAACAATATGTTAAAGGTAAGTAAACATTTATCCGTTTTAAAACCCTAAGTAGTATCAGTTTCTAGGACATTACATAGTTACATCCTTGTTTCAGACATTGTGATATATTGGTATATTGCGATGTTAGGCTGGTAATATACCATGATGTTGAAAGCCAGACATCACTCAGCCCTAAGACTCATAATGATTCACGATATATTGCCAGGTCAAAAATTATGAAACTGGTATCATGACAGGGACTTTAAATTAGTTTTGGGTGATATATCAATAGATCACCCAGCCCTAGTTCCAGTTAAACTACAGAGTAACTGGCACCCCTCCCATTAAACTGCTCACCTGAGCCCCCTGCCAACTTGTTGGAGGTAGCCGTGTGAGCTGCATTGTGACAATAACCTTCCATTTTTATGTACATATATAGAAATATATTTTCCTTTGAAGAGAAAAAAGACTGGCTCTGTTGAAAGTTGCAGGAATGCAAATATTTCATGATCCAAGAGCTACACCTCCTATGATCAGGGGATGGTTCTGAGAATGATGGCTGGGTGTGAAAATCCCCCCCCCCCCGACAAGGAACTCCAGAAGACACTGCTCTGTCAGGACCCTCCATGCAAATGAAATCCACAGAACATACAAAGTTCACTGTAGGCATATCTGCAAATACTCTTCTCCCAAATCCTTAGCAGAACCACAGGCCTACCTGTTTTGCCAGAGCAAGTGTGAGGATCTTTTGGCCATCCAGATGTTGTTGGACCACAACTCCCACCATCCCCTGGCCATTGGCCATTGGCCATGCTTCATAGGGGTGATGGGAGTTGTAGTTCAACAATAGCTGGAGAGCCAATGATCCCAGTACCTGTGCTAGAACCAACACCTGCAGAACTGAAAAGAACCTCTTTAAGAACTGGTATCTTCCTCACTGCAGGTGGAGCTAGAAATAATGACCTGACTTTAGCCTATTTAGCCATCACTGTTACTAGAGTGATGTCTTGAGTCTGGTGTTATCCAGACTGATTCTTGCTTAGCTTCACTTGGTTCTCCCTGTGTTTCTGTTTCCTTGCTTGAATATTGGGGTTTCCTTCCCATTTTTCTCTGTAGCCTCTGCCTCTTACAGAGCAAAAGTCAAATAATTTTTCTTCTTCACCTTTTCCCTCTAAGTTCTTAAGAAATTCACATACAGCCCCCACTGCCCAATCAATCTTTTTTTTCCTGTTTGAATTATACAGTTATGCTATATACGCATACAAGTAAGTCTTTAATACAGTATACCGAAACTTCCTTCGGTATTTGTTGGCATTAAATACGACACATGCAGGAACACCAGGAGAGGAAACAAGTTAATTTGCAGCTGAGGCTATCAAAATGGCTGCTCACCAGGGATGTCTGAGACAAATGCTAGAGGCACTGCTCCCAGCTAAATACCTCTGACAGAAGGACTCTGTGACCGTAGAGCCTGAACGAACACCTTGAGGAATGTCTGGGAACAGTGAATGCCATTTTTGTTTCTATTCCAGGAGCTATGAAATATTGGGACTGTTTTGGACAGAGCTGCTATCCATTTTTTGGATTGAGCTGCAGTAAGACATCTATGGGAGCCTCTATCTATAATATTCTACATTGTGCCAAAGAGGAAGGCAGTAGATTGGGTTAAAATAATAAGCAAGCCAAGGCTGGGAATTTCAAAGGAATGAAGAAATTTCTCAGGACTGTGAAGGAGCATCTCCACCCCCATCCTTCAGCCTGGACACTGAGGTCTAGTGCCAAGGCCTTCTGGTGGTTCCTTCACTGTGAGAAGCGAAGTTACAGGGAACCAGGCGGAGGGCCTTCTCGGTAGTGGAGCCCACCCTGTGGAACACCCTCCCATCTGATGTAAACAACTATTTGACTTTTAGAAGACATCTGAAGGCAGTTTTTAATGACTGATGTTTTAATGTATTTTTAATCTTTTGTTGGAAGCCTCCTAGAGTGGCTGGGGAAACCCAGCCAGATGGGCAGGGTATATATTATTATTATTATTATTATTATTATTATTATTATTATTATTAAAGTCCGTTACCTTTCATTGGACCTCCCCCAACAACCAACAACTAGAGGGAGGCATTTCAGTGACACACAGAGGTGAGGAAGATGATGATGATGATGATGATGATGATGATGATAATAATAATAATAATAATAATAATAATAATAATAATAATAATAATAATTCTACCACGCCCATCTGGCTGAGTTTCCCCAGCCACTCCGGGCAGCTCCCTACAGAATATTAAAAACCCGGTAAAACATCAAACATTAAAAACTTCCCTAAACAGGGATGGTGTGGGGAAGAAAGTTATTTGACATTTGTAGTAGCGAGAAAGTACCGCACATAAAATTAAGAGGGCTTCTTTCCTTTAATTTTATTTCCATCTTTTAAAAAGGCGAAGCCTGGTCCAAAGCGTGTGCTTTTAAAATGGAGGCACATTCATAGGAATTATGCCACATGGTTATGTGCCATCATTTTCAGCAGCACTGATCAAGTGGGAGAAAACACTCTCCTTTATCTTCACAACAACCCTGTGAGGTTGGTTAGTGCAATTGCATCCATTCCAAGGTCACCCAATGAGCTTTCCACTAAGGGATTCTATTGACCTAAATATGCACACCCTCTAAGCATCCTACTGGTTCTCAAAACACTAATGCTGAATGAAAGGATAAGAGGAGCAATTGTGACATTTCCGGGGAGTCCTTTCACATACATGTAACCACTGATTTGAGCTAAACTAAAATGGAAAGGAAACTTCAAAGGTGATATATGTGCACAAACTTTGTGGGAAGTTAAAGGCATTTTAATAAGAATCGTGGGAACAGTTTCATATTGTGGTTTGATTATACCTAGCTGCACATCCCTATCTATGGAGGTGAATTTTTCAGCTGCAGAAAACTTGTGTATGCAGGCACCACAATCTTTCTATCTAAGTCCTCAGCTTTAAATTCTTTGTGGGGCTAAACTGAGGCTGCTTTGCAGAAACTTGATCAATGCTTGTCCTACATACTTCCCCTCCCCTTTAACTCTATTGGAACGCACCTCCTGTCCTGATTTAGACATTTTGACACAATCTGGAGGCATTTTTATACTTTGAAAACGAAAGGTCAACTGACTGTGTTCACACTGTCACTGATCTAATAAAATGCCTATCAATATGAGGAAATTGTGTTTGATTTACAACCATAATGATGATATCACACTGCAGTTAATTATGCTTTGGCATTCTGTATGCAATAGTGGATTACTGAATTGTGAATGTCTACCAGAGAGGAACCAGCCAGAAACTGGCGACCACTTAGCTATGATTTGAAGCAAAACTGATGATTCACTAGCTTGGCCAGAGTCCATAAGAATGTGTCCCTGCAGCCTCACTGCTATCTACTGTATGGGGAAATGGCAGAATGGGAAAATATGCATTCAAAGCAAAAATAAGTTGATATACTTGAGAACAGAGTGGTGCAGGATTCATTAGCAAAGTTTTGTGGCCGTACCACAAAGTGAGAGGAAGGTATCTGGGACAGGAGTAGTTAGCCTGTGGCCCTCCTGATATTACTGGGTTATTATTGCTACCATAATCCCTAAAGGTAAAGGTAAAGGGACACCTGACCATCAGGTCCAATCGTGACCGACTCTGGGGTTGTGAGCTCATCTCGCTCTATAGATGCTTGCTCCATTTAACCTTTTTCCTTTTCTTTTCTTTTTAGGCCAGCTATCTACTTTTTCCCAATAACTTTAATTTTAGAAATATTTTCAATCTTATGTGCAATATGAAGTATGATTGGAACGGAATGTGTGTCATACATGAGGATGAACTTAGGCCACTGAAACACATGATGCAGTGCAACTGCGTATAAAACACCAATGTGCAAAAACATCTGAGAGTTGAATGAACTGATATGCAACTGGGGACTTACAAAATTCTTACTGGAAGATGGATTTTCTATGGCAGTGCAGTGTTCCTGATAAGGAAACGGAAGAGAAATCTGTAATTATGTCAGCAAGCTTTGCATATATCTAGAAAATCCCTTGCTTCAGAGATATATCAAAGTCCAGATCTAGAAATGCAAGAACCTTTTGGGACAATTTTCCAGTGGCTATGAAAGAGCTGGGGAGATTTTTAGTAGTACACTGTGACTTTAATTTTTATGCTTATACACTGGTTTAAACCTATATTACTTCATTGTAAATATTGACCGTCAGTATATTTTCCCTGCAAAATTGTATTTTGTATTACGCGTCGAGGTCCCCAAGACACCCCAAATAAGAACACAATGACACTTGATTTTTGTTTAAGGTTTTTGGCATATTTTTGGCCACAACTTTATTAAAAATACAGCAATGTGAGTGGTTGCTTAGGCATTGGTAGCGACTAACTGACCCCACACAGGGACAGCTCTGACATTCGCACCCCCCACGAAGTCAGAAAGGGTAAGTCACCTGGGGAAAGAGACAGGACTGGGAACCATGCCTCACCTCTCCCCAGAATGCCCCCAGGGGCTCTTGCGTGGCCCTAGCCCCTTGCCAGGGGGTTCGGACAAAAGCATGGCGAGCCCCTGGGTTCCTTCAACGGAAAACCCTTGTAGCATCAGAATTTTAGAGGGGCAGGCACAGCCAAATCCATACCCCTCCACCAACCAATTCCCAAACCAATGCCTAACCGCAACCTTACAAGTTGTGACGATTTGCTACGCAGTAGGCAAACACCAAATGGCACCAGCCAATCAGCCAAATGGACAAAATTCCTACCAGGCCCCTGCCCCAAAGCAGATGACCTCATGACAGGCATAGCAAGGTCAATGCGAACAGCCTAACATTAGGGAGGGAGGGCAGGTGATCCGAAGCACGCAGCGAAAGAGGAAGCTCGTCACTGCGTGCAGTGTATTTAACAAACAGGGCTGTCAATCAATAAATGGCAACATATAAATCTCCCCAGTAACAGCCCACCCCTGCTTAAAGATGGCCAAACTCTTTTGCCCAGCAACAGTAAGGTGTCTTGTCAGCCCCCACCTCAACACGTGCTCTCCATGAGGGAGAACACGCTTTCTCATTTTGTATTTTTTTTTCTGTTGTGAACTGGCCTGGGATCTTTGGATGAAGGGTAACATACAATTTTATATAATAAGCATAAGAATTAATCCTACTAGGCTCCTGAAAAGCTAAGGTTAATGAGGTCTTATGGAGCAATCCTGCCTTCTTTTCGGACCCGGCAGAGCCACACAACAGCACCCAAACAGAATAACTTCTACCACTTGACTCTCATGTATACAACAGCTCCTACAACTTGGAAGGTATTGGAAAATGTAAGGTAAAGTAAGCTATCTTAACATGGTGGTTTGCCCCTGGAAATGATCGCTTTGTGGAGTCTGAATTCCACTTAGAGCCCCGGAAAGCACAGCAAGCAAGGACAATGCCCAGAGAGAAATGCCTTTCTTTGAAAGATCCCAGCCCTATTGAGAGAGAAACAATTTGACTTGAGCATTGTCATTAACATCAGACACAGCCTTTGATGATATCTGAGCAACTGCTAGAGCTTTGAAGTTGAATGGTAGGATAGATGTATATGAATTGATCTCGGAGTGTGCTGTGACTGCACCATTATTGCCAGCAATTATTTAAAGAACTGACCTTCAGGGCGGGTGGGGAGGAGGGTGAAGAGGTCCCCCCCCCACCGCCTTGTTTCAGGAAGCATTCTCAGCAGCAACACATGGCAAGCCAATGAATTTGGCAGGCCCATGAGAAGCTCATTATCCATGTCCTTATTTATCCTCTTTTTAAAAAGTCTACGCTGGTCTGAAGTTTAATGAGTTTAATGCATCAAGTCTGGACATTTGCAATAGATGGGTGCACAGGTGCATTTATGAAAAACAGCATTCTGCAGAAAAAGGTCAGCACAGCCAATGGCTTATTAATTATGCCCTGTGCTTTGGGAGAGCATGGGAAATTAAATAGCTCCGATGACACTTACAGTGATCAACTTAATGAGTGCCGATACTCTAAGCAGCAAATAATCAATGATAGGAGGTGTTGTTTTGTTTTTTTAAAGTGGGGTACCGGCTAGTTTCTGAGCCCAATTCAAAATGCTACCAATGATTGTCAAAGCCAGGGGTCTGCAAACTGCAGCCCATGGGCCACAAGTGGCCCACGGGAGTCATTTAAATGGCCCCGAACCGAGCCATCCGCTAGGCGAGTCCCTGTGCGCTGCGCTGAACCGGCACAGTGCAAAGCGGGGACTCGCTTCTGCGGCTCTGGAAATTGCGTCTGTGCAGATGCAGACGCCAGAAATAGCATCTGTGCATGTGCAGACGTGATCAGGCCCATGGAGCGATCTCTGTGGGAGTGAACCGATCCAGGCAAGGTAAACTTTGCCAACCCCTGGTCAAAGCCATGAATGGTCTGGGTCTCTGGTCTTTGAAGCAACACCTTCTCCTATGTGCCTGAAGATGAAACAGATAAAGCTCTGCTTTGTGGACTCTTATGAGATCAGCAGTGGCTCTTAGGTCTGGGATCTATCCCAGAGCTCTCTGTGTAGAAGAGCAGGCCCTCCTGGTGTCCCTATTTTCCAGGGACCGTCCTGGATTTACAGAAGCCATCCCAGTTTATTATTTGATCCCAGAATGTCCCAATTTTCCTTAGAATGTCTCTATATTCATTGGAGAAATGTTGGAGGGTATGGAGCTATGCAACCCTGGAGCCAACTACGCACCTTTAGAAGACATCTGAAGGCAGGCCTGTACAAGGAGGTTTTTCTAATGTTTTCTAATGTTTTTATATGTTGGAAGCTGCCCAGAGTGACTAGGGCAACCCAGTTAGACAGCTGGAGTATAAATAATAAAATTATTGTTGTTGTTGTTGTAGTTGTTGAATCAGACAACCGTCTTTTCATCAGAGAAATGTTGGAGGGATGGATGGGGAAGACCACTGTAGACTGAACATCTCCAAGTAAGACTGGGAGAGACTCCTGTCTGAAACCCTGGAGAACAGCTACCAGCTAGTAGAGACAGCAATGAGCAAGATGAACCATTGGTTTGACTCAGTAAAAGGCACTTTTCTAGATTCCTGCTTGCCAGCACAAATTGAGTGGCCAGGCAGAGACCCCCCCAAACCCTGATGACCCCCAGGAGGAATAATGACTCATGACAACATGTTATGAGATTAAAATTGGCCACAACTTTATTAAAAGCCAGTGTGGTGTAGTGGTTAAGAGCGGTAGTCTTGTAATCTGGTGAACCCGGTTCGCGTCTCCGCTCCTCCACATGCAGCTGCTTGGTGACCTTGGGCTAGTCACACTTCTCTGAAGTCTCTCAGCCCCACTCACCTCACAGAGTGTTTGTTGTGGGGGAGGAAGGGAAAGGAGAATGTTAGCCGCTTTGAGACTCCTTCGGGTAGTGATAAAGCAGGAAATCAAATCCAAACTCCTCCTCCTCCTCCTCTTCTTCTTCTTAACTTTCAGATATAGGGAGACCTTGGCTTAGGCATTGGGCATTTATCCATCCCAGACCCCGGCCGGGGATCTGGGGAACATCAGGGTTATCCAAACTGTGTGGGGATTGGGCTGGCTCTGGAAAACGTATGTTTAAGCAGAGATCCTGCTCCCCATTTCGCCACAATGCAGGGAGAGTACTGACGACCTAATGCCCTATGGCCAGTGACTCTCCTCAACACAACCCCTTTAATGGGGAACCCTGTGATCGCCACCACGGGGGGGCATGGGTCACCACTTCATGCCCCCCCCCCATTTAGGGAAGATAAAGGATTCCTCCCAAGGCCTGAAACTGCCAAAGTTGTGACATTTTGCTACGGGGAAGGCAAAACCTGCCAATGCAGGGAAATTCCTTCAACAGCAACCATCAATGACTGTAGCAGCACCCACATACCTGTAAAGAAGAGGTGAACTTGCAAAAGGAACCTCCAGGTATCCAGCTTGGGGAGGCAAAGCCAGTCTGACTTGCCAGGGATCACGTAGGGTCAGGGGGCTGCGCATGACCACAAAGAAACCGCCCCCCATTTGAAGTGGGGAGCGGTCATTTCTTGTCCTGCTTTCAAAAACAACAGATTGTTGGAGTTGCCTAGATCATCTTTGCTTGTAGCTCTGGAAGGCTTTTTGCCTCCTCTTGGATTATGCTTGCTTCAGCTGTATGGTGGCATTTGTTGTTCATGTACCTTCTGCAGGGTATTTCTGCTGTCCGGTGTACACAGGTTAATTGAATGGGAAGTCTAGTGAGTAAGTGGCATGAAGGGAGAAGTTTGGGTTGGGTGGCTTTCTTGTTCCTTTCCAACTCTTATTAGCTTAACACCTAAGGGTAATCAGCTTTACACCTGAGGAACTACACATAAGGTAATACCTGATGGATCTACAATACATTTACAAGCAACAAACCTTTAACATTTAGATCAAATAAGCAAATGCACTCACAAGCGCCTTTAAACTAGTCCCAGTCAACAAGCCGAAGCTCCACGAATCTGCTGCAGACCAACAAATTATTGAAATTATTTCAGATCATAATGAGCTATGATCAATTACAATTATTCATCGCTGGACATCTTGGTCTATTATTCAGTCCGGTGTAAGTGTAATTGTCTTATTATAATGATATGAGTCGAGAGAGGTTCATAGAGATAAGAAGCCTAATGTATCTCTCTGAGACAATTATGCCCTATTGTCCATTAGCCCAAATGAAGTCAGCTCAGTTTTCATTAGTCACAACCTCAGACTTAAGCTTGAGAGGGGAAGTGGAAGATGGCTCGATGCTGGATTCATTGTATTTGCCCCTCGCTTTTGGCTGAGATCCAACCCTTAACAGCCATGAAACCTTATCACTTCAGAAGGCCCGCTTGCCTCTTCCCATCCAAAAAATCAATTACATGCAACCAATAATAACTATGTTGCCTTGCCTTTCCCTAACTTGAGCACTGTCTGCTTGCTATCTAGATACATTTTCTTCTTCGACTACAGTTGTCTGTACTGGGAATCTAATTTGCCTTGTGCAATGCACAAAAAAAGTAACCTAATAGGGTTCTTGCTTTGTTCTTCATTTAAAAAAACACACATGCCTACTTCTATGTCTTTGAAACCTGCAGTTACAGGGCGGGTCCTTTCTTATTATTGAAAAGAGTCATTACATATCTGGAATATTTAGATAGGGATATAATTCACCTTCGTTAAAAAGAAGAAGAGGACTTTAGTCTATGTCTTCTCTTTTCATTCCACTTCTCGTGTCTGGGACAGAAGTGCCTATAGACCCAAGCAACATGGAAAAATCCATAAACACTGGTGATAACAAGATAGCCCAACCCTTTTAAAGTATCAGTACACAGGTTGTAAAACTGAAAGCCAGGTTTACTGATGGGAAACTGGCTTATGGCTAAGGCAACCACAATGTGAGGACAGTTCACCCTTTTTTTTCGTTTTTCTGCCCATGAAAACTACAGCAGGAGCTTAGTGCAACGGAAGTCTTAGTGATCATAGCCACACACACACACATCCTGGTTCTTAGAATAATTGTTCATTCCTTTAAAAAGAATGAGCTTTTACATTTTACTAGCATGCATTTCAAGGTAACAGTTCGATATGGTGAAAACTATTTTATCCCATCTTTGAAGCAAACATAAAGAAATTAACTAACACTGTTAACACTGACAGCAAGAACTATGGATTCCTGCCCAACTGCAGTTGTTAACAGTGTTATGTTGTTTGGGGGCATTTCATTACTTGAAATTTAGTTTACCTTAGCATAAGGTGGGTGGGAATGTATATGAAAAAAGACTTGATGGCAGAGAAAGGCATACCAACCACTAAGGAATATTATCACCAGAGTCCTCTATTTGGGGAATGGAACTAATATTTGTTTGTTTTGCTCAACAGTTAAAATGATGATTCAATCATAGCTCAACATTTACAAATTTATTCAGATTAAGAATTTCTGCTTGCCAGATGGAGTGATCTGCCTTCTCCCCTCCACCCCAAATGCTATTCTGGGGTTCTATTGCTACCCCAAGCCAATATTCTTTTGCAGGCTCATATAGGAAGCAAGGTGGGAACAGGAACTGACATCTTTCATAATATGGTGCCCTGTGTGAGGTCAATTGTAATTTCTCAATTCTGGATCATCTCAATTTTGTGCTCCCTCAGCTTGTTGCCCTGTGTGGGGGAACTACCTGCACCGTGACCAATTTCCAGTGCTGGCAGGAAGCCCCATTTTGCTAGTGGAAGTTTTTGTGCCAGCTTCCACTGACGGGACTCACTAGTTGAACCCCACCCAACGTTTACATTTGTCAACCCTCTGATACCTATTTGGCTTTTGAACTTTTACCTGCATCCCTAAATGTGGAGGTTATACAGTGGTACCTCAGGTTACATACGCTTCAGGTTACATACGCTTCAGGTTACAGACTCCACTAACCCAGAAATAGTGCTTCAGGTTAAGAACTTTGCTTCAGGATGAGAACAGAAATCGTGCTCCGGTGGCACAGTGGCAGCAGGAGGCCCCTTAGTTAAAGTGGTGCTTCAGGTTAAGAACAGTTTCAGGTTAAGTACAGACCTCTCTCTGGAACGAATTAAGTACTTTACCCGAGGTTCCACTGTATACCATATTTTTTGCTCTATAAGACAGACTTTTTTCCTTCTGTCCCCTTCCTGCCTTGCTGTAAAGCAAGCAAAGCACCTGTCCCGGTGTCTCCTCCTCCTCTTCTTGCTCCGGCATTGTCTCACTTTACAGCGAGGTGGGAGGAAGGATGGGCAAGCAAAGTGAGAGCTGCGCAAATCGGGACAGAAGCTGTGCTTGCTTTAAAGCAAGAAAAGCGAGAGCTGCTTACACGATCTGTGTAGAATATTATTTTTCTTATTTTCCTCCTCTAAAAACTAGGTGCGACTTATGGTCGGTGTGTCTTATGGGGCGAAAAACACGGCAATTTACTTCTGGATAAAAATATATATAAATAAATCCTCCATCAATTTATGGAAAAAAGAAATCACATTTGAACATTCTTGCCAAATTGCAGTTTGGTGAAATTCTCACGAGTGGTCTGCAAAGCCTGCTTGCCCTACTTAGTGCTAAGGGATGTTTGTGAGTTCTCCATATCATTTTGCAAATCACCTCCCCGCCTTATTTACAAACCATCTCACCAGTGGTCTCACCCTTCTTCAGTGTCCGTACTTCAATTAAAGTCCAGGAAGAAGACATTCAAGGGGTAATTTTCCCCATGGTTCCCCCACTCCTTCCAAATTAGGAAGCATAGATAGCCAGAGAGGCTACTGAGTGCTGGAAAGACATTTACTGGCAAGAAAAATGGACAAAGCACCCTCTTCCACGTTGCAACGGTAAGAGAAGACCAAAACCCCATAGGCACTGGAATAAAGAAATACTCTAGTGCCTTGAGAAAGAAACAGAGAAATGGAAGCTAATACAGAAGGGACCTCTTATATATAAAAAGGGAGCACATTCTACAGCAGAGCCGTGCTACCTGCCTCCATCATCAAGTTGTCTGAAGACTAACCTATCTGAGTTTACATGCAAATGATTCAGCTGTAGCATTTATCTGACAATATTTTGCTCCCCCCCCCAAAAAAAGCAGCTTAGACTGTGAGCATGGCCCAGAGATATTAGTCTGACTGCTTGCATGTAATGGGAACAGCATGTGCTTTTTGGTCCCTAGTTAGTGAAATGCTCTAGTTTGCATGGAGCAAATCACCCCCCCCCCCGAACTACTGGAGTTTCTGCCAGCCCAGAAAGGCACAAAAGTTTTGATCTATTACTTGCTCACAGCCCTTTTTATTGTGTGAACTGGCTTCTCATCTCAGGTTTACACTGAAAAGCTGCACTTTGAGAGATGGGAGGAGCACACTGTAAATACTGAACAGTATTCACAATCAAGAAGCATCTAAGGCAAACCGTGAAAGGAGAAGGCCAGGAATAAGGAGGATGAATAGTGGAGTGTGAACAATTCTGCATACTACAAGAAACTGGGGGATAGGGGCTTTGATCTGAAATCATGCTTGCAAGTCACCACTAGGGAGAAATAAAACATCCACTGCAGGAAGCAGATGATAACTGATGGGATGTGTGGATTTACTGTTTGCTTGGCAAGGAATAACAAATAAACAGCAAATTATGCCAGCTGGATGTGGTGCTTTTGGTGGCTGAAGTGCAATAGAATTTAGAACCTGGTTGCTGTACCAGTTGCAAATTATTAGGTTTTATGGATACCCAAAGAACTTGGTTACAATCTCAGCAGGATGAATTCCCCAATGATACCACCTTGGAATCCTCTCAATGAAGGGCGTTGTAGAAATGAATAAAATAAATGACATGGCCATTGAGTTCAAGCCCAAAACTTTGGACATTTTCTCCTGCTAATTTGTCAAAGGCATCAGTGGGAACTTTACTGTTTCCTGCAGTAAACTTCTTTCCACACTGATGTCACCACAGAACACATAAAAAAACATCCTCAGACTCTGAGACTCTGAGACCCCTTTGCCTGTCTCTCCCTCCCAGGGGCCAACTCCTAGCAGCCGAGGGGGATTCAGCTTTGACAATAAAATATTACCATTCAAATGATGTGTGTGCACCACATCATGTGATCAATCATGCGACGTGGGGCTTACCTACCCCCTCTCAACATTTGATTCAAGTTGGCACTCCTGCTCTCCCTACTCCTATAGGTATCAAGACCAGTTACAGAAGTGGTGAAGTGTGCTAGCTATTGCCTCCCATTTGTACAGTGGTGCCTCGCAGGACGAAATTAATCCGTTCCGCAAGTCTCTTCATCTTGCGCTTTTTTCGTCTTGCGAAGCACGGCTATTAGCGGCTTAGCGGCTATTAACGGCTTAGCGGCTTAGCGGCTTTAAGAAAAAGGAAACAAACTCACAAGAACTCGCAAGACGTTTCGTCTTGCGAAGCAAGCCCGTAGGGAAATTTGTCTTGCGGAACGACAAAAAAAAAACCGACTAAAAAAAGGAAAACTCTTTCGTCTAGCGAGTTTTTCGTCTTGCGAGGCATTCATCTTGCGGGGCACCACTGTATCTTGATTCTGCCAAGAAGAAGAAGAAGAAGAAGAATAAGAAGAAGAGGAGGAGGAGGAGGAGGAGGAGGAGGAGGAGGAGGAGGAGGAGGAGGAGGAGGAGGAGGAGGAGGAAAGTGGGGCTGAGAGACTTCAGAGAACTTCAGAGAAGTGTGATTGACCCAAGGTCACCCAGCAGCTGCATGTGGAGGAGCGGAGGCACGAACCCGGTTCCCCAGATTACGAATCTATCGCTCTTAACCACTACACCACACTGGCCAAGAACTCACTAGGTATGCATGTCATTCTCAGTCTCTCTCCCCGCAATCCCGGACACACACACCCACTCTCAAGATGGATGTAATAACACTTTCCTGCCTGCAGGCTTGTTGTGCAGACTTTTACCTTTTATTTTCACCAGAGAAATATTGGAGGTTATGTGCTATGAACAGACTGGACTGGGTGGAGTTGGGGATTGGTACAATGACCAACCATCATACCCATAAGGAAGGAACTAGATACCTTTTCCTACATCCCACCCACTGATGTAGCTGTGAGCCATTTCAGAAGCAGCCATGAGAAAGCCATCATAGGAATCTTTTGTTAACAAAATGCTATGCTGTTAAGGATAATTGTATATTGTATTCTCAGAATATATCCAACCCATTGCCCCTTCTCTTGCTTTAAGACAGTTTAAAGGTCATTAAGGGACGTTGGTGGTGCTGTGATCTAAACCACTGAGCCTCTTGGGCCTGCCGATCAGAAGGTTGGCAGTTCAAATCCCTGCTACGGGGTAAGCTCCCGTTGCTCAGTCCCAGCTCCTGCCAACCTAGTAGTTCGAAAGCACGCCAAAGGGTGCAAGTAGATAAATAGGTCCTGCTCCGGTGGGAAGGTAAACAGCGTTTTCATGCGCTGCTCTGGTTACAGTGTTCCATTGCACCAGAAGTGGCTTAGTCATGCTGGCCATATGACCCGGAAAAACTGTCTGCGGACCTGTAAAGCGAGATGAGTCCCACAATCCCAGAGTCATCTGCAACTGGACTTAACTCTCAGGGGTCCTTTACCTTTTAAAGGTCATTAAAACACACACACACACACACACACACACACACACGGTCATTAAAAAATCTTAATCTAATGTTGCTGCTAAATCTAATATGAGATTTTCTTTTTCCTACAGAGCATCTTTCCCTTTATGCGTAAAAACTGATATTCGGGCTCCAGATATTCGGAATAATGTAATCAGGGGAAGGCCTGCTTTACGGACTCATTGGTATAATGGTAGCATTTCTTGAATCGTTCAGGGCCTTCTTCTGCCCTCAGAGTGGTCAAGGTACTCCTGTCAATATTTAATTTGTATTGACCCAAGGCTTGATTACAATGCATAATGCTGATTACTCCCATCTTCCAATAAAGCTTGCATGCCGGTTGCAAAAAACCCCCTCTATTGATACATTTGATTTGCCCTGACAGGGAGAAACAAGGAAAATGCTGACTTCCCAGCTTCCTGCTGCGTACCTTGTATATTATTACCCAGAAAGGGAACATGGCAACATCCCTAAAAGTTAACCACTTCCTCTGTGGTTATGCTCCGTGTAGGCTGAAAGTAAAAAAACAACCCACATTTACTAAAGAGGAGCTGGAGTAAAATCTGGACTTAGAAAATTATACAGTCTGAAATACACTCAGAGAGAAGCCATCAGTTTCATCCAGTTTATTTCAGATTAGTCAGATAAAAACAGTCAGTCATTGGGTGTGTCCTGGCCTGCTGGTCCCTCCCAGACCCAGGCTATAGGTCACACCTGATAGGCTAGTTCAAACTTCCCTTCTGGAGCTGGATTGGATGGTTCCACTGTCAATCAGATGCTACCTTCTAGAATCCTCCTTGCCTATTATTTTAGGATCCCAACTCCAGACACAACACAGTCGTACCTTGGTTCTTGAACAGAATGCATTCTGGGAGTCCATTCAACTCCCGGAACCTTTTGAAAACCAAGGCACGGCTTCCGATTGGCTGCAGGAGGCTCATGCAGCCAATCGGAAGCTGCGGAAGCTGCGCCAGACATTCAGCTTCCAAAAATCATTTGAAAACTGGAACACTCACTTCCGGGTTTCGATTGTTTGGCGTCCGATTTGTTCGGGAGCCAAGGCATTTGAGATCCAAGGTATGGCTGTAATTGTATACCTGTTGTGCTACACGAAGACGGCAAGCTATCTTACACTGAATCAGACCATTGCATACCATGCAAGTGTCCCTATTTTCCAGGGACAGACCCAGAATTACAATTACCCTTGACCACTGGTCTTTACCACTATACTCTGTGCTTTTATAACCCCCAGATGGGGTCTTTTTTCATGTACTCTGTTATAGGCCTTCCCTTAAATATGCCAGGAGCCATAGAAGTATACCTTCCTTTGAATAATCATTAGAAACAGTTCTTGAAATTAACTTCTAGGAAAGGGAGTATTTTTCAACTGTTTTGCTATTCAGGGTTTGGGAGCTGGGGAAGCAAATCACCTTTCCCTTTTCTATCAAAATGCTGCAGTGAATTTGATACTCGTGAAAATTGAAGGACTAAAACACTTGCTTCAGGGTGACCTGGAGCTATGCAACCTTTCGGTAACAGCAGACTGACATTGACTTATCATTTCTGAACTGCAAAACTCCTCTGTCTCAAAGTATGAGCAGTCTCTAAGCATCTTGTGTCAATTACACATCAAAACCAGGGGACCTTTCTTGTGATACAGGCAAGAAAGCTTGACGAAAGGCAACTTTTGGCTAGACTCGGGGCAAACTGGTCCAAGGATCGTATAGAGGTGATGTTCTGTGGGGAATCTGGCAAATAAAAATGTGTACGAGAGTGATCACAGATTTGATAGATCATATCCCTTGAAGGATGTCTTAAGCGCCAAGGGAGATTGTACAGTGGTAGCTGCATCAATCATAAATGCACTAAAAAGACTGCCTCGACTACTTTTTCCAGAATGGTTGGATTGGGAAAGGTTTGTTGGCACTGTATTTAAATCTTAGGATGGAAAGTGAGCATTCTAATGCCTGATCAATTGCTGGAACTGAAGTTAGGTAGAATGAATTATAGCAATCAGAAAGTAGTCCTCTGTTGAGGGTCATCAGGTCTTGAGCTAAGACATGGAACCTGCACAGGGATGCGTGCTGAGTCCCTACCTGTACTCATTGTAAACATATGACTGTATTTCTTCTGATCCATCCACTGCGATTATTAAGTTTGCAGATGACCTTAATGGGTCTAATTACAGGTGGAGATGAATCAGCGTATAGGGAGGAGGTTCAAAAAGTCTCTATATGGTGCCTAGAGAACAACTTGCACCTAAATATCAGTAAGACAAAGCAGATGGTGTTGGACTTTAGGAGGAAGAGAGGGGAACTAGCCCCATTGTATATCAGGGGGCTGTGTGGAGAGAGTCTCTTCCTTTAAATTTCTGGTAGTTTACCTTAGTGAAGACCTCACTTGGAAAATCAATACAACCCAGGTCGTTAGGAAGGCCCAACAGAGACTTCATTTCCTCAGGGTCTTGTGAAAGAACAATGTCAAACAAAAAATGATGATCTCCTTCTACTGGTCCACAACAGAAAGTGTTCTTTCATATTGTATTGTCTTCCATGAACACACTTTTAACAGTGAGTCCATAAGTGACTGTGGAGGCCAATTCTGGATCCACACGTCCTTCCACAGTGGGGACATAGGTTTCTGGGCAGGAGTTGATCATGGTGAGGGTTTGCCAAACGTGCCTTCTCCTTAGCTCATTTCTCCCTTTTGTCCTGAGTTTGAGAGTCTTCAGAGTCCATGACATGGCATAGTAACAAACCAAAACAATACTCCCCTCACACAGTTTAAAAGGCTATTTGTTGTTGTTGTTTAGTTGTTTAGTCGTGTCCAACTCTTCCTGACCCCATGGACCAGAGTACGCCAGGCACTCCTGTCTTCCACTGCCTTCCACAGTTTGGTCAAACTCATGTTAGTAGCTTTGAGAACACTGTCCAACCATCTCGCCCTCTGTCATCCCCTTCTCTTTGTGCCCTCCAGCTTTCCCTACATCAGGGTCTTTTCCAGGGAGTCTTCTCTTCTCATGAGGTGGCCAAAGTATTGGAGCCTCAGCTTCAGGATCTGTCCTTCCAGTGAGCACTCAGGGCTGATTTCCTTCAGACTGGATAGGTTTGATCTTCTTGCAGTCCATGGGACTCTCAAGAGTCTCCTCCAGTACTATAATTCAAAAGCATCAATTCTTCGGTGATCAGCCTTCTTTATGGTCTAGCTCTCACTTCCATACAAAAAAGGCCATAGATTGTTTAATTACCCAGGAGAGGAAGAATGTTTCTGCCTGGTGCCTAAAGATATGTAACGAAGGCGTGAGATGAGCCTCGCTGGTGGGGGGGGGGAGCATTCCACAAGCATGGAACCATCACAGAAAAGGCCTGCTCTCATGTTCCCACCTTCATGGAGGAGGTACACAAAGAAGGTATTCAGATGACGATTGCAGGATCCAGGTCAATTCATATGGGGAGAGGTGGTCCTTGATGACAAGGAAAAATTATGCATGGGTGGTGATGGGGGGCCATTACACTGGGCACAGTTTTCTTTGGGGGGGGGGAGGTGCATTTCTCATTATGCCCTTTGCAAGTCTTGCAAAACGGCTCGGGGCTTGCAGTGCGCCATGAGTGGGCTCCTCACTGGGCAGATGGGTAGGCGGAGCAGCTCCAGTGGTCGGGGGTTGCTCCAGCAGCATACCCCACTCCCACAGGTCACCCAGTGTGCTGGTCCCATGGGTTAACCATGAGGCGAGGTCCAGTCTGAGGTCGAGGGTGCAGTATGGAGGCAGTCCGTCAAAGCTGAAGCTGGGTCCAAGGCAGGGAGTCTGGTGAGGTCAGGAGCTCTGGCAGAAAAGCAGGACCCGGTGCAGGCAGGAACTGGCTACCAACAATGTTGTTCCCGCAACCTGGGACTGGGGCTGGCTGGCTTTTATCTGACCTGAAGCATAGGGCAGCCCTGGTCCACAGGTGACTCGCCTCTCCTGGCCTGGAGGCGTGCACTCCTCCCGCAGGAACTTAGTTCCCTTCGCCTCTCTGCCCTGAGCCTCTGCAGCTCAGGAGAGGCTGGAGGGTTACCGGATCCAGAGGCAAACTCAGCTTCCCCTGACGGGGCTACGAGTGGAGCACCTGCAGGCAATGGGTCCTCCATCACCTCAGGAGCCAGAGCAGACTCAGCTGGTGCCTGCACCTGAGAATCCAGAACAGGTGAGGACCCTTCAGGCTCATGCCCCAGCCCTGGCTCAACTGGTTCTGGAGGAAGGGAATCCTGAATCAGGTTCAGCCTCCAAGTCCGAATCCCAGGCAATCACACCCAGCCCCCAAAACTCACCATGTGTAGGCCTTGTCCTGGGCACCAGCAAGAAATGTTTTGCCACTGGCTCGAACATTTCAAAGCCCTTGTTGAACATTACATGTGTATGTGTGGGGGGGACTTGCACAAGTTGTGGGGGGATGCATGGCCTTAGTTCCTCAAGATTTACCTGTTTAGTGTGGACACTTGCTAGGGGCTTCTATATATCCGTAGCTACTCATGCATGGGCAATCCATGAGTTTAATCCTCCCCAACCCCCCACAGGGATCTTGATAATGAGGATAAGCCTACATGTGGCTTTGGGCACCTGAGAGTTCCAGACAAAGAGGGAAGATCGCTTCACTTCTACTTTGATTAAATTTTAAAAGACTGGTGTAATACGGAAAAGCTCAAAATTGCCTTAAAAATAACTCAGCGACTTAACATTAAACCAACAGAAGACAAGCAAAAGTAATCAAAATGACACATTCCATACTTACCAGTGGGAAGCTATTTATCTCCAGAATGACTTTAAGCAAGCGGAAGGATACAAGTTGTACTACTTCTGGTAATCTATTACAGTGCTAACTAGCTTTGTATACAAATAATTCATGGAATAAGGAACCATAGAGGAAACCCTAACTTGTTTTATAGTGTTTGGGGTTTGCTGCTGTAGAAGATGTATTGCAATAGCTGCTCACAATGGGACTCGGTTATCTCCAGAACAGAATTGTGCAAGTGTCATAGTTTCCTCTGTGTTCTTTAGCTGACCCAGATATTGATATTCTCAACCCTTTGAGCTTCTCCTCATTTAGTTTTATCAACTTCCTAGCAAATCACAAGAAGTGGCCACATGGTGTGGTAACCAATTAATAAAGGCATCAGTCCTGTGAATGCTTTAGTCTTGTTTAGGTAGCAAAACTAAGCACAATTATTTGTGAGCAAATTCCATTGAAGAACCAATGACATTTGCTTTCAAATAATGCACTTAAAGCCAGCACTGGCATTCAACTTTTTTATTTTTATTTTTAAAAATTCTATAGATAAAGTTTCGGGAATAACAGGGGATATTGGGGCTAAATTCAAGTTTTATTTGCTCAGTTATGTAATATTTTAGATTCTCTCACCATAATATGGGGATATCGTATGCATAAAAACTAGAATTCTGAACTGTTTGTCTATATTTTCTCGTAGCAAATGAAATCCCAGCATAGCCAACTTTTCACATGTCCCATAGGACAATATAATGGATCAGTTCCAGCTCAAGCTGTCAAACTAGTCAGAAGAACTAGTGTCCCCATATGTGGATGGCATCCTTCATCTGCATCAAAAGGCACCTCTGGCTGGGTCAGCGGAGTTCAGACAGGCCTTGTGAAGCCAATGCACACAGACAATTTGCAATGGTTAATCTGCACAGTTAATTGCATTAACAATGTGCAGGGAAGTTTGCCTCCACACTTAGCTCCCTCCTGCTGGATCAAGGTAATGAAGTGAAATGATCTAAATCACCATCTCCAGATCTTTGCGGGTGGATGGAGAAATACCCCTTAATGCAGAGGAATCTGAAGGTGAGTTTTACAAAGGAAAATGTGGGTTGGTGATCCAGGCAATAATCACAAAAGCAACAACTGAGGGAAATCAGGGGAAATATTTTTTTTATCCTATTCTTCAGCTGGGGGGGGGGGGAGAGAGAAGGTGGCTCCCAGAGCAGCTTACAAGCGTCGCTGACTGTTGCAGATATTAATATTGAGTAGTTTGAAGTGACCGGGTACATGAAAACTGACTACTTTTGGAAATGAAGCATTATCCAAACCCATAAAAATATTATTCAGATTTTACTAGCAGTACTCTTCCTAAACAAAACAGAATACAGTAAATTATACATCTAAAATATCCATACAATGTGCTGTTCAGCACAGGCTCAGCATGTTACAAAAAATGAAATGATTGCAACAGACCTAGAAGCAGAAGTCTGTCTCTTCCCACATCATCCATTTTTAGCCTGGAGCTGTTTTCTCTCTCTCAGTCCTTACTTCACAGAGTCTTGGGACAAAAGACACAAAGGCAACTCCTTTCAACGTGGAGATTTGTACCCTAATACCTCTCACATGATCTAAAGTTACAATAGTCTCATGTTAACTACCAGAGAACAACAGCCAGTTAATTATCAACTCAGCAAGGGCTCAGAGTGCTCTCCTTGGCTTTAAATATAGCCCAAAGGAAAATCCCCATGTTAAACCTTTTCAAATAAGTCATGTCAGACTAACCTGATCTCGTTTTTTGACAGAATTACAAGCCTGGTAGATGAAGGGAACGCATTGGATGTAGCCTACCTTGATTTCAGCAAGGCATTTGACAAGGTGCCCCATGATATTCTTGTAAAGAAGCTGGTAAAATGCGGACTTGACTATGCTACCACTCAGTGGATTTGTAACTGGCTGACTGACCGAACCCAAAGGGTGCTCATCAATTGTTCCTCTTCATCCTGGAGAAGAGTGACTAGTGGGGTGCCACAGGGTTCTGTCTTGGGCCCTGTCTTATTTAACATCTTTATCAACAACTTGGATGATGGACTCAAGGGCATCCTGATCAAATTTGCAGATGACACCAAACTGGGAGGGGTGGCTAACACCCCAGAGGACAGGATCACACTTCAAAATGACCTTGACAGATTAGAGAACTTGGCCAAAACAAACAAGATGAATTTTAACAGGGAGAAATGTAAAGTATTGGACTTGGGCAAAAAAAATGAGAAGCACAAATACAAGATGGGTGACACCTGGCTTGAGAGCAGTACATGTGAAAAGGATCTAGGAGTCTTGGTTGACCACAAACTTGACATGAACCAACAGTGTGACGCGGCAGCTAAAAAAGCTAATGCAATTCTGGGCTGCATCAATAGGAGTATAGCATCTAGATCAAGGGAAGTTATAGTGCCACTGTATTCTGCTCTGGTCAGACCTCACCTGGAGTACTGTGTCCAGTTCAGGGCACCGCAGTTCAAGAAGGACACTGACAAACTGGAACGTGTCCAGAGGAGGGCAACCAAAATGGTCAAAGGCCTGGAAACGATGCCTTATGAGGAACGGCTAAGGGAGCTGGGCATGTTTAGCCTGGAGAAGAGGAGGTTAAGGGGTGATATGATAGCCATGTTCAAATATATAAAAGGATGTCACATAGAGGAGGGAGAAAGGTTGTTTTCTGCTGCTCCAGAGAAGCGGACACAGAGCAATGGTTCCAAACTACAAGAAAGAAGATTCCACCTAAACATTAGGAAGAACTTCCTGACAGTAAGAGCTGTTCGACAGTGGAATTTGCTGCTAAGGAGTGTGGTGGAGTCTCCTTCTTTGGAGGTCTTTAAGCAGAGGCTTGACAACCATATGTCAGGAGTGCTCTGATGGTGTTTCCTGCTTGGCAGGGGGTTGGACTCGATGGCCCTTGTGGTCTCTTCCAACTCTATGATTCTATGATCTTCTATGATCTTCTATGATCTTCTATGACCAATATACATTTGGGGCATTGTCATTTCATTAAACCATTATACTTAACAGTGATTTCAGCCCCTTTCCTCAAGCTTGCAAGCTAAAATAAACTACACAAAAGAAAAATGGACTTGTAGGGGAAAGAAAAGAAAACCTCAGGCACTGTTCCTTAGCTCCCAATTTATTATAATGACCAGCTAAAATGTGAACTGCCCTGAGACCTCCAGGTATAGGGCGGTATATAAATTCAATAAAGAAAAAGAAGAAGAAGAAGAAGAAGAAGAAGAAGAAGAAGAAGAAGAAGAAGAAGAAGAAGTGGTGTGTGGAGTATAACAAATGGCTATTTTTCAAGTGAACATTATTTGGAGTGGGGCAATTCATTTTTGAAACTGCATGTTTGCAGTATTGTGCCTGTTGCATAGTTATTCATGGTGTGGCATTTGAACCTAGCCTAATAAGTGCCAGTGCAGTTTATTGGAACTGGCTCTTCAAGGCTGCCTTCTGGAGCCCAGCCTGCTATCACCCTATGTTGCTTCACCTCCCCAAAGAAAGAGAAATGGAGCTGTGAGTTAATGAAATGTCCATAGAGAATAATGTAAATCTGAATTTTTGTCGCTTGGAAGTGTCAAGTAAAGTCATCATGCAGGGGAATGCATGCAATTTGGGTTAATTCTCTTCTTTAGCTTAACTCAGTTCTTTACTTAAATGAATGCAGCACAAATGTATTATTTGTCAATATAATTGTGCAATTTATATAATTAACCTAGTCATTGTGAAATCCTTGCTGGTGCTTTTGTTTAAGTAAACAGCCCCAATCAAACTGTTTCTACTTATCAATATGCTGCAGTATACAATTTACATTTAAGAAGCTATTATGCCTGGGCCATTTGAATTGTTGGTCATATACTATTTTCCTGCGAAATATCAATTTGAGTGCTCATCAGTTTGGTCTTATGTGCTTATTCATTCCACGCCTCCATCAGCCTGTTGTAAAAAAAACACCTTTCTCACTGCAAAGGGCTTGTTTACTTTTCCCCATGCTCTCCCCAGTTGCCACCCCACCTAATGTCTGATGGCTGTGGCAGAACATCAGAGGCAAACCTCAACATGCAGTCAGGATAGATTCGATTTTGTTTGCATTTTAAGAAGAAACCACCTAATTCTCTGTTCTCCAACGAATACCCAATAGAGGGGCAAAACCTACACGAGAGTTAAAGGAGGGCAGCAGTGTCTGTTGAAGTTAGGGTAGCAAAATCTCAGTGAAGAAGCTCAAATCATATATATGACTGACACCCTTCTTTGGAAATTAAGCCAATGTCCAGACTTCAACATTCAAAAACTTGACTTGCAGAAACTTAAGAGTTATAAATGAGTGAAAACATAATATTTACAATCACAAACTTTTTCCAAGCATGGGCTTTCCAGAGCTCAGCACTCAGCCTTCTGTATCTCAGTTAGGCCATGCCTTGCAGCTCCTAGGAGAGATATCCACTTTTACCTTCTCCTGCAGCTTTGCTCCCTTTCTTTACATCAGAGAAGAAGCACTCCAACACTCTATCCAACTTACCAGTGTTCACAGTGGATTCTAAAACACAGTCATCTTGCTTCACATATGATAGTCTCTCCTTCACTAGATACCTCCTATGCGACCAACATTAGCCAATCATGCGAGAACTCTCTAGAATTCAGTTACCAACCAATCAAATTTAAACACATAGCAATGCATACAAGCATTTACAATTTCATTGAATAAAATTACTATACTTAACAGTGACTCCTTCGAAAGTAGGAGAGGCTCAGTGGACCTGCCTGCCTCCCCCATGATACCTGGTGAGAAAAGATGCTATCAGCATAGTTATGCTAGTAGGATCTTCTTCAGCTCAGAAAGAGGCATGGGGGAACTGCATTCATTTTTGAAGATGATACAGCTGGAGATGGTGGTCCTAAAAGGTAAAGGGACCCCTGACCATTAGGTCCAGTCGGGGCCAACTCTGGGGTTGCGGCACTCATCTCGCTTTATTGGCTGAGGAAGCCGGCATACAGCTTCCGGGTCATGTGACCAGCATGACTAAGCCGCTTTTGGCGAACCATAGCAGCTCACGGAAACAACGTTTACCTTCCCGCCGGAGCAGTACCTATTTATCTACTTGCACTTTGACGTGCTTTCAAACTGCTAGGTTGGCAGGAGCTGGGACCAAGCAACGGGAGCTCACCCCATTGCAGGGATTCAAACCACCGACCTTCTAATCAGCAAGTCCTAGGTTCTGTGGTTTAGCCCACAGCGCCACCCGCATCCATCCCTTAAAGTGGTCCTAGAGGTAAGTAATAGATTAATCATCACCAAGACTACATTTTCCCGCGTGCCATTTTCCTGTTTCTATGCCAAAAACAGACTTGTAACCCAATGCCTTAGATAAGGTAGTCATAAGGTAGAGGTTGTTGGGATACACATGCATCAGCCATCAAATCAGGGTAATAGACCAAAGGACGATTCACATAACCTACACCCCAAAATAATTCTGCCTTCATTGAAAAATGGGTAAGAACTGATTCATATATGCAACCATGCACAGTTGGATTACTATGATTGAATGATTGAATGATTGATTGATTGAATGAATTGGAAGGGCCTTCAAGATTGCAGTGCAGCATTCTCAACCTGGAACCTTTGGGCGGCTGTTGGCCTCAAACTCCCATCTTCCCCAACCATCCGGGCCAAGGCCAATGGTGAAGGATAATGGGTGAAGGCTGCAGTCCACTATCATTTAAAGAGCACCAGGTTGGGGAAGTCTGTTGTATTGTAATCTCCCAATTTGCACTGGCAATTGGATTTGAAACGGTGTTTACATATGAAATAGTTTTATAGTTTTGGGTGTTTTTATGTATGTATTTTTTTTAAGAAATTGTTTTATATATGTTTTTATAGGTAAATTGCTTTGAGATGTTTCATGAAGCCTATAATTAAATGGCTCTGCTGTGAAAACTGGGCTCAGCTTCATTTTGTGCTGTCATTTCCCTCCATCAAACCAAAGCACAAGAGCTGGTTTACATGTCAAAAGAAGTCTGCTGGAGTGTAAGGTGAGATCAAATGTGCAAAGACGTGTGTTCAAATATTCCCAAAATAAGTAAACAGCAATGCAGTTTTGTATTGGTATTGAGGCATTAGAGACAGGCACTCCATGAATTAGACAGGCAAGAGTTGGCAATCGTGATCCCACATCGCAGCAATATTTTTTAAGTTCCTCGTCCTACATAGAAGAAAACAATGAAGAGAAGAAAAGGGTTTCTTTGGATTTCTTCATTGCAATTACTCACACAAATTCATCTCAAAGAGGCAATGCTCTCATAAGTGGAAATTTACCCCCAGGCAAAATATCAGAGGCTGTTGTAATAAAGAGCCCCCTTGGGAAGGCATGGCTGAAGTTCTTGGGTAGATTGCGTGAGAATGTGATGCCAAATGAATTATTTAAAGGTGAGGGGGTTAGGTTCAGTCGCCCATCACAACCGTCTCCTCTCAGTATGTTAGTGACATAACATTCTCATGTGGCTAAGACAGAACAAGGAAATTAACTCTTGTCATTTGGTATCCTGGATTTACCTTGGCTGAACCATGAGAACTGCAGGAGATGCGGCGATGAAGATCACTCTGTTGGAAGTGGAAACAAAGGAATAGTAAACAGTAACTGATTTATGCTTTCAGCTTGTTTACCAGGGTGTTTTTTTTACCAGGTTTTTTAAAATATATATATATAAATAGTCTTGGTTTGGAATATTGAAGAGGAAAGGCATTGACTGAGACTTTGTTCAGGTCCAAAATGAAAAATATAAATAGTCTGGTTTGGAATATTGAAGAGGGAAGGCATCAGCTGAGGCTTTGTTCAGGTCCAAAATGATTTGCAGGAAGTAAAAACATTTGTTCCTGATGTTTCACAGATATAATAGTATCCTATTACTTGAAGGTTTGACATGGCATGCTCAGAATTGCATCTCCCTGTGGATTCTGGTCAGGGGTTCTGGGGCATGTGCAGAGTGAGTCTAGACAGCATAATCATGACCCCGCCTTCATTATACACATCATATCATCTACACAGCATTTTTGTAAAAAAATAATAATAATTGGAAATTCATCTATAGTTAGTTCACCATAACCTTTCTCTACATCAGGGGTCAGCAAACTTTTTCAGCAGGGGGCTGGTCCACTGTCCCTCAGACCTTGTGGGGGGCCCGGACTATATTTTGAAGAAAAAAATGAACAAATTCCTATGCCCCACAAATAACCCAGAGATACATTTTAAATAAAAGGACACATTCTACTCATGTAAAAACATGCTGATTCCCAGACCATCTGCGGGCCGGACTGAGAAGGCGATTGGGTCGGATCTGGGCCCCGGGCCTTAGTTTGCCTACCCATGACTTAATAGATACTTCGGGTTACCCAAGACTTCACTGAAGTGTTTTAGCAAACTATATTCACAACCAGTACAAAAGCACGGCAAGGAAAATAACCTGGTTAACAGAGACCTACATCCTGATTTGATGTAAAGACGCTGACGTAAAGAAGACACATTGCCAAAGAGATCACCGTAATTCTCAACTGCATGCTGACACCAAGCTATTTAGCCCAGGTGTTCTCGTAAGTATGATGCATGGAGACGTTTCAGAGTTCAGCAGCCTCTTTCAACCCGAGTAGGCAGGTCGTCAAATGTTAAAGCTCAACTGCCAACTGTTAGAAACTTTGTGTTGGTACAGGGAGCAGAATCTGAAATATTCCTTGTTAGTAGCGCTTCCCCCTCCCAGGGGGTACTCGAGGGCACACAGTACCGGCGCCTCTTTGTGTTGTTGTTAAGATGTGTGGGACTTACAGTAACAACTTCTTTTTTTTTTAATATGATTTTTATTGAAATTTACAATCACCAACCAACCCCCACCACCCACCACCAAAACATCACATCTTGTTACATGTATCCTACTTTGTGTTTCATAGATCCATTAGCTTCCGTCCTTCCCTTCCACCAGTTTTCCTATTCCATTCTATAGTTTACAGATTCTTTAATTATAAATTATGCCATGACATGAGAATTATTTCAATCCTGCCAACGTTTTCCTATTTGTACAATTCTCACTTATATAAACCATAAATTTACTCCATTCTTTTTGGTACTTTGTCTCCTCCTGATTGCGAATTCTGTGTGTCAATTTAGCCAACAACCTCATGGTGAAGCACCTGTTTTTCTAGAGAAAAAAATATGTTGTCATCCATTGTCACCCAAAGCCAAACTAGATGGAAGGCAGCTTAAGACAGTTGCCATACTTTTGGCAGTATAATTGTGGCCTCTTTAAAGGAGAGTGGTAAATTACTTTATTTATTTACTGTGCAATTAAATGCTAAGACGTGATCATGTGAACCCTTAGATTCACATAACATTCTAAGCAACACCACTCCTATAAATCAGTGGTATTTTTCTAGAAAAAGGGGTGCCAGAACTCACCATGAAGAACACCTCCCTTGTTCTCTTATAATGGCAATGGAGCCCACCTGAGATGTGCCGGAACTGAGTTCCGCTGAGCTCCGGCTGAAAGAAAAGCCCTTCTGATATATACGTAGAGCCAATATTGTAAGGCATGTAGAGGTCACAGTAGTGGATAGTAAACCTTTTGGACAGGTCAGTTCTACACAATTCATACAGCACTTGGTCTAAATATATATTCAGCAGTAATAGTAGCAGCAACAGTGATCACAGTCAGGTCATGATCCAAAGTTAAGCACGATTAAATCCCACTGATTTCCAGTGGGGATAATTTAAGTACATAACAGTATATACTGTATAATATATTAATGCCATAAGTTTATGTGTTCTTACCTGGGTTACAGTAAGCCCTGTTAAAGTTATGCTATTAAAAGGCTTAGAATTGTGTGGATTCTGCCCATCAAGTTTTGATGATGATGATGATGATGATGATGGTAGTACATGGTACTTTACAGGAAAAGGTTGGAAAAACCAGCCACTTTCTAAAGAGCTTGCAATCTAGATTTGGGCTGTAGGCGATATCCAGAGGTATGAAATGAAAAAGCTCTTGGGATGAATATGTACAAATGCTATTCATTGTTACATTCAATGAATGTACAGTCTGTGAACACAACATTTGAGCTGTGCAAATCAACAAATGTACACCCATTCACACAAACACTTGCACTTGTGCAGAGACATCTTGCACCTGTGTTTTATATAACATGGGAACAAGCCTACTAATAGACCATGAGGGCCAAGAAGACTTCAAAGGTTACAGAGGTCGGACTCTGTAGGTGTTATTTTGGGAAGTTTGGGGCATCGGGGATTATGGGAGATAACAGATAAGGTTTTATGGTAGTAGGATTATGGTGGGGAGTGGGAACTGGATAAGAATCAGAATATTTCTAACCAGGGCCATGGTTCCAAATCCATTTCATGCAGGCTTGCAAATGTGCCAAAGCCCTGACAAATACTTCAGTTAAGCAGCTAAACTAGCTCCTCCCCACCCTGGGCTGATAGGAATAAAATGTGATTATTATGCATCCTGAAGCTATTATTAAAGCAATGTTGAAAA
Source organism: Podarcis erhardii (assembly GCF_964252035.2). Classification (NCBI taxonomy): domain Eukaryota; kingdom Metazoa; phylum Chordata; class Lepidosauria; order Squamata; family Lacertidae; genus Podarcis; species Podarcis erhardii. The sequence goes on along the minus strand of NC_138515.1, from coordinate 15,114,439 downwards.
CACAGGAAGTATGAAAGATGTTTAATAGTCTTCTAAACAGGCCTTGATTAACCTCCATGCGAGCGATGTTTGGTCAATGAATCAAAAAGAACCGTAGCCTCAAATTACCTGCCAGGATTTCTATAACGCTGTAACAGCTCTCTAACAATGCTCATTTCCTGTTATCTGAGAATGGGTTTTATAAGTCTTTAATTGACATATTTATTGGAGGGGGTCAAGTAAATAACACTGCCTGATAACTATATTTAGCAGCAAATTACCACATAAGCTAAAATGGCCAAAATATCTCATTCCTGCAAAGTCCCATTTCTATCTATTTCCTGAACTGCGTAATGGCTCGCTGACTCACATCATTTAGTTATCATTATGAGAGGGAATTTGCAGTGGCAGATATCTCAAATACCTCCCAGCCGACAAGCCTTTTTAAAAGCCATGCTTTTCTTTCCTCTCTTCCACTGCCGCTGCCACCCCCAGCCCCCGCCATCCTCTGGAGAAATTCAGTGAGTCGTCACAATATGACAAGTATGTGATTTCTTCACCGCCACTGCCTCCTCCTTAAAAACAGCAGATATTGTAAAACACCAAAAATTATAGACTTCGTTTCCTTGAGATTGAGGTCTCCAGAAACATACATACATATTTCATTTGCAGAGAGTTGGGATGGTGAAAATGGAACTGAATCGGGAAGGGAGTAACAAAGCCACTGGCAGCAGCGTGCAGAAGACTAGTTAGGATAAAAGGAACATCTTCAATTGAGGCAGCAAGAACTCACAGGTAGGGTGGAGAACCTGAGGCCTGGGGGCCAAAAGCAACCCACCAAGCAGCTCTGAACAATTTCTGGTTCATCTTTAGGTTCATAAAATAATAGAATTGTAGAGTTGGAAGGGACCCAAAGAGTTATCTAGTCTAACCCCCTGCAATGCAACAGGAGTCTTAGCTTTCCCTTTTATTTTTAGGAGAGGGTGCACCTCCACAGGCACATACTTCCACATGTGGTGGGAATGCCCCCAAACCCAACTATTCTGGACAACAGCCATAAAAGAAATATGCAAAATAACTATGCAAGTCTTAGAAATCACCCCAGAACTGGCCCTACTAAACATCTTCCAAGACAACAATGCCCACTCACATCACAAAGAACTCATAACCCACCTACCCTCAGCAACCAGAAACATCATAACCAGACACTGGAGAGACCTGTCAGGAGTAAGCATGGGCCAATGGTACCAAATAGCATGGGAAACAGCCTTACTAGAAAAATTAACCAATTAACTGAAACTGACACGGGGACAAATAGAAGAAGATGCCTTCACCCCGGTATGGCTCCCCTTTATCACATACACAGCCCAGCAAGACAACAACAAGAATCCACCAACAGCATATGAATAAATATGGCTTACCTGATCCAAAACATCCACCCACTCCACTCACACATGAAAACAAAGCTCACCACAGCCAATCACAAACAAGCAACCATACCCTAGGCCAACCCCAACCTCTCTCATCACCAAAGGAACACAAGCGAATAGCAAAGAGAACCTGCACAAGCGACTCTGTCACAAAACTCCACACATACATTAAGTAAAATAGAAACATCATCACACAGCCCCACCCCCCCACACGATTCTCCCTCCACCTCTTTCCCCATTTTCTTCCTAATGTAACATGTCTCAACAAAAGTAATGTCTCAGCAAAGGAAACGGATCAGTAGAAATTGTAACTTGAAAAAAGACACATTGCACATACATTTGTAAACCAATAGATCTTTAATAAAAAAATACATTTAAAAAAGTCAATTAGACACCTACAGAGAACGTTAGAAGCATTGCATTGACCAAACAAATTTGTGAATATGTCCTATCCACACACTGAACGCATTGTCAGACTTCAGAGAATCCGATCCCTCCCGCTCACGGAAGACTGCCAGTAATAGAGAGATGAGAAGCTCTAACCAATGTCTTTTATTTAATGTTCACAGAGAGAGGCGTAGAAATGTGTCCTCTCGGGTAATGGCATTGCTCTGAGTCATCTCCTCTCTCCCTTCCCTCTCAGTCATCAACAGCACCAGCCCCCTTACAGAGGCTGCTTAAGGGCAATTGCCTCTTAGCTCTTTGCTCTCCCACTTTCACTGCTCTGTTCTGGGAGAAGGGGGGTCTGGAATGCTTTCTAGTGATAATGTGTCAGCCAGCTGCTCCGGCTCTGCTTCTCTCCCCTCCTCTTCTCCCATTACCTCCCAGCTTTGCTCCTCTTCTGTCTCCAAGCATGACCTTCTGCAAACCACCACTGTAAATCTATACTGCCGTCCTCTTCTCTGGGAGGTGCAGGAGGAGGGGGCGGTCTCCAGCATTCCTCCTCAGTCCAGTCCCTGACACACATTAGCCTCATGTGTGAAGGCCAGCATGAGAACACCCCTTCAGGTCCCGTCCCCACAACACTGCATACCTCACCAACCCTGATGCCTGCACACAGAAAGCCAAAATCTGCCCAAGGAGCACATATGTATTGTTCTGAGGTGTATTGGAGTGCAGCCAGGGAGTCACATGATTCCTGGTGGGGCTGGAAGATGCTGCCTCTCTCATGTAGGGATACCATATGGAGGTAAGCTGTGAATATCTATTAAGTTCCCTTGCCATGTCATTGCTTCCAATAGATAGGCATGGCACTGGTGTGGAAAGGAGCCATCTTGTGTGCCAGAGCCATATGGTCCTATCTTACAGATGCTACCAGAACTTCTTCTTGGAATGCATCATTGCCCTCTAGCTAACAATACATACCCTCCAACATTTTTCCAATCAAAGTAGGGATGTCTCATTCCATAATGATAATTTTACTATTTATACCCCACACATCTTACTGGGTTGCCCCAGCCAGCCTGGGCAGCTTCCAACATATATATATATATATATATATATATATATATATATATATATATACACACACACACACACACACACACACACACAATAACAAAACATTAAACATGGGGGGGGGGACTTCCCTATACAGTATTGCCTTCAGATGGCTTAGGGGCTGGATAACTCCACAACCCTCCAACATTTCTCCAGTGAAAATAGGGACGTCCTAAGGAAAAGTGGGACATTCCAGGATCAAATCAGAAACCGGGACGGCTTCTCTAAATCAGGGACGCCCCTGGAAAATAGGGGCGCTTAGAGGGTCTGACAATAACATAACCTAATGGATAGGAAAGGGAAGAGCTTCTTGATGAAGTGATATCTGGTTGATGTGTTGGTCAAACAAAGGCTGACCAGTGTGATGTCAATAGTGCAACTGTTCCTATTCCTATCAGCTGTGAACATTAACAAGACTTTTGTGCTATTCCAGCCTTGTGCAGATGGAATTAATTTCCTTTCATTGCTGACTGCTTGCTATAAGGAAATCTTCTGCAGGGCACCATGGAATATTTAAAACTATTTGCTTTTGCAATCTTGCCTTGCATTTCGAATTTTGACTGGTGGGGGGAAAATTGTTCTCCCTTGTAAGTCTCACACCTGCCAGATGCTGAAACTGTCCCTATTTTCTTTACGATTCCAATGACTCAGTGAGGAAAGTTCCTTTCCTGAGAAGGTCACCTAAAACTTTATTCAAGGACTGGAGCTTTTCCTTGTGAATATGGAACAAGAATTACCTTTCCTTTATTTAGCTATGCAAAGGCTATCTCTCCCCAATGACCTGACACAGACCCAGCCAACACCATCCATAATGAAAATCAATGGCACCAAGTCACTAAACAATTACTCCATCTTCTTTAAAAATGCACAAGTCTTCAAAAAAAGGAAAGGGAAAAAAAGATCCAGTGACTGATTAATTTGCCACTTGTCTGGGAGATTGCACAAATTGCATATTTTAAGGTGCTGCCCCTTCTTCATGCCCTCGGAAAATGGGCCAAGATCAAAACTGCAATGTTCACCTGGATTTTGGGGAACGGCAAAGCGAGCTACACGCAGTTGCACCTTATATCCGCAATAAGTGCGATAAGGTCTATTTTTAGACTTCATTTATTTTGGTTTCAAAAGGAGAAAACAATTGCAAAGATGTAGCCTTTCCTTTTGATGGTGATAGTGAGCACACCTACATTTCTGTGTTGGGATGTCATGCCACTGTAGTGCTTTATGCAACCAGGGAAATGCCCACTGCTGGGAGGGGAATGGTTGAAATGGGAACAATGCTGGAATGGGCAGATTTTGCACAGCTACTAAGCACAGCTTAGGGAGTCAGCTGAATAGATATGCTTAGATTATTACGTACCAGGGAAAACTTGTGCACTGTAATTGCTGCTAATGAATGAGCTATGTGTGCACTCAGTGTTTTCTGACCTCCAAGGCATGGTGATGCTCAGAGTCACCACATGGAGAAGAATCTGTGGCAGAACAAGCAGGGAAACACATTAGATACAATGCCAGTAGGTGTGGATAGTAGCAGTAGCAGAGGAAATGGCTCCCAGTACAGTGGTACCTCGGGTTACAGATGCTTCAGGCTACAGACGCTTCAGGTTACAGACTCTGCTAACCCAGAAATAGCACCTCAGGTTAAGAACTTTGCTTCAGGATGAGAACAGAAATCGTACGGGGGCAGTGGGAGGCTCCATTAGCTAAAATGGTGTCTCAGGTTAAGAACAGTTTCACGTTAAGAATGGACCTCCAGAACGAATTAAGTTCTTAACCCAAGGTACCACTGTACGTTTCTGAGCACAATTCAAAGTGTTGGTGTTGACCTTGAAAGCCCTAAACGGCCTCGGCCCAGTACACCTGAAGGAGAGCCTCCACCCCCATTGTTCTGCCCAGACATTGAGGTCCAGCGCTGAGGGCCTTCTGGAGGTTCCCTCACTGCAAGAAGCAAAGCTACAGGGAACCGGGCAGAGGGTCTTCTCAGTAGTGGCGCCGGCCCATCAAATGTCAAAGAGATAAACAACTACCTGACATTTAGAAGACATCTGAAGGCAGCCCTGTTCAGGGAAGTTTTTAATGTGTGGCATTTTAATGTATTTTTAATCTTTGTTGGAAGCTGCGCAGAGTGGCTGGGGAAACCCAGACAGATGGGCGGGGTACAAATAATATGTTGTTTTTCTAGTTGTTGTTGTTGTATCTTTGGCATGGAAAACCTCCTAAATGGCAACATGTATGGAATGTAAGAGCAATGGATGTTACACAGACATTATGGAAAGCATGTTTCCATGTTAGGATGAGAAGCTGCCCCCAAATCACATTCCTTTTACCCCTCCCCCTTCTGCTTCTTCTGCTTACATATAGCTGACACAGGGCACAGAGGGGCACAGCCTTTCAGCATCACGAGCACATTAATGACAGTCTTTCTGAACCGAGAAGTACGCCCCCAAAGTGATCACGTGGAAAAGGCAAGAGAGAGAGAGAGAGAGAGAGAGAGAGACTGTCCAACTGCCTGCCAACAATTAGCAGCCTCTTAAAAATGCTGTACAGTAGTACCTCTGGTTATGTACTTAATTCATTCCGGAGGTCCGTTCTTAACCTGAAACTGTTCTTAGCCTGAAGCACCACTTTAGCTAATGGGGCCTCCTGCTGCCGCCGTGCCGCCAGAGCACGATTTCTATTCTCATCCTGAAGGAAAGTTCTTAACCCGAGGTAATATTTCTGGGTTAGCGGAGTCTGTAACCTGAAGCGTATGTAACCCGAGGTACCACTGTATCAAGTTTTGACTCCAAAATCTCTCCCTCCCTCTCTCAACCCCTTTGGCATCTTCCCAAAAACGTTGAGCTGGAAATTCAACACCTCACATTTCCCGACAGACATGGACAGGCAACGTCACAGAACTTGAACGTCTATCACAGTTCTTCACCAACCTGGTTGCCCCCAGATGATGTTGGTCTACAACAGCTGTACTTTCTGGGGCTGACAGGAGCTGTAGTCACACAACATCTAGAGGATACCAGACTAGCAAAGGCTGATTCCCCAAGACGGCTAATTGCGAGTTCTCTGTAGACTGTGATGGTGATATTGTTGACAATTTTGATGACTTGAGTTTGGTCTAAAGTTAGTAAATTCATGCAAATGCATTCCTTGCTGTTAAGATAATCAGCGTCAGGTGAGGCAATGTAAGCAATGATTCAGTGTCTGCCAGAGGTAACAGGCAGAAGGAGAACCAACAAGCTAAATCCTGACAAGGTGGAAGTTTTGTTGGCAGGTGATGTTCAGCCTGGAAATGATTGAGTTCACAGTTTGGAGGTAATGATAGATTTAGCAACTGTGCATCTATCAGCCTGCCCATTTGGTTCATGGTGCAATGCCCATTGAGCTCCATCCATGGGGAAGAAGTTCATCTGGTACCAATCCTGTTGTTCTTTCAATGCCAGGTAGAGGCATTTTTATTTGCCGAGACATTTCAGCATTTCCTACCACTGATTTTGGTTATAACTTGATCGTGCTGGTTTTCTGGCTGCTGTTTCTGTGCTTTACACCAGTGTGGTGTATTGGTTAAGAGCAGTAGTCTCGTAATCTGGGGAACCGGGTTTGTATCTTCGCTCCTCCACATGCAGCTGCTGGGTGACCTTGGGCTAGTCACACTTCTCTGAAGTCTCTCAGCCCCACTCACCTCAGAGTGTTTGTTGTAGGGGAGGAAGGGACAGGAGAATGTTAGCCGCTTTGAGACTCCTTCAGGTAGTGATAAAGCAGGATATCAAATCCAAACTCTTCTTCTTCTTCTTCTTCTTAAAACACATGGATTTTTTTACATGAAAAAGGAATGTAACATTTGATGTCATGTGTGCCACCCTGGGGGTCTTATAATATATGTACCAAGCCTTTGTACCCTGTTGGAAAGACTCCCCAGAGTGGCTTACATCTCAATACACAATCCTTGCCCTCAGGATTATAATCTAAAAAAGACATGCCACAAAAAGGAGAAGAGGGATGGAGAAGGAAGATCTACTTTGCTTCATAAAATATGGGGAATTCTCCAAGATGTTGTGATATCTGGTTCTCAAAGGTTATGTGGAACAAATTCAATGACATTCAAGCTTTCCATGCATGCAGGAACCCTAGACCAGTGGGGGCCAAACTCGGCCCTCCAGATGTTTTGGGACTACAACTTTTGCCCAACATGGGGCTTGAGCCCACAACCCAGAAATTAAGTCACCTGCTCTATCGACTGAGCTATCCCAGCCACCCCCTCTCCCCACTACCAAACAATGTATTTTGAGATGAGCTGGCCTGGGTTCTGCTGAATCATGAGCTGGTCTTGCTGCTGTCAGGTAACAGCATTTGGCCGGATCCAGACATGATCAATGTGCCAGTGTGGAGCTGGTGTGGGGATCAGACCCAATCTTCCTCTCTCCCTGCCTAACACTGTGAGCAACAGAGAGTCCATCACAAAACGCTGCCAAGCAGGGGCCATGGGTTCAAATTGCTCCCTAATTCACAATGCACAGGGGATAGGGAAACCATCTGTATCATGCATGTAGGCCAAAAACAGCAAGAAAGCCCCAGAAGTTATATTTTGAAAACATTAGACAAGAGGATAAAATGTTCTGTGTTCTTTTTTCTTTAAATTACTACAAATTATGCACCGTACCTATTTTCAACATGGAACTCTTGGGTCACATAGTCAATGTTGTACCAAGACAGAATCCAAAGCAAAATGTTTAAATTCTTTGTTTGCATGACCTGCTGCAGTGTCAAGTTTTTTCCTAGGGGCAAAACATCAATACGGGATTATAGGCATTATCTCAGAAGCCAAAGATCATAATCAATACAATTGGGCAGACAGAGGAAGAGAAATTAAATGAGACAGAGGTGTAAAAAAAAAAAGTTTTTAGATGTAGAAATGGGGAGTTGTTTGGGCACAGGCAGTCTAGAAGAAGTTCCCCGTTGGTTGTAAAGCTATTCCGTTTAACTACAGATAAAATGGGCAGCGTGGTTAGGATTGCTTTAAGATGTTGTTGTTGTTTAGTTGTTTAGTCGTGTCCGACTCTTCGTGACCCCATGGACCAGAGCACGCCAGGCACTTCTGTCTTCCACTGCCTCCCACAGTTTGGTCAAACTTACGTTGGTAGCTTCGAGAACACTATCCAACCATCTCGTCCTCTGTTGTCTCATTCTCCTTGTGCCCTCCATCTTTCCCAACATCAGGGTCTTTTCCAGGGAGTCTTCTCTTCTCATGAGGTGGCCAAAGTATTGGAGCCTCAGCTTCACGATCTCTCCTTCCAGTGAGCACTCAGGGCTGATTTCCTTAAGAATGGATAGGTTTGTTCTTCTTGCAGTCCATAGGACTCTCAAGAGTCTCCTCCAGCACCATAATTCAAAAGCATCAATTCTTCGGTGGTCAGCCTTCTTTATGGTCCAGCTCTCACTTCCATACATCACTACTGGGAAAACCATAGCTTTTACTATACGGACCTTTGTTGGCAACGTTTAGGATACAGCACCCTAATCACCAGTTGTGGATTAGACTTCTTCAGGGCAACAGCTGCCAGAAACCAGATGCATACCTCCTTCGTAACATATAGGCAACACATATACATTGTACCTAGGCATATGTACCTCAATATTTAATAATCTTTGTAGAAGATGTGCCTCATTGTGAACTGTTTGTTAGCCATCAAAGATGTAAAGGAGAGTTGTATTATTATTATTATTATTATTATTATTATTATTATTATTATATACAGCATTTCATATTTTGTTAAACCAAAGGAAATCTTGGTGTGAGAACAACCAGAGTGTGAACTGATCTGTGCATGGGATTCTTATCTGCTGCTGAGAACATCTTGTCTTGCATTTACCGTGATAAACCACAGCAGCTGTGGAACAGGGAGTGCATCCATGCAGAAGAGAAGCAGAGATGGGCAGAGATAGGTGATGGGAAAGAAAGAAGAGAGAAATGGCAGTGCAGATCTGCAAGGCAGTGACAGTGGCTGGTTTGTGCTTGTATGCTATATACTGGAAAACCTCCTGTTCTGTGTTTCCCATCTCCTGTTTTCCAGGTGCAAGCATTTGCTTTTACAGCACCGGACAAACAAACAGTAGAGTTAAGCAAATAATAATAATAATAATAATAATAATAATAATAATAATAATAATTTATTTATACCTCACCCATCCAGTTGGGTTTCCCCAGCCACTCTGGGAGGCTTCCAACAAAAGATTAAAAATACATTAAAACATCAGTCATTAAAATTTCCCTAAACAGGGCTGCCTTCGGATGTCTTCTAAATGGCAGATAGTTGTTGATTTCCTTGACATCTGATGGGAAGGCGTTCCACAGGGCGGGCGCCACCACCTAGAAGGCCCTCTGCCTGGTTCCCTGTAACCTCACCTCTCACAGTGAGGGAACCACCAGAAGGCCCTTGGCGCTGGACCTCAGTGTCCAGGCTGAATGATGGGGGTGGAGACGTTCCTTCAGGTATACTGGGCCGAGGCTGTTTATGGCTTTCAAGGTCAGCACCAACACTTTGAATGGTGCTCCAAAACGTACTGGGAGCCAATGTAGGCCTTTCAAGACCATTGTTATGAGGTATGAAAACCACATGGATTCCCCCCCCCCGATTTCCCCCTTCTGCCACCCCAGCCATGATACCTCTCAACCTGTTCTTGATGCCCCTCAATGCCTTGAAGCTGATTGTTTTGGGGCACAGGTGAGTCACCAAAAATTACCTCTCCTATTCTGTTAGTGGAGGTTTCTGTCAAATCCAATATCCTTAGATAGCACAAGGACACCAAGGGTTGGAGTTTTGCACAATATAACAGTATTGCTAGGTTTTCAGCTTGTTTTTTTTTTTACAGACATGCATAGAAAGGCCAGGGTTTATGCCACTCAGAGAGGCCAGAAGCAGCTAAATTTCATTTTCAAGCATGTACAGTGGTACCTCGGGTTACAGACACTTCAGGTTACTTCAGACTCCGCTAACCCAGAAATAGTACCTTGGGTTAAGAACTTTGCTTAAGGATGAGAACAGAAATCGTGCTTTGGCGGCGCAGCAGCAGCAGGAGGCCCCATTAGCTAAAGTGGTGCTTCAGTTTAAGAACTGTTTCAGGTTAAGAACAGACCTCCGGAACGAATTAAGTACTTAACCCGAGGTACCACTGTATTGCCTAGTCTGGACCTTCCCAACCTGGTACCCACCATCTGTTTTGGGGCTGCAATTCCCATCTGCCACTGCAGACCAAGAACAACTGCATGGCCAATGAAATTCCTTCATGATGTCCACAAATCTCTGGTTAACAAACTTAATGCCTGGAGTGACAAACTATCACTCGACGACCTCTGCCTTCTATAAATTGCTTATTATGCTTGCTTTATTCAAGGCAGCCACTCTTCATTTTAACAGAGTAACAGGTGAAATTAGTTAAAACCAACAGCTCCATACACAAGATAAGGGGGTTGTCTGTCGCGCGCGCGTGCACACACACACACACACACATATATATATATAATATTCACATTGAATAATTTATAGGCCTCAAAGGACCTTTATTTCCCTTGCTTGGAATTATATTTTCGTACCCAGGGAGATTACAGCCATATTGTATCTATGCAACGCTTTGGGATTACAGTCTAAATCATACAGGGGTAACTGTGTTCAAATTGTCACGATCCATCATAGTAATGTACAGGCCTACTGTGTAATGGCATTGTTGGAGTAATCCAATAAAATAAGTAGGTTCTAGAACTGAAACCAAGGTATGGCAGCTTTTGAATCAGTTTAGGAATATTTATTGTGTACATGCTGAGGGGCTTTGTGAGTTTGCCACCATTCAAAGGCTACGCACGGCTATTCCAGAGGGAAGTATAGGGCCTGTAAAGAACTGATAAAGGGAATGAGAACTGGTTATGTAGAGAGAGAAAGGGAGGTGAAATTTTCAAGAGGGAATAGAGAATGTTCAAGAGGCACATGCAGCCAATACTTTGGGTAGTAAACTCCAGTGTGCACGACTGTTCCCCACCCCCGGCCTTCAGCTCCTGGGTCAGCAGGCTAAGTGGGAGCATCTCTTTCTTCCCCTCCACCTGTTGTCCTCATTGAAGGGAAGGGCAGAATAATTCAATTAAGTTTGCATTTAAAGGTGACCTTACCTAATTCACTTCTCCAAAATAGCACCTGAAGCAAAATACAGCCACCCATTGAAATTCGCACTTGTCTGAATTTTGCAATTCAGTTTTTCAGCAAATAATGTTTGCATAAAAATGCATGCAAATAATGTAAAAAACAAAACCTCCTGCTTCTATTAATAGCATCCAATTCATCATAGTATTTAAGTATGTGTGTTTGTTTCAATGGGGCTTAGGAAACACCTTTTTTTCACCAATTCTCGCAGAAGGTATTGCGTTTATCAATCTGGCTGATTGACTAGTGATTATATTTTGACCACAACTGGCAGGTAGCAGAGGCATATGTGTAAATGTTATAGGCTACTTTGGTAAGCACCCTGAGGTACACCGGAGTGTGAAAGGTTTTTGTCCCGAAATACACTAACCATCACACCACATTGATTTTCCTAAGTTGTTCTCTGTATCCATTCACATCTAATAATATAACATTTTCAAATACAAGAAGAGCCTTACTGGGCAATGGCACCACCAGAGCAAGGTTTGTGGGGACAGAAGTCCAGGGCTCTCACTTACAAAGTGAGCAGGGGGTCCCCTAAACAACAGGCTAAATTGCCACATTTTCCCCCATACAAGTAAACTAATACTCTCATCCAAGGCGCTCCCCAACCATTAGTCCATTAGAGTCCAGTGTATACAATCATCTAACTCAGTGTTTCCCAAACTTGGGTCTCCAGCTGTTTTCGGACTACAATCCCTGACCACTACTCTTGCTAGCTAGGGATGATGGGAGTTGTAGTCCAAAAACAGCTTGGAGACCCTAGTTTGGGAAACACTGATCTAACTGCAGCACTGCTGCTGCATCAAAGCAAGGGTCCATTTACTCCAAGGTACTGTTACCCATAAGAAACATGAGTCCTGCTGGATCATACCAAAGGCCCATCGAATCTAGCTGTCAGGATGCTGTCAGCGGCTCCTTGGTTGACAAGGAAAGTATAAAGACAAGGAAAAGTATCTTGCCATCCTTTTTTATTTCAATCCTTAATGGCATTGTCCTAAGTGAATCTCCACCCCCGCCCATCTGTCCCACTTCCTACGTGCCCTCTATCTTCAAGCTCTATCTTCAAGCTCTTTGCTCTCCTACTTTCAAGGCACTTTGGTTTCTGGGAGAGTCTGGGATGCTTTCTAATGACAATGTGTCAGCTGGGTGTTGTTCTAGCTCTCCCATGATTCCTCAACTCCCCCCCCCCATCTGCCTCTGAGCTGCTACCAGGCAGAGGGCCTTCTCGGTAGTGGCGCCTGCCCTGTGGAACGCCCTCCCATCAGATGTCAAGACAATAAGCAACTATCTTACTTTTAGAAGACATCTGAAGGCAGCCCTGTTTAGGGAAGTTTTTAATGTTTAATGCTGTATTGTGTTTTAATATTCGGTTGGGAGCCGTCCAGAGTGGCTGGGGAAACCCAGCCAGATGGGCGGGGTATAAATAAATTATTACTATTACTATTACTATTACTATTACTATTACTATTACTATTCCTCCCTCAAACCCTTGTTGTAAGTCTATATTGTCTTCCTCTTCCTCCTCCCTGGAAGGGTCAGGATGGGGAGGCAGTCTCCATCATTCCTCCTCTGCCCAGTCCCTGAGACTCCCATCCTGTTTTCACAGTGGTCAATCCGATGCCTACGGGATACTTGTGAGCAGGACCTGAGTGCAAGAGCCCTCTCCCCACTTGATATTCCCAGCAACTAGCATTCAGAGGCATAATGCCTCCCACAGTGGAGGGAGAACATAGCCACTGTAGTTAATATCCTCCATAAAACTGCATAAATAAATAGCAACACCCTAGAGGTCCCAGGACCTAAGGAAGTCAGATTAGCATCAACCAGAGCCAGGGCCTTTTCAACTCTGGCTCCGGCCTGGTGGAACGCTCTGCCTCATGAGACCAGGGCCCTGCAGGATCTGATTTCTTTCCGCAGGGCCTGTAAAACAGAGCTGTCCTGACTGGCCTTTGGCTTGGAATCAACTTGATCCCCTTCCCCTCTTTCCTTTTTCCTTTCTCCTTCTGTGATGGAACTCCTATTTGGGGACTTCCTGGATAGTTGGCCTTGGTGAAGATTTGACGTTTCCATCCCCGAAAAGTTTTTGATTTGAGTTTCTACTGAAATGAGGCTGCATTTTAATGTTGTATTTTAATCTTGTTTTTAAGTTGTATTTTAATCAATTGTTTTATACCTGGTGTTAGCCACCCTGAGCCTGGTCTTGGCTGTGGAGGACGGGGTATAAATTATTATTATTATTATTATTATTATTATTATTATTATTATTATTATTATCCTACACTATGTTGCATGGGGGCAAATTACAGCGGCCAGCAAGGGGCAGAGAGAAACCTCTTGAGAAATTCCAGACAGGGAGTGAAGGCCATTATCCTGCCCAGTGTTTGTTCCCTGCCATTTAGTATTCAGCTGTCTATTGCCTGCACCAGAATCCACAACTTCCAGTCCAAGATTGATGACTGATACCATTTTTAAATGTTCCAGATAGTCTTCAAGGAATCTCATTTTCTTTTAGAAAAGTAGATGCATTGCATTCCTCTCTTTCTTTTGAATTTTGAATCAATCACAAAAGCATTTCTTTTCTTTTCTTTTCTCTTCTCCCCTCCCCCCACCCATTGCCATCCTTTCTCCCTAGTTCCTGCTTGGCCAGAATAGATTGATCTGTCACCTGCCAATTTGTCACACTTGTGCAGCCTGCTTGTGTCAGTCAGTGCCAGAGGACGGCCACTTCATCACTGCCAATGGCATCTTGTCATTAAGACCAGGCGATCACACGTTCGGAGCAGCCTCGCTGATCCAAAACTTGGATCAATTCAACTGGCAATACTGAACATAGATGGAGACAAAATGGGAACCATCCTGTCTACCTAGAAAAGTTATTTCTTGCTGTAATATTCTGTGCATATGCTTTTTGTCATTAGGCGGCTGGCTTCCAAGTGAGATGTTTTCTTAAAATTTAATGCGTTCCTGAAATAACAAAGTGAGGGGGCAGAGGCGACGGCACCAGCTGTTTCCCAAGAAATCAGACGTTTTCCTATTTTGTTCTGGGAAATTCTGGTATACCTTAGAAATGTATTGGCGGCAGCAGCGGAGGAAGCTGCTTGGGCACCTGGGTCGGCACACACAAGGGCAGGGCGAGCAGAGGGGACTGCAGTACTTGGCAAATTGAGGCCCATGCATAGTAACTAAGAAGGCAATCATTTAGATGGTCTAGAGCAGGCATGGGACGCGGGTGGCACTGTGGGTTAAACCACTGAGCCTAGGGCTTGCCGATCAGAAGGTCGGCGGTTCAAATCCCCACGACGGGGTGAGCTCCCGTTGCTTGGTCCCTGCTCCTGCCAACCTAGCAGTTAGAAAGCATGTCAAAGTGCAAGTAGATAAATAGGTACCGCTCTGGCGGGAAGGTAAATGTCATTTCCGTGCGCTGCTCTGGTTCACCAGAAGTGGCTTAGTCATGCTGGCCACATGACCCGGAAGCTGTATGCCGGCTCCCTCGGCCAGTAAAGCGAGATGAGCGCCGCAACCCCAGAGTTGGTCACAACTGGACCTAATGGTCAGGGGTCCCTTTACCTTTTTAGAGCAGGGATAGGCAACCTTCAGCCCTCCAGATGTTTTGGACTACAATTCCCATCATCCCTGACCACTGGTACTGTTAGCTAGGGATCATGGGAGTTGTAGGCCAAAACATCTGGAGGACTGAAGGTTGCCTAGAGACCAGGGTGGTGAGCATCCTTTTTCCCCAGCTGCATTCGCTCATGGGCACACCCACCCCCCACCCCCCTTCCTCTGCCGCTGATTGGGAGTTCCTCAAGGACATAAGGGAGCACTGCAATTTCTTTTTTACTTTGTAAACTTCTCCGGGTCAGGCTTCTTAAGCCTTGTATTCTGTATGCACCCTGATAGCATTGCATCAGTAATGACAACAGCCTCTCCCTGCAATGTGCAGCCTCAAGGGAGTTTTGAATCTGTTCCAAAGCACATCATCATTGCTTTTCTCTATGTCATGTTGCACATGGGGGTCATCACTGGAGGGTCTCCTCTAGGTGGTCCTACTAATGCGGTATAGTGAACAGAAACTGTAAAGAGAGGTATAATAATAATAATAATAATAATAATAATAATAATAATAATGTACTACTTATACCCCCGGCCCATCTGGCCGGGCCTCCCCAGCCACTCTGGGCAGGTCCCAACAGAATATTAAAAACACGATAAAACATCAAATATTAAAAACTTCCTTAAACAGGGCTTCCTTCAGACATTTTCTAAAAGTCAGGTAGTTGCTTATTTCCTTGACATCTAATGGGAGGGGTTTCCACAGGGCCACCACCGAGAAGGCCCTCTGCCTGGTTACCTGTAACTTTGCTTCTCACAATGAGGGAACCGCCAGAAGACCCTCAGAGCTGAACCTCAGTGTCTGGGCTGAACGATGGGGGTGAAGATGCTCCTTCAGGTATACCGGGTTGAGGCCGTTTAGGGCTTTAAAGGTCAGCACCAACACTTTGAATTGTGCTCAGAAACGTACTGGGAGACAATGACGATCTTTCAGGACTGGTGTTGTATGGTCTCACCTTGCCTATGGAATCTCTCACCCCACAAAAGAGGTTAATCTGGTATCAATATATTCCAGGTGAATACCTTTTTATTTTCCCAGACATTTTAAAAAGCAAATATTTTTGTTGTTGTTAAAGCAAGGTGGTTTTGATCTTCAATGGAGAAGGCAGCTCTTTGAACATAACCCTTTGAATGCACACAATTGTCACTTCCATTTGAATCAACTGGCAAGATTTTGTATCTGGCTGAGCTCTGATGCAGTGATTACTTACTGTAGGTCCCACTACTTTAAGCAAGGGGACATAACTCTTCACCTCTCTTATTCTACAGCAGGTCCAGATGTCACTGGACTACAATGTCCATCATTCCTGATTATTGGCCAAGCTGGCTAGGGCTGATGAGAATTTGGAATCCAACAATATCTGCTCGGCCATAATTTCTCTGCTGCTTTCCTAATGGTAAGTATTTTTTGAGAATTTAGCTAACATTAGAATGATCATCCGTAGCTTTTGATCAATCCAAGCATGGTTCGGTGGCATTTGAACACATCTGAGGATCCAGGGATGGAATTTCTCAAGCCAACAACATTTTGCAAGCTTCTGATAGGTTTTTGGTTGGTCGCTGTGAGAACACGACTATGAGCCAGATCTCTCTCTCTCTCTCTCTCTCTCTCTCTGTTTATCTATCTATGATCAGCATTTACAGGAAGCCCCAAAGCAGGGCTTGCAGAAAGCTCAAACATTCCTTTGCATTGCTGACTTGAAATGAAACTGGGCAATGCGAAGGATTCTGCATTGGGGAGCCTGAGAAAGATTTTATTTTTATTTATTTGCTTGCATTGTCTGGTGTCATTGTGACATCAGGTGAAAGACAGGTGAGAGGCCCAGCTCACATCTCAAAATACTCCCTGAGGGTGGGGGAGGTTCCCCACCTCAACTCTCCTATCTTTTGAATAGGTACCTGGGTTTGTGGTCCTTCTCAGTTGCAGATACTTTTCAAAAGACATACCCTCCAACATTTATTTGATGAAAATAGGGGTGTCTTATTCAATCATCACCATTATACCCCGCCCACCTGACTGAGTTGCCCCAGCCACTCTGGGCAGCTTCCAGCACCCACCCACACCCCCCACCCACCCACATACACACCCACCCACCCACCCACATACACACACACATACACACACATATATATATAAAACAAAACATTAAACACCAAAAATTTCCCTATACAGGGCTGACTTCAAATGTCTTCTAAAAGTTGTTTCATTACTTATCTCCTTGGTTCAGGGGTTACATAACTCCATACCCTGCAACAATTCTCCGATGAAAATAGGGACACCCTAAGGAAAAGCAGGACATTCTGGGATAAAATCAGAAATTTGGACATCTTCTATAAATGCGGGATGGTCCCTTGAAAACAGGGACACTTGGAAGGTCTGAAAATATTGTTTTGTAGTTATCGTCTTAATAAAACTGTTCCCTCCAGATGCAATTTCCGAGGGCCGAATCCCAGATAGGTCTGCGGAAAACCTGGATGCTTGGCTGCCCTAGGATAAGCTTTCTGTGGCGTTTGCCCTCCTAGGTGTGTGACATCATACTGGGTTCATAAGGAAAGGGTTAACTAATTGTAAAATGACTAACCAATGGGAACCCAGGGGCAGAGTTAACTGTGTATAAGGTTTAAGCACAGAGGTTTTTTGGGGGGAGTTAGAGTTAGGGTGGTGGAGAAGACAGTCTGGAGTTAGACAGAGAAGATAAGTCTGTGGGTTGGGCTAGTCTGGTGTGAGAGAGTGAGAGAATGTGTTGAGAGGAGTCAGTCAAGCAGTTGAGATAATCAGTCAGAACGTATTAGGAAGGTATAGGCCAGTAAAGAAACTAAAGTAAGATATATTATCTGAGTATCAGAATATTATCTGAGAAACCATAAACTTGTTAATGTTTGTAAAATAGACTTGGGGTTTTTTTGTTCACTTTTAACAACTGTCTGGACTCAGTGTTTTACCAGAGAGTAATGGGTTGGTGGCAGCGGGGAAGCGAGCACAGTGGTGGCACAGGGATCAATAGACCGTTAAAAGTCCGGGGACCCTGTGTGAGAGCCACACTTTCCTTAGCAAGACACAGGCAGTTTTCTGGGGAGGGACAGACTCGTCCCCAAGCCCCTGAAAGTGCTTTGGGCCAGTGCATGGAATGCCAGCAGATCACAGCCTGAGTGTAAGCAAGAAGTTTTATGTGCTTGTGGTTAGAGCTGAGAAGAAACGTCGTGACTTAATTTTTCCTGTGATTGCCCTAAATCCAGTATAGGGTTATACATGCCAAACCCCATCGAAATCATAGCTGGAAGAATCTTGTAGGACAACTAATCCAACTCTCTACATGGTGCCAGGAAATCAATGGCCTTAAGTGCAGTCAATGGGTGTGGTGTGTTTTGCCACGGAATTGCTTTGCATATGTACTGATTTGCGCCGAGTCCCGCTCGCGGTACCAAACAGGGTGCTCTTTGTGGGAACAAAGTTATTAAGAATCAGGTTCATGCTGCATTTTGTAAAGGGCACTGCTTCAGTTTTCCTGGCACAGTAAGACCGTTCCTTGCATAATTCCGCTCATTTCATTCGGCACTGCAGCAATACATTTTAGTCTGAGCATGACTGTGTAATAATGTGCAAATCACAACGGACTACAGTGCCTATTTCTCTTTTATTAAAAAGGAACTGTCGCCATATCAGGGAGCTTGCTGACAAAATAGTTGCAGTAACGCATCTGGCAGAATAGTTGAGAGAGGAGGTTTGCAAGGCCCGCTGCCTTAACCATTGCTCATAAACAGGGATGGCTTTAATTCACTGTGTGAATAGTGATTTCATGGTCAAGGAAATGCAGCCAGCATTATTTTATATTAGTGCCAAATTAATGTTGCATCAGCACTAAGCAGCACCCTCCCTCCTTAATGTGTGTGTGTGTGTGTGATTTGAATGTGGTAATGAAAAATTGTTTTATTTTTACTGGCTTCCACCAGCATATTTAAGCATTTTAAATAGCAACCACTGAGGAAGAGCTATTATTTCCAATGAGAGTGCAGATTTGCAGATTTCAACTAAGCCTTAAAAATAAACCAATTTTAGTATCACTGTGAGGTTGGTTCTTTTTCAAGATCTCTCTCTCTCTCTCTCTCTCTCTCTCTCTCTCTCTCTCTCTCTGCCCCCCCCCACTAGAAACATGCAGTTTCAAGTTCCATCGGCCGAGGTTCAGATTTTTAGGGTTGTTTTTTTTAAAAAAGAACCTGTTCCACACCATTTCAAAAATACCCTTGCCACTCATGCGCCTTTATGCATAACAACTGTAATTAAGGAAGTGCTAAATATTTATTACCAAGCCTCCAGCACTATTTACTTTTCAGAAAGCTTGTCTGCTTCCCCCCTCTCTTTTTTAATCATCCAAGTAATTTTTCTCCCCAAATAAACTCCCTTAAAAAGATATTTAACGAGCTAAACCCAGTTGCTCTGGGAGCTGGTAAACCATCACAAAAGGGCAAGCCCAGTGATCATATTTATTCTGCTACTGAAATCTATTTACTTGAATTAGAGGAATGAGAGTCAGTGAAGAGCTTTTCTCTCTATTACCAGTAAATCCCCCCCCCTTTTTTTGTATCAGACTTGTATGAAACCCTGTAGTATGCTAAAACATTTTCAGGAAATATTAATATTAGCCATAGAAATTCATCATTCTAAAAAAACCCGCATTATTTATTCTCTGACTTTTATTTAATGTCGTTGATTTTGGGTTACTCAACTGGATTCTGATCATCCCCATCCCTATCACCATCTCTAAAATGTTGTTAAGAGGGTCCAAACAGAGTGCATTCATCAAACATTCTGCATAAAATCCACAAAGTTCTGTCTGATAAATCAACCCTTTTTGAAAACTGACAAATCTTGCTTCGGGAACAAGGTATTACAACAGCTTCATACACTTTGGGAACTAAACAGAACTCTGCTGAATATTCTCTAGTTTTGATTTTCATGCAGTTTCTTTAGATTATGCAAATGCCCAACTGCTTCAACAATCCCATCCAGCGCCAACGTTTCTCATGATTGCTATAAAAGCTTTCTAGGCATTTTTCTTGGAGCAGCTCCTCTTCCCGGATTCGTCACATGGATGACCCCACCCACATGTGGATCATGCAGTGAACCAAAGGATGCCACAATTTGGAATGCCTGGAGATTTCATTTGATCTGTGTTTTGATGCAGAAGTTATTGCATGGGGCTTCCATTGACATATCTGCTGACGTGAATCCTGCTCACTGATTCCTACATCCCTCCTAAGCATTATAATCAGATTTAGCTCTATGACGAAATAATTTAATGTAACTCAGAATCATGGCAAGTGATAGCGATGCAAAACAAACAAGTGGATTTTTCGATGAAAACTTCTGAAAAATCAGTGGCCCATCAAAAAAAGTTGTCTCAGCTTTTTGTCTTCTACCTTTGGTATGGCATAGGAACATAGGAAACTGCTTTGCACATAATCAGACCAGCAGTTCAGTGCTATCTGCACTAGAGATGAACAACATTGTGTCCCTAGGTGTGCATACAGTCCCAGAGGCCTTTCCCATTTCCCACAAGGCCCCTGACATTTGAATGCTTAAAAGAAGCACTATTTTGCGGTGCCCAAAGCAGGTTTGCAAATGGGCCCCAATGGGATTAGCAGCCCCTGATCTACACTAACTGGCAGTGGTTTTAGACAGAGGTCTCTTCCTCTTTTTTTTTTTTTTTTAAAAAAATAATCTTTATTGATTTTATGATTACATAGTATACATATAGACATTACTTTACATTTACATTTCCTCCTATGAGTTGACTTCCCTCCTTCCTTCTTCTGGCTTTTTTATGTCATCTCTAAGTTTTTTGCATTGTCTTTATAGATTTTGTATATTGTTGTTCTTCTTTCAACTTTATCCGTACAGTGTCTATATACAAATAAATCTTTCTGTATATACATGTCTTGTTGTTTCTCTATATTCATTTACAGATACAATTAGTTACCTTGACTGTATTTTACATTTTAATTTATATTGTCATTAACATCCAATAAAGTTTCTTTTAATTTCCCATCATGAGGTTTATTTCCATTCTACTGATTTCACTATTTCACCTTATCCTATGTATAACATAAATTTTTCCCATTCTTTTTGAAATGTTTCATCGCCCTGTTGTCGAATTTCCCCCGTTAATTTGGCTATTTCCGCATATTCCATCCATGACCTTGTACTGCCATTCTTCTTGTTGTTGTTTAGTTGTTTAGTCGTGTCCGACTCTTCGTGACCCCATGGACCAGAGCACGCCAGGCACTCCTGTCTTCCACTGCCTCCCGCAGTTTGGTCAAACTCATGCTGGTAGCTTTGAGAACACTATCCAACCATCTCGTCCTCTGTCATCCCCTTCTCCTTGTGCCCTCCATCTTTCCCAACATCAGGGTCTTTTCCAGGCAGTCTTCTCTTCTCATGAGGTGGCCAAAGTATTGGAGCCTCAGCTTCAGGATCTGTCCTTCCAGTGAGCACTCAGGGCTGATTTCCTTCAGAATGGATAGGTTTGATCTTCTTGCAGTCCATGGGACTCTCAAGAGTCTCCTCCAGCACCATAATTCAAAAGCATCAATTCTTTGGCGATTAGCCTTCTTTATGGTCCAGCTCTCACTTCCATACATCACTACTGGGAAAACCATAGCTTTAAATATACGGACCTTTGTTGTCCCTTTCATGGATCACTGCCTTGCCATGGCAAAGGGGCTTGAATAACTCAGAGAAGCTATGAACTATGCCGTGCAGGGCACCCAAGATGAACAGGTCATGGTGGAGAGTTTTGACCAAACGTGATCCACCTGGAGCAGGAACCGGCAAGCCACTCCAGTATCCCTGCTAAGAAAACTCCATGGACAAAGACAACAGGCCACTCTTCTACTGTTGGCAATTGTTGTTGTTTCCACACCTGAGCCAGCAGTAACCTCACTACTGTTGTTGCATATAGGAACAATTTCTGATCCTTCTTATCAATATCCTCTCCCACCATTCCCAACAAGAATGTCACCAGAGGTCTCTTCCTCTCTGCCTTATCCGGGGATTGAACCTGATATTCACTGCATGCAAAGCAGATACACTAAGCTACAGCCCTTCCCCACATGAACTAGTTTCATTCTAACCAGGGGAAAAGTAATATAGCTGTCTGCTCAGGTTTTCTTTACTTTTCATTACGATGACATTACAGGAGAGAGTGATATGTATGAGGTGATGTGACAGCTACAGGCTGTGTGTCTAAATGAGTGACGGGATTATAATGTCTGTTTATGAAGTTGGCAAGTGGTACAGAGCGCAGACATGAAAGCAAAGGCAAACTCTATGAGCCGCATACGTCTGTACCTAGACTGCGCTATCAGAAGTAATAAAAATAATAAGGCATCTCCTTCATATAGTTACTCCTTTATTTTTAGTCACAGAGCAGGAGACATATTTTTATCCTGCTGCTTACCTTTTTTTTTACTGTCCTGATTTAGTTAATGCCTGGATACATTTTAAAAAATCTTTTTATAGGTGTATATATTTACAAGTGCTTAGGGTGGAAAAATAAACCTTCTTTCAAGGGACATTGTTTTCCTTCTTTTCTGCTAACGTACTTGATACTTTCATTATATTACATACCCACTCCCCCCCCTTGCATAATTAGAAATATTTATTTAATTGCATTTTTGAATCCAACCAACACAGGGGTTAGTAATCTCTTGGGTCCACTGGCTTGAAACACTGTCAGGGACACCACACCAGACTGCAGTCAAGCACACACTGCAACCTATTATACTGGCAAAAGTAGACTTATTTTAGAAGGGGTGGGAGGAAGGGGACCTGGTGGGCACCAGGGAAGGGCTATGTGACCTTGTGTGCATTGGTGAGTCCTGTATTAGTATCTATAGCAGCGGTTCTCAACCTGTGGGTCCCCAGATGTTGTTGGACTACAACTCACATCATCCCTGAGCTCTGGCCTTGCTAGCTAGGGGTGATGGGAGCTGTAGTCCAACAACATCTGGGGACCCACAGGTTGAGAAAGGCTGATCTATAGCCTGCATGCATGGGCACCTGCCAAGACTCACAACCCAACAGGGGCCTCACCATTCAGATTGCCTGAACCTCTTCCTACTCCAAACCACTTCCACCTGCTTGTTCAGATGATCTCTCTCTTTGGCCCAGATGACCTGACCATGTGAACATTGGTGGTGGCAAGAAAGGGCGGCTGCAGCTATTGCTGCTGCTTCCTTCTCACTGCCACCAATGCTCACAGCAGAATCCCAACAGTGTACCACGAGGAGTCCCACAGAACCCAGAGCTCTTTCAGCACCTTGGAGAACTACCGGGCTCTTGCTGAGTTGGCTCCACAAGCAGTTGTCTCTGAGACCACCAAGTTCAGGCATAGCCAAACTTGGCCCTCCAGCTGTTTGGGGACTACAACTCCCATCATCCCTAGCTAACAGGACCAGTGGTCAGGGATGATGGGAATTGTAGTCCCCAAACAGCTGGAGGGCCAGTTTTGGCCAGGCCTGACCTATTTGCAAATGAAGCAAAGAGAAAACTGCAATTTTTAGTGGGTGGAGTAAGTTTTAGTGGTGTAGCCTTATTGGAGTTCACCGAATGGGTCTGCATTGCTCCGGGACAGGAAGAAGGAAGTCAAATGACACCGAGTTGGTCCAAAGAAAGAGTTTATTCTGCTCTCTGGATAGCAGAAGGCACTTGCAGGGTGAGTCCACAGCAAGTCCAAAGAAATGACAAGTTTCATGCAGTATATATACCCTCCAGGCACCCTCTCCCTCCTCCCCTAGGAGCCCAACCACGTCAGCCTATGTACGCAGGTTGACATCACATATGTTCCTGCTCTGGTACTCTCAACCTTCCTGTACTTATGACCATAAAAGGATCTTCCTCTTCCTACTCTTATCTTGGGAAGAGGTCATCATCTACGGGAACACGCTTTTGGCGTTTTCCCCGGACATCGGCCTGCGCGTATTTTGTGGTCAGCACATAAGATAAGGTACACACGCATCATCCCTGTTGTACTGGAACTTGGCAAGGTCACTCATTGCCGCCACGGACTGATAAGGGAGAGAGCTTTGTTCTTGTTATGGATTTGCTCAACGGCTCAAGTTTATGCAGTTTAGCTCAGGAAAAATAGGGATTTTGGTGCAGTTTAAAACTGCCTGCACAGTCAGTTTTTGGGCTTTGGGAAACCCATTCCTTCAGTGGGTGGAGCAGCAGAAGCCATCCGATGAAGAAGCCACCACCTCTTGGGAAAACTTGGATGTGGGCAATTCACTCACAAACTATTGGGTGAGAACGGCATTCTTTTAAAATCCATGGTAGTGATTGGTAGTGAATCCCATAAGTTGCTAAAGTGGAGTGGTGAGAAGCATTGCCCTCCTGGACTTTATAAGTCTGTGAATGACTACTAATCACAATGGCCATGTGCTACCTTTAGGATCAGAGGCAGTATGCAGAAAAATACCACCTGCCTGGGAGCAAACAATGAGTGTACTGTCACCCTCATTTCCTGCATGTGGGCTTCCTGGGAGCAGCTAGTTTGCCACTGTAAGAAACAGAATGGTCAGGTGGCTGATCTGTTCCAATGGAACTCTTCTGACGTTCTTAACTCAATTAACAGATATTCATAGAATCGTTCAGATGGAAGGAACAACGAGAGTCATCTGGTCCAACCCACAATGCAGGAATCTTTTGTCCAATGTGGGGCTTGAACCCACAACCCTGAGATTAAGACAGGCAGCCCTTTTTAGGGAAGCTTTTTATATTTGATGAATCATTGTATTTTAATATTCTGCTGGAAGCCACCCAGAGTATCTGGGGAAAGCAGCCAGATGGGTAGGGTATAAATAAATTATTATTATTATTATTATTATTATTATTATTATTATTATTATTATCTCTTGCTCTACCGACTGCCCCCAGCTGATTCTGAATTTGTTTCTCATATTATACAAGCAAGGAAAATATTTCCCTCTCCTTTGTTGTTAACTTTGATGAAACACTCTTATATCAGCTTCCACCCTCCCCAAGCCTCAACCTCTTTTGCTTTAGTTCTTCTTCTCTAGCCCCAACCAGACATTTCCTGCATGCCTATACTAAACAAGGGGTGGGGGAGAGAGGGACAGTGCCCAGCTGCCTTGCTCACCACCATCTGAGCTATCTGAAAGTATCTGAAAACTGAAGGGCCTCAGCTATGAATGCAGAATTTGCTGTACACACATCAATCCCCTTTTACAGATGTCCTACTGAAAACATGGATATCGAGTGGGCATGGTGCCTTCAGGATGGAGGAATGGTCTCATTTTACCCTCCATGTATTTAGATTATGCATGGAGAGAACCAAGTCCCTGGCACTTCTGAGATCCTGCGTCTGAGCAGTTTCCCATTATACATAGCTATCATCATCTTCAATTGTAGGACTTTATCCACAGCAGCAGGTCTGAGAATTGCTGCAATACTTCCTCCCTCTTCTACTGATTCTGCCTTTGTCATTATTTATTGGCTTTGTGTGAGCACACCAGCAATATGAAGTCATTATATAAAGCATACAATGGTTTTATAGTACAGTAAGATGGCCTGTAAAAGTGATATCATGTGCCGTCTGTTTATATTAAATGCTCTGAAGGCACAGTCTTGGTAAAACTGCAGTGCAGTACATTGCTTCAAATTACTAAAGAGGTTTTGTTGATGAAGAAGGACGGCAAGCTTGAGGATGTGATGGGCTTGGCTTTCCAACAAGCAAAAGGCACATTTCATACTATAATGCAGGCACAGGCAAACTCGGCCCTCCATATGTTTTGGGACTACAACTCCCATCATCCCTGACCACTGGTCCTGTTAGCTAGAGATGATGGGAGTTGTAGTCGCAAAACATATGGAGGGCCGAGTTTGCCTACGCCTGCTATAATAGCTGAAGCATAAGGGGGCAATAGCATCATAGGGATGGAGAATTTAGGCCTGGTTCCAACATTTCACAGTCCAGGCAAATTGGCCATTGTTACCTACCCTCAAATATTTCTCTAATGAAAACAGGGACATCCTAGGAAATGTGGGACATTCTGGGATCAAATCAGAAACCTCAATAGCTTCTGTAAATCCAGGACTGTCCCTAGAAAATAGGGACAGTTAGAGGGTCTGCAATGAGACTCTGGCCAGTCTATACCCCTCCCCCAGCCACACACCATACCCCTTCAGGGGAACATGCACCTTTTTGCCCATGCTCTGCACTATTCTTGAGTATTTCTGCCTGGCTGAAAGGTACACTTGAACTCTTATAATACTTCTTGCTTTCCTGGATAGATGGTAGAGGGTTTGTGTGCAGAAACTCGCCTGATGTACAAAGCAAAAAATTCACATTTGTTCCTCTGCCCATCTTTACCTTTGACTCCTCCTGGTCATGTGGCCCCTGGAAAATTATGTGGTCCTTGGGCTGAAAAATGTTCCCCACCCCATCTTACCCAATGGTAAGCAAACATGGTTAATGATTCGCATTGGGCCTTCTTGGCTGCAAGAGACCAATAAGGTTACCTATGACATAACTATGGTTCATTGGTTGAACTACTTGCAACTTTAGCAAATGGGGGAAAGAAGAAGTGAGCAGTATTCTGGTTACACTATGACAAGATGGAAAAGTGGCTTAGATATGACGGAAGCCATAAGACTGGCATGAGAAAACAGGAAAATTATAATAATAAAATAATAATATATTATTCTGGGCAGCTCCCCAAAAATATGATCAAACATCAAACATTAAAAACTTCCCTAAATAGGGCTGAGTTCTAATGTTTTCTAAAAGTCAGGTAGTTGTTTATTTCCTTGACATCTGATGGGAGGGCGGGCGCCACCACCGAGAAGGCCCTCTGCTTGGTTCCCTGTAACCTCACTTCTTGCAGGGAGGGAACCACCAGAAGGCCCTCGGAGCTGGACCTCAGTGTCCAGCCTGAACGATGGGAGTGGAGACACTCCTTCAGGTATACTGGGCCGAGGCTGTTTGAGCTACCGGTAGTTAATTTTGCCTACTGGTTCTCAAGAGTCTAGTAAATAGCCTTCCTAGAAAAGTTTCCATATACTGAAAATCTCTAGAAATTTTCTCTAGTAAAAAAGATTTTGCTGCATGGTCTGATCTCACATTGTTTACAAATAAGGAGGTATATGGACAGATGGTTTCTCCTGCCAATGCTGAAGTATGGGTTATGAAAATACAATCAACAAGATACAACTCATCCATGCCTTCTATTTTTTTTCATATTTTACTCTGGTTATATTTCTATTCATATGATGCACCCATGATTAAAGAAAAGAAAGGGAATTAAGATTAATGCTTTTGTTTGAGTCGCCTCGTATTCAATGTATTGGTATTACTGTGGTATTTTATTTTTCAAATACGGTACATAGAAGTATTTGTTAAAACTCAACAATATTCTGCTGTACTCGTGTTCCATGTCTGCATTTATGTTGCATAATGCTATTTTTGTTTTATTTTCTGGTATCTTCTCTCTTTTCTTTCTTATTTTGTCTTCTGTAATTTTTTCCTTTTCTTATAATTTTAAAACTTCTTCAGTAAAAATTTTATGGAAAAAGAAAACATGATAATTCCTCAGCAATGGGGCTTTATGTGGAAGTTCCGGCTAACCATTCAACTACACACACACACATACATATGCTACACTCAAGGAACATCACTTCCTTCAAATAGAAGATGAATGTTGCAACATTTTCAGACAAAGAACTAGTGCAGTTCTCTTGTGCTGTATCAGAGGGATCGTGAAAAGACTTAACAAGTCAATTAAATCACCAAGGGCCAAATTATGCAGAAAGAATAAATGGAGTGAAACTTCTCTTTATGTCAGCAAGAGTTTTGCTTGAACAAGAACTGCATACATTGCCCCATGCTCAGCCCATGAGGTATGCAGCACCCAAACATTATCGTGGTTTTATGGATTTGGTACATTGGCAACGCAAGAGAGGAGAAGAACCCAGCCCGTAAAATTTAGTGAATTTGAATGTGACTGCCTGGCTACATCTGATACACTTGATAAGATTCTTCATAGAAATATAGCCTTCTGGGCCTTCAGAGGCCTCACTGAAGATTAGTGCTTGAGATATGATTGACTTTTGTTTATGTTGTGGACACTGTTCTGAGCTTATCTTGCTCCAGGTTCAGAAGCTTAACTAGAGTAGATGTCCCCACGAAAGGTGGTGCCATATTACTTAAGAAATCATATATCTACTCAAAAATGAGTCCCACTGAGTCCTATGGTGGCCATTCCCAGTCAAGTGAGTATATGATTAGACCCTTTTAGTGCAATCCACTTAATTCAATGGGACTTGCTTCCAGGTAAATGTGTATGGGAATGCAGCCTTAGTCATATCTACCTTTGGATATGACGGAATGTTTATTTAGATACACACACACAGAGAGCATAACCTACACTAGTAAACACTCCTGTAGCACCTATTTACCAGGGTATGCCCCCATTTTCTGATACCAGTCCCATGAAAACCATGGTTTCTAATTTGTTGCAATTATGCCCTTTGGCTGACATTTGAGGATGCATTAAACAAAACAAATTAAAACAATTGTTTAAAAAGATAGTTAAAAAGACTCTTCTGAAAAACCTAAAAACTCCCTTAAAAGAATCAAGTCTCCAGAAAAAGTTATACGATCTAAGAAAGTCTTTAAAAGAATCCTTCCGAAAGGATATATACCGTATTTTTCACCCTATAGGACGCACTTTTCCCCCTCCAAAAATGAAGGGAAAATGTGTGTGCGTCCTATGGGGCGAATGCAGGCTTTCGCTGAAGCCTGGAGAGCGAGAGGGGTCGGTGCGCACCGACCCCTCTCGCTCTCCAGGCTTCGCGCAGCTCTCCGCAAGCGGTGGGAGCCCAGCGCTGGGCTCCCACGGCTCGCGGAGAGCTGCCTGTTCTGGGGGCTGGGGTCAGGGGAAGCTCGGGCTTCCCCCGCCCCAGCCCCGTGCCTGGGGGGGGGGATAATTTTTTTCCCTTTATTTCCCCCCCAAAAAACTAGGTGCACCTTATGGGCTGGTGCGTCCTATGGGGCAAAAAATACAGTACCTGATATCTGAAGAAGTGTGCAAGCACACGAAAGCTTATACTTAAAACTACTCAGTTGGTCTCTAAGGTGCTACATTATAATTTTAAAATTCTTTTGGAAGGATTTTTTAAAGGATTCTTATTCTTAATGAACCCTCATGGTTTTCCATTTCTTCTCTGACTACCTCCCATGTCCTTTGCTTGCCTCCAAAAATCAGTTGCGGTATTTAAATGACTCACTGGCACGACCTTCTTCTTTCTAAAAAAAACACCACCCCAATAAAGTGGTGTTCTAGTCAACTAAAATATTGCATTGGGCTGAAAGAGTCCATAAAAGCATTGAAGAGATTACACTCTACTGCACTTTGAACCACCTGCAGGCCATTCCTTCCACAAAAAACAACAGTGCCAGATTTTGACATCAATATTTCCTTGAACTATGGTGAAATCTCTACTGACAAAGAATCTCAATGGGTGAATGGAAGTAGAAGACTTTATTCTGGATGCATAGGTTTGTTATGATTTGAGGGGGAAATTCATATGTCAAGATGTCAGCATTGCCAGATGAATGTTAGAATAGAAGCAGATGAGTCTTCCAGACTGGATTTTGCACCTTTCTAGAAATTTGGGTTTTCCCTGTCTCTGTCATTTGTACCAATGCTTGCATACATCACAGAACAAGCATCACAGAGTCGCAGGAGGAGGAAAGAGGAACAAGGGTAACAGTTTTCTTATGGTATAGACCATCTTTTTCAACCCAAGGACCACATTCACTTTCAGAGACCACATGCCAGTGGTGGTTGGTGAAAACACATTAAAATGTGAACTAAATCAATTTGTTTCCCCTCCCTATGCCATCCCCCATACTGCCATGTGTCATGAACCTCCTATTTTAACACACACCCTCCAACATTCATTTGATGAAAATAGGGACATCCTATTCTATTATTATTATTATTATTATTATTATTATTATTATTATTATTACCCCGTCCATCAGACTGGGTTGGCCCAACCATTCTGGGAATCTTCCAACAAATATAAAAACGTAATAAAACATTCAACGTTAAAAAAAACCTTCCCTACACAGGGGATGACTTCAGATGTCTTCTAAAGGTTGTATAGTTACTTAACTCCTTGGCTCAGAGGTTGCATGACTCCATACCCCCCAACATTTCTCCAATGAAAATAGGGATGTCCTAAGGAAAAGCAGGACATTCCAGGATCAGACCAGAAACCTGGATGGCTTCTGTAAATCCAGGACTGTCCCTGGAAAATAGGGACACTTGGAGGGTCTGTTTACATTCCTGCAATGCTACTGATACAGCATCACTCAGATGGTTTGCAGTGGTGGTGGTAGTGAATTAAATGGTGGCTTATAGTCTGCAGCCAGCATTGGAGGTCACCTATCCAAGGACACTTTGCTTTGCCAAATCTGGAGGTAGTTATTAGTCCCACTGTGTTCAATGGGCCTTATTGTTGTTGTCTAATTGTTTAGTCGTGTCCAACTCTTCGTCACCCCATGGACCAGAGCACGCCAGGCACTTCTGTCTTCCACTGTCTCCTGCAGTTTGGTCAAACTCATGCTGGTAGCTTCGAGAACACTGTCCAACCATTTCGTCCTCTGTCGTCTCCTTCACCTTGTGCCCTCCATCTTTCCCAACATCAGGATCTTTTCCAGGGAGTCTTCTCTTCTCATGAGGTGGCCAAAGTATTGGAGCCTCAGCTTCACAATCTGTCCTTCTAGTGAGCACTCAGGGTTGATTTCCTTAAGAATGGATAGGTTTGTTCTTCTTGCAGTCCATGGGACTCTCAAGAGTCTCCTCCAGCACCATAATTCAAAAGCATCAATTCTTTGGCCTCAATGGGCCTTACTCCTAAATAAATGTGTGTAGGATTACAGCCTTATTTATGACTCAGTGTAGCAATGGAGCATCTATGTATCATGATAGCGAAACTACCATAGAAGCCATATCCCTTTACTTTACTGGGAGTCAATTGTGCAGTGCTAACAGTGTCAGCTCTTCTGCCTTTGTATCAGTGTCAGGTGATTTCTCACTGATGAGTTGTAGTGATTTTCTGACCTACTAACAGGCTCAAAGTGCAGAGCAGCTATCAGTCAATGTGTTTAAGTGCACAGCTACCATTAACTTTAAATGGGATATTACTCTTGGAATTACTTCCACAAATTAAATAACTCAAAGGCTTAGAGGAATAGTCTACACAGATCACTTAAAAACCTTAGAATTGCCATCATAGCTTGGTTTCTTTTAATCTCCCTTAAAGTTACACATTTCGAACCTGGCAAGTTCTGCTTAATGGAAATTGGTTCACACACACAAATACACACAAAGAGAATATTAACTTTTGAGTGTTTTAGGCCATAAATCCCTTTATATGCTTAACAGATTCCTTGAAGATTTACTAAGTATTTCTAAAAATACAGAAAAAAGATTATAAATTCATGTGTTTAATGTCTACCATAATGAAATTACTGAATTCATTTGTTTTCAGGTATAGGCTAAGGGGTTATTTTTCTTTCTTTTTCTTTCTTTCTTTTTCTTTTTCTTTCTTTCTTTCTTTCTTTTTTAAAATAATATTACTTTCAAAACTTACAAAAAAGAAAGAGAAGAAAGAAGACAAAAAGAAAAAAAAAACAAGAAAGGGAAAAAACAATACAATACAATATATAAACAATACAAAACACAACATTGACACATTGACCTAAACAAAACAAAACAAAAACAATTTAAAAACATACATCATACCATTTCAGTACTCTATCTTTCATACCCTTGTTTCATCGACCTCCTCTCACCTCCCTTTTAGTAATTGTTTCAGCAATTCCTTTCCATCTTTCTCTATTTTCTGTCATATAAATATCTTAACTTATTTTTACCCTTATTTTCCATTAATACTATAATGCTTATTTATGCTTAACTCCTTATAACATTTCTAGTAAAGCCATAAGATTTCATTCCAACATTTTTCTGACACTCAGTAATTTTACAATATTTCTATTTCTAAAAATAAACTTTAAACTTTTTCCAATCTTCTTCCACCATCTCGTCTCCCTGGTCTCGGATACTGTCAGTCATTCGTCAATTCCATATAGTCCATCAACCTGGTGATCTTCTGTCCGAGGCTCTTAACTCTTTTCCAAGTCCCTTCTGCAGGTATTCTTCATATTTATACATGCACTTTACTTTGTCTTCTACTGATCTTGTTCTTATTTTCCTTCCTTTGATACTGAAGAGCAGATCTCGGGGAAGCTCCAACCTAGCAATGCTTTTATTCCTTCTCGACAGGTCTACCAAATCTCCATGGTTAAATCTAAAATCCATAAGGTATTTCAGGACATGTTTCAAAATTCCTCCAAATCTAAAGGCCCCCACAGCTCCAATCGCCTCACGACCCAAGTCCAAATCCCAAAAGTCAGTAAATCCCTGCATGAAGGGATCTATCCAACTTTCCTTCTCCAGTCCAGGCAGGGCTCCGATCCTCAAAATCTGACTTTTTCTGTATTCAATCATAAAAGGCCTCAACTTATAGTCCTCAATTTGCCTCTGTAAGGCTGGGGCTCCCACTTGTATTACTTTAGGTTCAACAACAGCAACTTTCTCCTTCGCCTTCTTGACAATTTGCCCTATCAAAGTAGATTCCTGTATCAGATCCTGAATAATTTCTGTATTGATGTTCACTTTTTGTCCCAAATTAGTCACTTTTTGTCCCAAGTTAGTCACTTTTTGTCCCAAGTTATCAATTTTAGTAGTCATAACATCTGTCTTCTTATGGAGTTGTTCCAACGAGTGACTTATCTTGCATAATGCAATCACTAAAGCTTCTTCTGTCGACATTCTCAAATAGTCCAAAGTCAATCCCTGATTCTCACAGTCTCTTATCTTGCAGCTGGTTCCCCCAGCTCAACTCTTATAACAGTTTCAAAGGCTCCCTCTAGAGGGAAACAGTTTCTATTTGTGTCAATCCTTTTAAGCACAGTTCAAACAGTAAATATAGTTTCAATTTTCAGTTACTTTTCCTCCTTTTTAAATGCAGAAGAGGACAATGGAAACAATATATTTCTCTTATTTAGCTAACTGTCAAGATACGTTCTATTCACAGCCAATGAACTTCAAAACGTCAATCCTACTGGCAGCCCCTTTCCAGGTTCAGAGCGGTGGTGATTTAATTTTCATCACTCTCTCCTGCAGGCTTGCGCGATCCAAATTTTCCCCCCTCTTCTCCTGCTTCCAAGGGGGGTTTAATAGTTTTAATCGATGGAAGTTTAATCCTTTGCGGAAGACTTTCCAAGACCTTAGCTTGCAGCGTCTTTGCTTCAATCTATTTACAAAAGGGGAAGGCAGACTTCCTGTTTGAAACCTTCCCGTTTCGGTGCCAAATTAAGACATTTATAGATCCAATTTTCCGTTCTACTCACGGGTAGTTGTTTAAAATTGTATTGTCCACAGGAAAAAGTCAGCGCTCTCTGGCAATAGCAATGCGGCTTCACTCTGTGAAAGAAGCAATCAATTCGAAGCACCACGCCGCTCACCCCACGTCGCTCCAGATCCCCGAAACTTGGTCTCCCCGCGAGTAGGGGAGGCGCAAAAGATGCCAGCCGAATCCCAGGTTCACAGGCTTCTCCCGCCTGTGATTTTTAGTGGGTCTCCGCCTTCGCCGTGGCGGCCAGACCCTGTTTCCACAGAGTAAATTCCTCCCAATCAGAGGAATTCCGCCATTGCCAGAGGCGCTAACCCGGAAGTCTATTTTTCTTTCTTTCTTTCTTTCTTTCTTTCTTTCTTTCTTTCTTTCTTTTTATTTAATATCCCGTGCTTGCTCCCAAAGGAGCCTAGTAATTTGAAAAGAATATAAACACAACAGGTTGCATGCACTCAGAGCAGACACATTTAAATTAATGGGCATAAGTGAGCCATGTCCATTAATTCCAGTAGGTCTACTCTGAATACAAACATTGAACACAAATCAATAATCTGGTTCAATGTGCATGGGGTATGTTATTTTGCAAAATGTCACACCACCTGCCTATGAAGTGGATGTAGGCAGGGCCAGATTTAGGTTTGATGAGGCCCTAAAGTACTGAAGGTAATGGGGCCCTTTATATATCCAGCTGTCCTTTGTCAACAACAAATTGTCACTGGTTTTTTTTGTGTGTGTGTGTGTGTGTGTGTGTGTGTGTGTGTGTGTGTTGAATATACACTATATGGTAATTTATGGACCTAATGGGTATCTAAAGCCATTTGCACATGTTGCCATGCAACCAGTCCATGCAGAATGTAGGCACCCTATATATAGAAATGAGCAAACCAGGGATATTTTAGGGAGCAGGCTAGCAGGCGGGGCCCATGACTTACATCATAGAGCCTACACAACACAAAACACTGTTGCTGTATGTAGGTTTCATTTTATTTGTTTTTTATCTTACATTTTGGAAAAGTACATCCAGTTGTTGTTTTTCCTTGAATTTTTTGGGGGGCCCCCAAGAGAGTGGGGCCCTAAGCTATAGCTTGTTTAGCTTATACGTAAATCTGGCACTGGGTGTGGGGACAGCCAACTCCCACTGACTGGCTGCAGTGGTCCATAGGATTTCATTGTGATGCTATTTCTGAATTGATCATGTCACAGTAAAAGGACAATGAGAGCAAAAGAAGGATGCAGGATGCTTTGGATAAAGAAGAAGAAGAAGAAGAAGAAGAAGAAGAAGAAGAAGAAGAAGAAGAAGAAGAAGAACGATGCCTAAAAACTAGGTGCCAGGGAACATCAAGACAATACAAACATTCAGCCAGGTGAGCATTGCTCGGAGAGCTTTGGTGGCTACGTTGAATACACTAATTATGGAGCACATGTCAAAATTAAATAATGCTCAACACAGGTCTACTCCCAAATCGGATGCATGCGTGAAAAAGATAATGTCATCTGGAAACAGATAGTGGTAATGACCTGAAATAAATGAGCCGTCTACTTACAGTAGCTGCAGTGGTGCAATGAAGGGAACGGAAAGGTGAGATGGCTTTCTTCTGTAATAGTAACATGGTGTTTGTGGCATTAAACAACAATAATGTTTCCCCTTTGAATGTATATTTGAACTGCTGTGTGATTGTGTCTAACAGAGTGAGTTACAAATAAGGAAGTCCCAGATTCAAATTGCGCATTTGCCACCAAATAACCTTTGGCCAAATAACCTTTTTCTCTCATTCTCAGGCCTCTGCTCCCATCTTCAGTATGGGATTAATTTTGCCTTATAGACTTTTTTTTGTGAGAAACAGGAGGATACCCTTGTATGTGGAGAAGTTTCAACACTCCTAAGTGCTAAATAAATACTAAGTATCATTATTATCAAGAAGACAAAATAGAATGTCTTTTTTAAGAACAGCAGCCCAAATTAATGCCATCTGTAGTTGAAGTGATTATAAAAATAGATTAATTTGCCTATTATTTTTGCTTTTTATTATTATTTAAGAAATCGTGATAGATTGATTCGATTGTAGATTAAGCCATAGTTTTATTGGACAGTAAGGAAACTTTTACGGGATTCTTGCCCACAGTAGTAGTTATGATGGTCATCTGAACTGAATTTGCCCATTCCCATCCATTTTAGTTCACTGATGCCCAGGATGTCAATATTTATTCTTGCCATCTCATTTTTGACCACATCCAACTTACCAAGGTTCATGGTTCTTACATTCCAGGTTCCTATGCAATATTTTTCTTTACAGCATTGGACTTTCCTTTCACTTCCAGGCATATCCGCAACTGAGCGACCTTTCGGCTTTGGCCCAGCCGCTTCATCAGCTCTGAATCTACTTGTACTTGTCCTCTGCTCTTCCTCAACAACAACAACAAAGGAAACTAATTTTTCTTTGAAGGTTCAGGTATTGGCAGGTGACCAGACTCAATGGGCTAATACTGCTATTTGTTCTTCCGTTTCAATATTGTTTTGTGAAACTCCTTTTTGCTGGATGGGCTTAAATTTGGCCCTGAATCATGTTGGAACCTATGCTGTGCCAGACTGCTGGTCCATCAAGTTCAGTAGCATCTACACTGTCAGGGAATGGTCTGAATCTGAAGATTGAGGAGTGCAGTCACAGACAGATCAGCTTCTCTCAGAAGAGGAGGGGGAGTATTTGTCAGGAGTTCAGCCTACACTTGAGTAGGACCCTGGCAGAGATACATGCCTGACTGGCATGTTCCCTCCCTCCTGGTTGATTGTTCAGGAGCTTCATAAGCTTTCATCTGCATGAACATCACAGCGACCAATGCCAAGTGACACTGGCACACTTAGGGATCCGCAGAGTTTGTGCATTTCGGGTGACAGACCTCAGCAACTCAGCATTTTGGCTAATCTACTTTATTTACGTATAAACACACATGTAGCACTGCAACATGTCTCTCTCTCTCTCTAGCATCAGACAGCAAAGAGAAAAAGACAAAGGACAATAGTCCCACTTCACGGAACACAGTAACACAAACATCCTGTCTCTGTCACTTCCCACTCTGTGGAGTCAAAACACATACCGTCGTGTGAAAGACAAAAATCCCATGACTGCAATCACAGAGCAGGAATTCTAACAGTATTCCCCCACCCCCACCCCCGCCTCCAGCATTTTCAGAAGCAGAGAAACAGGCAGACACAGACACAGAAGCTGAACAGATTAGGGACGAGCTACCCAGCTATGAGATAATGACAAGAGATCCAGAAGGGAGGGGGCAGTTGGGAGACACATCAATTGAGAATGTGGGGGAACCGCTTCTCCACGGACTCGGAGGTCCAAACATATCAGAGAGCAAAGGAGGCAGAGGGGGGAGGAACTTCCCATTGGTGCACTCCTTTCTGTGGAAATAGGACGTTGGATTCAGAGTAAACAACTGCCCTCCTTGCGGAGAGCTGTGTATTTTGTGACTGCAACATGAAACTGTAATAAAAGGACTACAGATCTATCAACTGCTCGTTAATTCTTATCTGTGAAGTTACCGAAGGGAGGGGAGGACTCTCCGAGCTTGACATACACTGTACATGTGGAAAACCTGTGCCCCCCCCCCCCAGATCATCATCCCATCATCATAAACTCCCATCATTCCTGATCATTGGTGATGCTGTCTGGGTGTCAGGTGTGCGTGCAGGAACCAGGCCCTGTGACCAATAGGAATTTTCAGGACTAGGGCCTTCCTGAGTTTGTTCTGAAGAGGCAAGGCATGGCCACACAGGTGAGGCTGATTGGTAACTCACAGCACCTGGTGGCAAGAGCTGGGAAGCGTTATAAGGTCAGCATTTCCCTTTGGCTCTTTGCCACAGCAACACGCTTCCTGATCCTTGAACCTCAGCTTTTTGACTTCCTGCTTCTTGATCCTCAGACCCTTGGCTTCCTGACTCCCAGCTCTCGGACTCTCGGACTCTTGGCTCCTGACTCCTGGCTTCTGGACCCCTGGTCCTGCTCCCATGCCGCCATCTTGCCCCCAGTCCTGATGTCCCCTGCCAGGACTTTGATCACCTGTGAACTGGACTGTGACACTGGGGATGATGGGTGTTAAGAGTCCAACAATACCTGGAGGTCCAAAGGTTCCCCACCATTGGCCTATTCTGACAGCTGGCTGGGGAGGAGCCTTAGGGAGAAGTAGGAGGGCCAGATCCTCAGTCCTGGCAACTGCTTCATCAGGCCAGTCCTGCCCGTGGAGTTCTGTGTTGTGTTTGTCTCTCTGAACAAAGAATCAACCTTACCGCTCTTCTCTGAATTTCTGTGCTGAACCAACCTTGACACTGGGTGATGGTTACTACTACATGGATTTTGCATTCTACTTGAGCTACAGCCATTGCTTTGTCTGCTAGCAAGGAGTTTGTCGGCGTAGCAAAATGGCAGTTCTTACAAACAGAAGCCTTGCATCTTTCAACGGTAATCGCAATTGCACTTTCAAATAAGTCTCAGTGTCTCTATCCATGCTCTCCCTTTTGCTGAAAAGGTGACACGTCCTTTTGAAAACCCACTTTCTCTAGTGGGTGTCAAGTAATTGGTTTCTTTCCATGTCAACCTTTTAACCAGAGGCTGCAAAAGGTTTAGGGCACTGTGAAATCATCAAGGCAATTGAACCTGCGTGTTTCACACTGAGAATTAGCATTGTTAGGTGAAGCTATGGCAGATAACATCACCAGCCTTGAGAAATTTTTTTTATTGTGAAATGGTTTCCTTATCAGTGAGGTTAATGAAGATGTCAGCAAGTGGGACGGTTCCCCCCGCCCCTGCCCCAATTGGAATTGCTTTCACCTCCAATCCAACTTGGAAAAGGTGTTAATCAGTACATTAATCTTATCAGCAGCTGAGGAACTGGCTTTGGAAATGTCCGTTTCTGTTTTTCATTAGGAGGAAAAAACCTCCAGAAGATAATTATTCTTAAAATCTATATGACCAATATTACCATGTCTCTTCCCTTTGCTTTTAGTGAAAACTTTTTTGCAAAATGGAGACATGGATAGATGGACTCTGGAGGGCAGATAGAAGACAGTAGCATGAGCAGTACAATCTTCAGCTTACTTTCTTGCACACATCAGCATATGTTGGGATATCCACATGTTGACAAGGGATGGCTCTCAGTATGGACATCGATCCATGCCCAAAGATACCCACTTCTTATTAGGAAGCAATGATGGCCACCAACTTGGAATGCCTTTTAAGGAGGATTCATGGTGGATAAGGCTATCTATGGCTGCGTCTCGAGGCCCCAAGACCCACCCCTGAAAATAAATACACACAGACACTTATATTAGTTTAAGTTTTGGGGCAAATTTTGGCCACAACTTTACTGAAATACAATCACATGAGCAGGATTGGCTTGGGCATTGACTCCCCACTATAACTGACTCTACCTCTCAGGATGATTGTCCAGTGGGTAAACCAAACGAGGGAACAAGGCCAATGAGGACCAACCTAAGCTCACCCCGGGGTTCCTGTGGTCCTGGCATGGCCCTAGCCCCTCAAGCGGGCTTCAGACGAGATCCAGGACCCCCAGATTCCTTTAATGGAATACCCAATTCCTGGAGGGGCAGGTGATGGCCGCACCTCCCCTTCCCACAATCCAACTAAGCCAGTGCCTAACCGCCACCTTACAAGTTGTGACGATTTGCTAAGTGGGAGGCAAAAACCAAATGGCTAAAGCCAATCTGCCAAATGGAAAAAAATTCCTACCCAGCCTCTGTTCCAAAACAGGTGACCCAAACTAAAGCAAGGCCAAGCGACTCTACCTAAAACTAGGGAGGGTGGCAGGGTGTTCGGCAGTGTGAAGCAAGTGCCCCTGCTTGTATCATGCTGCCATTTTCAAGGCCCTGGGATCATGTCACCTACTGGCTATTGGCTAAAACTGTCTGGCATGATCCCAGGGGAATGGCCAGGACCTCCTACTCCCCCCCCCATTTTAACCCTATAGGGTAAGCTCCTGGTCCCAAGCACAACCAGGACCCTCTGTTATGAGGATCCCATTTACTAGCCACAATGGCTATGTTCTGTTGAAGGCAGTGTGCCTCTGGGTGCTGGTTCCTAGGAATCAAAAGAGGGGAGAAGGCTGTTACGCTGAAGACCTGCTCATGGGCTTCCCATAGGTACAGTATCTGGTTAGCCACTGTGAGAACAGTGGACTAGATAAGCCATTGGCCTAATCCAGCAGGACTCTTCTTATGGTTTGATGTTGAAAAGGTTTGTACAGGGAGTGACTTTCCATTTTCCCAGATCAGTACCATCTGTATTGCACAGCACGTTTCCAAGCACATTCAAAGTGTTGCTGCTGACCTTTAAAGCCATAAACTGCTTTGGCCCTGTATACCTGAAGGAGCATCTCCACCCCTATCGTTCAGCCCGGACACTGAGGTCCAGTGCTGAGTGCCTTCTGGTGGTTTCCTCATTGCGAGAAGTGAGGTTACAGGGAACCAGGTGGGTGGTAGTCACACCTGCCCTGTGGAAGGCCCTCCCATCTGATGTCAAGGTGATAAACAACTACACAACTTTTAGAAGACATCTGAAGGCAGCCCTGTATAGGGAAGTTTTTATTGTTTGACGTTTCACTGTGCTTAATGAGAGCCAGTGTGGTGTAGTGGTTAAGAGTCTCGTAATCTGGTGAACCGGGTTCGCTTCCCCACTCCTTCACATGCAGCTGCTGGGTGATCTTGGGTTAGTCACGCTTCTCTGAAGTCTCTCAGCCCCACTCACCTCACAGAGTGTTTGTTGTGGGGGAGGAAGGGAAAGGAGAATGTTAGCCGCTTTGAGACTTCTTCAGGTTGTAATAAAGTGGGATATCAATTCCAAACTCCTTCTCCTCCTCCTCTTCTTTTAATTTGTTAGAAGTCACCCAGAGTGGCTGGTGCAACCCAGTCAGATGGGTGGCATATTGATTATCACCATCATCATCATCTGGGACTGCAAATAGTGGTGGAGAGAGTGAGAGAGAAGCATGCCTTTCTTCTGGGATGCTTCATTGACCATTAAAGAAAGAAAGCCACATTGATTTAATAGACCACACATGTTGCAGTCAATCCCAGTCAACTATTTTAACCATCCAAGACAAACATGGATTGAATGCTCTATAGAACTGGACCTAAATTTAAATCATGTACCAATATTCCCCCCCCCCAAAAAAAACATGTGATGTATATATATCCATGATGTCATCCGACCATGATATTATATACGTTATATAGGAAATAATTTTCATTTCAGGCTGCTTCCCACATGCATGGTATACATAGGATCATGCTTACCAAGCGTTCTGCGTTCATTTTGTGATCTTGTTGCACAGTTAATTTCCCATACACACTGAAATGAAAAAACAACTAGCACCATAGCTTTACGGTGCAGAAATGAAATGTAAGAGTCATTATTAAAACATACAACCTTTTATATCACATTTTATCTATCCCGGCTGATGATCTGAGTAGAAATGCCCATGCTTGACCTTGATGACTTCATGCTTTAGAAGGTATTGTGAGCCAGGCAGATGGTATTTCAAATGCAGTTTCCCCAAAGGGAAAGGCTCGCCATCTGACATTATATACTTCGTAAGTTTGTCTGAATAAATGAACTTTTCGATTTCCACCTACAGTTTCAGCCATTCACCTTCTGGAATTTCATA
The DNA here is from genome assembly GCF_964252035.2 of Podarcis erhardii. Lineage (NCBI taxonomy): Eukaryota > Metazoa > Chordata > Lepidosauria > Squamata > Lacertidae > Podarcis > Podarcis erhardii. The sequence goes on along the minus strand of NC_138515.1, from coordinate 15,073,544 downwards.
CTTCTCATTTTAGATAGCCCCATCCAATTGATACATGGCTAGGGTGGTACTACTGAAGCTATGTTACCTATGTAATCAAAAGCGCATTTCACAGCTCTACCGTCCAACTCTACAGCACAGTTTCCAGAGCATGGCCCTCAGGTCTTCTAGACAAACTCATTGTGGTTGCATTTGTTAGGATCTGTATATGTTTCAGATAGTGCTGTTTTTTGTAGAGCTTCTAGCATCATTCTCTTCAGTCAGTAGAAGAACAGAGTAAGGGATTGTATCCAATGCATTATGTGCATGCACAGAACAGCTTACTGATTACACAACAGCACTTCAATTTCCACCCCTTCCTTGAAGCCCTCTATGCTCCTTCAAAGTGTGCACTGCAGGGTTTGAAGACCCTTCAGAGTGGTTTTGGTGGGATTCACATGAGGAGGATGAGATGTGAAGAGGACCCCCACTTGCACAACACTCGATTCCACACTAATGCTTTAGTGCAGGCATCCCCAACCTCTGGCCCTTTAGATGTTTTGGACTACGATTCCCATAATCCCCGACCACTGGTCCTGTTAGCTAGGGATCATGGGAGTTGTAGGCCAAAACATCTGAAGGGCTGCAGGTTGGGGATGCCTGTTTTAGTGCATTGATCAGTAGGGTCTAATTTTCACTGACAAGGCTGCAAATTAAGGACACACTTATTTTGGTGCTTGTTATGTTTCTGCTTTGTTATTAGAGATAATAATACAAAAGCAAATATTAAAGATGGCCTTTCTTTCTAGCAACAGTAGCTCCTTCAGTATGTTAATATATTGATGTGTCAAAAGCACTGGTATTAACATTTGGGTAACATACAAGTCTATTTACGTGTACTCAATTATTTGCAATCAATTCATTGGCTATATTGATTCATCAATTGGGCTAGTGTTTTGTTTCTGCCTGCAATAACAATAGCCAGGGATAGATTGGGTCGACTGCTCTGCACATATCTACCTGGCAACGTGAAAAAGTGAGGCAAGTCTAAGATGATGTTTTAAAAAGGAAGAGTGGAAGTGAGAAATGCAGGAACTGAGTTAAGTTAAAAACCATCAAGGGGGACACAAACCAATCAACTGGACTAGGGCTCTTTTTTCAGCTGGAACTCTCCAGAGCTCAGTCCCAGCACCTCTTAGGTGGGCACCCTTGTCATTCGAAGAGAATGAGGGTGGTGTTCATTGTGAGTTCTGGCACCTCTTTTTCTAGAAAAATAGCACTGACTGGGACGTATCAAGCCAACACAATTCTTCATTCTTTGTTCCCTTTTTTATTTTCTAGATCACAAATCTAAGCCGATATCACATTGAAAGATTAAAGAATGAAAAAGAAAAAAGAATTAAATTGAGTCCAATATTTTCAACAAGTAAGCTGTAAGAAAGAGAGAAAATAGTATTGAAATAGAAGGAAGCTGATAATTAAAGATCCCACACACCCCCCTTCCTGGGGAACAGAAGCCAAATAATTAAGGAGAAATACAACTCACTACTAATCTCTCACCTGCAATGAACAGGGCACAATATCCTGACATAACCTTCAAGGATGAAGCTTTTAGGCTGCAATCCTGTGGTCATTTTACTTGGGTGTAATCCCCATTTAACACACTAGGACTCACATGTGAGTAAGCAAGCATTGGGTAGCACTGTTAATTAACATGGTTGGGGATCAAAGCTGAATGGGACTTCCTTGTGAGTTAACAGAAAGATCTCAGCCATAGGGAAGAAGGTCACTGCTGGTTAATATAGTGCTATATTAAATGCTCCGTGAAACCTCCTTTTTAATTCCACTGCCAGCTAATAATGGAAAAGCAATGCCTCAGCAGCACTAAAGGGCAATGCATCCACTGCCAAGAGGGCGTTCAGTCAAAGGAGACTGTGAAGAACAATACTGAGAGCATCCTATGAAATCCTAGAAATGAAAGTGCATTATAAGATCACATTGACATCTAAATGAACTAAAGGCCATGAAATAGAACTACCAATGCTTTAAAGTTTTGTTTTCCCCTGCTAAGTGAGGCACAGCTGAAGACTAAAAATGGAACATGTAGCCAGTAAGATAATGGACTCTCTATTTGAGTTTCATAAGGCTAGGGATGTGCTTCAGTCTTGATTCTTCTTTAAGTGGTTTCTAATCAGGTTTCATAAACTCTGGTCCATTTCTTGCTCTCAGTTACATCATGACTGATGACAAAAAGGAGTTATTAAGGAGTAATTAAGAGTGCAGTCTGGACATGCCTTTTTCTGTATGGTTAAGGGAACAGAGTTCTAGGATAGCATGACCAGTTGGGCTGCACTGGGCACCGACACCACAATGAGTGCAAGAAACAGTGGGGGCACAGAATTTTAGAATCACATAGAGCACTGCTGAAATTTGAGAGCCCCAAGGCCACCACTGAATGGAGTGGTGTGTTTGGAGGTTTCCAAGGTAGTTGGCTTGTTTTCCCAGTTTCTGGAACATTTTTAGTCTGGCTTGCCTGCCAAATTTGTATCCTGGTCCTCTTCCAAAGCACTCAGGGGTGGCATGCTTTTGGTTATCTTATTCTTTTGGCAATCCTGTTGCTATCCCAGTTTATCCTTACAAGAATCTTGTTTGGCTGAGACATAAGAATGCTCTGTTTAATCCACTGGGGAAGCATTGGCAGGCCAGATGGAGAAGGGGGAGTGAATTGTGGGAACCTGGACTCTGACTCCGGCTCTTATGGAAAGGGGAACAGGAACCCTGACTGTGACCTCTGACTCACACCCTCCACCCAGGATACGAATTCTAACATAACCTTTCTGTTACTATTGCTCAGGCTTGCCCAACCCTGGATTAGCCACATGGGTGATCTCACCCAATCGGAGATGGGAGAACAGTATGAAATACCATATAGATGGCTTGATTTGGTCAACATTTGATTTGGTCTAGAAATATCACAGAGGGTAATGTAATGAACAGGTAACATATGTGGCGATGTGGAAATAGCTGGAAGCAGGAGGTGTTTTTTGTGCTCCTGGAAATATTAATGAAAAACCAAATTCCTGCCAATACAGTGATCACCTCTCTCATTGCATAGAGGAACAAAAAGGCTGGGCATTTATATACTCTTTACCCAGCAATGTCCAACCGGTCGACCGCGATCGGCAGGTAGATTGCCTGTGTGACCCTGGTAGATTGTGTGGGATCATGGTCAATCACAGGCAAATAATGTCGCTGCTTCCTGCCCCCAGCAATCAGTCCCTTCATCATCATCAGTGAACGTTTTGGAACGCTTAAAGCGGAACAAATGTTTGCTGTAGCACTGCGTGCAGTTATCTGTGAGCATTTTTTTGGCATCCCCCCCCCAAAACCCCCTCTGATCAACACTCCCCCCCCAAAAAAAAATGCTCAACAACTCTGGGCAATCCCCCCTAAAAATGCACACTCCTCTTCCCTTCAATGGCAATGGGTTGATCACTGCCAGTTATTTTATACTGGGAGTAGATCGCAGTCTTTTGGGACTTGGACGTGCCTGCTCTTTACCCATCATGAATCTCACAGAAATTCTTACAACAATCTGTTGTCGTTGTTGATTTGAGAGGGTGGGGAAATGCTCTGACTGGAGAGCGGGGGAATAGCCAGGGTGGAAGTTCCTCGCTAAAAACTTCACAGCTCAGCTTTTGTTCTTTGTGTCTACCACTACATTCCTCTAGCAGAAGGAGCAGGCAAGTGCTCTTCCCTTGTGAAATGAACGTGTATGAGTGCCTGATCTTCCCCTATTGCTGCGGCGGATGAGCAGACGTTGGGCAATCTGTTTGAAATGAGCAACTGTGTCTGTTTCCATGGTTGCTCGGCTCTTAATGCGGAACGCTACAAAGCCACAATAAAAAGGGAGAGTTACACTGTTCTGCCCGACGGCCATTTGTTTGTTTGTGTATTATTATTTTTTAAAGTGTCTGTTCCAGCCTTGCAATGCCAAGATGGTTCACAATAATAAGCAATAATAGTAATAATTAGTAATTTGAATATACTGATGGCATTTAAATAAACAGGGCAACATTTAAAACACCATGGGTGGGATTGACCTAAGGATGCCCTGTATGCTCTTGCCCCATGATATTGGCTTGGCGGGCAGGGGTCGGGAGATCTGGCCTTTAGGAGTTTTCCCAAACCACACTCCCTTCCCAGGCCACACTCCTTTTAAAAGGATTTCTCCTTTAAAATATGCATGGAAATAGGATGGACAGGATTTTAATAGGACCATCTCCGGAGAGCGGGGGAATAGCCAGGGTGACTGGGATTATTGTCTACATTACAGCCACGGTTTTCTTTAGGACTAAGCCAGGAATGCCAGACTTAGTATTTCTCCAGTCTGGTTTTACTCCATGTTAAAAAGAAGAAGCAGTGTTAGGGTGGGATTGCCGTTATAATCAAGGCTTCAAGGAACCATTCTCTAGGAAAAGTACCCTACAGATCATTACATGGGTTTTCCTAGGTCGTGCTGTCCCCAGATGAACAGACAGGAGAGTCTGGAGTCAAGCCTGATGTGACCTGCCACCTGCCTCAGATTATTTCTTTTTTAAAAAAATATATATTTTATTAAAGTTTTTAAACATAAATGCAAAGATAGAAAACAGTATAACATATATCATAACATACTTTCGTAACTTCTTTGGACTCCCTCACATCTCCCGCTCCCATTTGCATCATTGTCAATTCTTGCCTGCAATTTATCATCTTGTTTACAATCTTGTGTCACATTCATTTAACTCTAATCTGTTAATTCTCCAATAGGTTTATAATTTCCCCTCAAATTTACTTGTCATCTTAATTCCTTCTATTTTAGTGGTGCACAATTATTTATGATCTAGCATCCTTTCTTAACATTCAACCAAATTACAATGTTTTTTTAAATAAATCTTAAATTTCTTCCAGTCTTCTTCAGCCCTCTCCTCTCCCAGGTCTCGGATTCTGCCAGTCATCTCGGCCAGTTCCATATAGCCCATCAGTTGCATCTGCCACTCTTCCAGTGTGGGAAGATCTTGAGTTTTCCAGTTCTTAGCGATGAGTATCCTTGCTGCCGTTGTTGCGTACATATAAAATGTTTGGTCCTTCTTTAACACCTTCGGGCCGACAATACCCAGGAGGAAGGCCTCTGGTTTCTTGGTGAAGGTATACTTAAATACCTTTTTCAGCTCATTATATATCATTATATATCTGCCACCTCAGATTATTTCATTGACTTCTGCAAGGGTAGAAGTCTGTGTAAAAAAAACATTAAACGAAGTCACTCACGGACTTTGGGGGTTGGGTTTTTTTTTTCAAAATTAAATGCAGCCTTTAATCTGCTGTTACTGTTTGCAATTCAGTTGTTCAGTTACACGAATCCTCATCTGTTCAGTTCAGTTACACGAGTTAGGAAAACCAGTTTTTTTTTACTTTTTTGAGGGAAAGTATCCAACACTACCCCTGGATTCATATCTGAATGTACTTTCAGGAACCAGAGGCAACCCCCCCCCCCCCCGTTTTTGAGCCACAAACCCTTGTTATAACAAAAGACAGGGGGAAATAAAACCAGGGTTGGAAATCCTTGGGGCAGGATAAGAGGCGAATGCAGTTGATGGATACTGTTAAGGAAGCTAACTGCTTGCATTTTATTTATTTATTTGACACCTTTATTATTTGCATTATCCTCTGAGATTACCAAAGCATAAGATATAAAAAGCCCAGATTTTATCTAACACCTGTAAACCTGTTTTGAAAAATCACAAAGAATAAAGTCCACTTTCATTAACGAAGTAGAAATGCATAGCCTTCATCATACAGTCATACAAAACACAGACATGTTTATAACACTGTACAAACAATAACAATGAGGAAAGCAAGGCATCCCTAATGTTATAGCTGGTGCACAGCACCAAAAATATTGTGAGGAGTTTGTGAGGAGTAGACTCCATGCCTGAGACCATTCTAATTCCTGGATCTAAAGGTAAAGGTAAAGGGACCCCTGACCATTAGGTCCAGTCGTAGCCGACTCTGGGGTTACCATGCTCATCTCGCTTTACTGGCCAAGGGAGCCGGTGTATAGCTTCTAGGTCATTTGGCCAGCATGACTGATCTGCTTCTGGCGAACCACAGCAGTGCACAGAAACATCGCTTACCTTCCCGTCAGAGTGGTACCTATTTATTTACTTGCACTTTGAAGTGCTTTCGAACTGCTAGGTGGGCAGAAGCTGGGACAGAGCAACGGGAACTCACCCAGTCGCGGGGATTCAAACTGCTGACCTTCTGATCGGCAAGCCCAAGAGGCTTTGTGGTTTAACCCACAGTGCCACCTCCTAATTCCTGGATCTAGCAAGTTCTAAAATCTAGCCATGCAATATTGCTACTAATGGCCTTCTAAGTATGAGGCAGTAAGGTAACAAAGGTCGTGGCTTTGTGCCATATAGCAAATGGGTGGGTTCCCTCTCTCAGTTGGCTGCTAGTTAGAAAGACAAACTCCATATTTGAAAGTAGAGTTATATGAGCTAGAAGCTAGAAGCTGGCAGGCTGAAGGCTGGGAGACAGAGCCATGCCTGATTTCAGTCGAAATCCAAGGCTGTGGCTATGGAAGAAGCAGAACCCTCTTGGGGTTTTGAGGCTGTGAACCCCTTCATCATGGGCTCAGGTTGTGTATATATGAGTGTCAGAGCTGCCCTAGGTCCCAGCTCACAAAGAACCAATGCCAGTTCTTGTTATATACAAAAGTCTTTATTGAAGTTCAGTTTCGATTTCAAAGCCGCGGCGCGCAGCTCTACGTCTTGAACTCTAGACCGCTGAAGCTCCGTCTGAATCTCCTCCCCCCAGGCACCAGTTTAAGACTCTAGCCCTGCTCCACCTCTTCCTTTGCTCTTTCCTCCTCTCGGTCCGCCTGTCCGCTGGGGTCTTGTCCTTTCTGGACTCTTCTGACGCTGACTCCCCTGAGTCTTCCCCCTGCCTCCGGCGGGTTTTAGGACCTGGTTCCCAATCCGGGCCTTCTGCTGTGCCGCGCGCCTGTACATTTGAACTTGGCGCCCGCGCCCAGCCAACAACCTTCCTCCTGACCGTTACACTGCTCCTGTCACTGCTTCCCCCTTCGGGGGGGGGGCTAGCTGGGCCTGACCTCCCTTCCATTCCCTCACACTCCAACAGAGGCATGGTCAGCCCTGACTCATCTTCTCTCCCCGCTGGAGGAGACGCTGGCCCTGATGCATGGGACTCTTCCCCCCCACTAGGCTCTGGTGGGGGAGCTGGCCCTGATCTCTCGCTGCTGCTTTGGGAGTCCCCGCTGGCCCCTTGCTTCTGGTGCGTCCCCCCTGGGACCCCCCTTGCCCTGGCCATTGGCGCCCCCTTCTGGGAATCTTCTGATTCGCTGGAGAGGCTCATGGAATCTCTCAGGCCACTGTTATATTCCCCTACGCTGCCCTCCAATTCTTCCCCTTCACTCTCCATTTCCTCTCTCCCCTGTGCCTCTGCTCCTGAGCCCCTGACATCCCCCCCCTCGAAGCCCCCCTTCCCCCTCCCCCTCTTCGGGTGCGGGTTCCGGGTGCTCCAGTGCTGTGGGGGTGAGTGTGGGATACAGTTCTTCCCCCCTGGTGTGCAGCCGGCCAGCTGGATCCGGCCAGTCTGTAATGGGCTGGTCGACGTCGATCTCCTCTGCTTCCATCTCTCTGCAGCTGTGCTCGAACCCAGGATCCTCCCCCAACACGTCCATGTCCGTCTCTCCCCCTGTTGCCTCAGGGGGTGCTGCCTGTAAGGGCCCCCTCAACAGTTCCCTGCTCCACCCCACCTCCGGTTGATCGTCCCACCAATAAGAGCGGTCTGTGACCGACCCTGAGAGTAATCCCTCTGGGGAGCTCGTTTCTGGCGCCTTTTCCTCAGCTGAAGAGAACTCCTGGAACATGCTGGCTGAAAGTGTGGGTGTGAAAAGATATTCGTCAAAATAATCTGACGGCATGGGTCTGTGGGGGAAGAGTGCATGGAACTCGTCCTTGAGGTAGTGCTCCTCCACAGCATAGTACGGCACCCACCTATTGGCGCTGGCCGGGGTACCTTCCCTGGCGAGGAGATATTCAACCCCCTCTTCCCCCCATCTCGAGTCTAAAATCTCCGTGGCCTCGTTGACTGGCGCCGCCTTCGGCGACCCCCCCTTCGTTGGCGATTCACTGAGTGGGTCTGGTGCGTTCCCTGGCGCCTGAAACCTGTGGGGTTCCTTGTAGGGTGTGAGCACTGATCTATTAAAGACCGGGTGCATTCTGGAACCCTCTGGGAGTGTCAACCGGAAGGCCACTGGATTGATTTGTGCTTCAACTTGGTAAGGCCCTAGCTGCTTGTGTCCGAGCTTTTTCTTAGCTAATGTTCTGGCCGGCACTGCCTGGGCTGCTAACCAGACCCGGTCCCCCACCTGGATGTCTTCCCCAACCCTCCTGTGTCTGTCTGCCTGCATTTTGTAGGCGTGTTTTGCTAGCTCCAAGTGCCTTCGGAGTTGCTCATGGACCTCCTGTAACTCCGCTGCCAAGGCCTCTGCTCCCTGTGGCTCCCCCTCCCCCACTCTCTCTAATCCCAGGAAGGTTCTGGGATGTCGCCCATTGTTGGCGAAGAACGGTGTCACCCCCATAGACACGTGCTTCGTGTTGTTGTAGGCAAACTCGGCCAGCGGTAGGTAGTCCACCCAGGTCGAGGGCTGTTGATTCGCGTAGCATCTCAGGTACTGCTGCATGATGGCGTTGACCCTCTCCGCTTGTCCATTGGTCTGCGGGTGTCGTGCCGTCGCTAAATTGATCTTGACGTTCAGGATGCCCAGCAGCTTCTGCCAGAAGCTCGAGATGAATTGGCAACCCCGATTGGACAGGATGGACCGCGGTAAGCCGTGAACCTTGAATACGTGGTCTATGAACAGCTTGGCGGTCTGTTCCGCTGTGGCCACCTTCGCGCAAGGAATGAAGTGCGCCATCTTGGTGAACATGTCTACGACCATGAGTACCGCTGTTTTGCCTCGCGAGCTGGGCAGATCTGTGACAAAGTCCAGGGCCACTTTCTCCCACGGCTCAAGCGGCGTCTGTAGCGGTTCCAGCAGTCCCGCCGGTGGCCTGTGTACTGGTTTGGCCCTTTGGCATGTGTCACACCTAGTGACGTAATCTGCGACTTCTCCCCTCATCTTGGGCCACCAAAAGTCTCTGGCTACTAATTCCGCTGTCTTGTCCTTGCCGAAGTGCCCGGCGCTGGGCGCGTCGTGTAACTGCTGCAGTACTTTCGCGCATAGGTCGTCTCCCGGCACGTAGAGGGCTCCTTTGCGGATGAGCAATCCGTCGCGTATCTGGAACTCGTCGTCCTTCTCAGTGCCTCTTCGCACCTCCTCCATCTTGGATTGTGCAAACGAATCCGTCTGCAGCGCGTGACGTACCGCGTCCAGGTCCACGGTGGCTGAAGCGCACGCCCACACCTTCGGTGCGAAAATGTGTTTGGCCACCACCGGTGCCGCTTCTTAGAGATACTGCGGCTTCCTGGATAGCGCATCCGCCATGACGTTGCTGTCTCCCGGGATGTATTCTATCCGGAAGTCAAAATCCGCAAAGAACTCTGCCCAGCGGATGTGTCTCTGGTTCAGGAACCGCGCCGTGCGCCAGTACTCCAGGTTCTTATGGTCTGTGCGGACCTGCACTGTGTGTTTGGCTTCGATGAGGAAGTGCCGCCACGCTTTGAAGGCTGCATGAATGGTCAGCAACTCCCTGTCCCAGATGGTGTAGTTCTGTTCCAACTTGCTGAGTTTCCTGGAGTAGAATGCGCACGGCCTCCAGTCCCCTTGCGGATCTTGCTGCAACAGGACCGCCCCCACCGCTCTGTCCAAGGTGTCCGTCTCAACCCTCATTGGTTTGCTGGGGTTGACGTGTAGCAGCTGTTCTTCGGACGCGAAGAGACGCTTGAGTCTCTGAAAGGACTGCTCCGCCTGGTCCGTCCAGGTGAACTTCTTCTTCTTGGAGCTGAGGGTGTCCGTGATGGCTGCCGTCTCCATCGCGAACCCCTTGATGAACTTGCGATAAAAGTTGGCGAAGCCGACGAACTTCTGGACCTCCTTCCGATTGCGCGGGCTCTTCCAGTCCAACACCGAGCGGACCTTGGTGCTGTCCATGGCGAGTCCCTTGGCGGACAGCTTGTAGCCCAGGAAATCCACCTCCGTCATGTCGAACTGGCACTTCTCCAGTTTGGCGTAAAGTCTGTGCTCCCGTAGTCTCTGCAGGACCTCCTTGACGTCTCTGTCGTGAGCCTCCTGCGATTCCGAGAAAATCAGGATGTCGTCTAGGAAGCAGACGCACTTCTTGTAGAGGAGTCCCGCTAACACGTGGTGCATGAAGGCTTGGAAACAATGGGAGCCATTTTGCAAACCAAATGGCATAACTCGGTATTCATAGGTGCCCAAAGGCGTAAACATGGCTGTCTTCCACTCATCGCCCTCCCGCATGCGTATGAGGTTGTACGCCCCTCGAAGATCCAGCTTGGTGAAGATGCGTCCCTTCCTCACCGTCGCGAGCAGGCCGTCGATCTTGGGCATGGGGAATGCCGTGGGCTTCGTCCTGGAATTGATAATTCTGTAATCAACTATCAACCTCCGTTGGGGTGTGTCTTTTTTCTTCACGAAAAACACGGGACTGCCCCCCGCTGCTTTGGATTCTTGGATGAATCCCCACTTCAAGTTGTGATCTATGAACTCCCTGAGTTCTTGCAGTTCGTCTTCAGACATGGAATACAGTTTCCCAGTCGGCAGCGTCGCCCCCGGCAGGAGGTCAATCTTGCAGTCGTAGGGCCTGTGGGGAGGCAGCTTGTCCGCTTCCTTCTCGCAGAAGACCTCCAAAAATGCCTTGTACTTGTTGGGTACCGCTTGCAGCATGCCTAAGTGTAGCTGTGGTTCATCCTCTTGCCCCTCATCTTCCTGGCTAGTCAGGATGCAGTGTTCTGCGTAGTAGGAGGAGCAGAAGGTCAATTGACGCTGGTACCATGCTAATGCCGGGCTGTGCCTGTCCAGCCAACTCATGCCCAATACTATGGGCGTGTCTGACAGGTGGGTGACGTTGAAACTGATGACTTCACGGTGAATTCCAATTCGCATCACCATTGGCGGTGTTTGCTGTACAACCTGTCCTCCCAGTAACTCTCTTCCATCGACCGTGACGACGTTTAGGGGCATCGTGGCTAGTAGCAGCGCTATGCGATGTTGCTTGATGAAATCCACTCCTATAAAGTCTGCATTACTACCACAGTCAATGGTAATAGGGACTTCCATAGTGAGTCCATTGGGTAGCTGGAGCGATGCGGTGAGTTGCACCACTGGTTTGGGCGGGAGGGGGTCTGTGGGCTGTAAAATCTCTGGGGACTGCTTCACTGACTCGCCTGGCTGGGCCCCAGTGCCTCTGCCTCCAACCAGGCTTCGTCGTTTCCCTGTAGCTGTTCCCCCTGCTGAACTGCTCCTTTTACTGTTGCTGAGGCTGCAGTGTGCTTTTGGAGCCTCTGGGGACACTCTCTGGCCATGTGCTGTGCACTGTCGCAGATGTAACACTTCCTGCTCCCTCTAGGAGTCTTCGCCTTGACTGCTCCTGGTGTTTGGGCTCTGGTTGCTGTCTGAGCCCTGGCACCACCTATCTCCATCGGCTCTTCTCCCCCTCCCAGTGGAGGCGTGGACTGGGCGCGCGCTGTCCCTCTGGGTAGGAAGGGAGTCGTTCTGGCTGGTGTGCGTGTTATACGTCCCTCATCCCTGCTCCAAGGGCGTTCTTCCAGGCGCACCCCTATCGCCAGTGATCTTTGCACGACTTCTGCGGTGCTGTTAGGTCTCTCCCCTCTCGCCAGTTCATCTTTCACAGCCCCATTCAGCCCCTCCCAGAACAGATCCCGGACGGCAGCAGAGTCCTTCTCCCAGCCCAGTGCATTCACTAGCGCAAAAAAGCGGGAGTGATATTGTCTCACAGTGGCTTTGCCCTGCTTCAAACCATGCATTTCCCTTCTGGCCACATCCACATCAACCGTTGATTTAAAACAAGCGTACATAGCCTTGATAAAAGCTGTTGAATCTTTGAGGGCGGGGTCATTTTCGCGCCATAAATTGCGCAGCCACGATGTAGCTTCCCCATGCAGATGATTTATTATGAACCCCACTTTCTCCTCCTCATCTCTAAAGTCTTTCCGAAGCAAATTGAGCGCGAAAACTATGTCTGCTCTGAAGTTAGGATACTGCTGCAGGTTCCCGTCGAAATGGGATACGATGCTGCCCCCCCCCTCTTCCCGAGGCCAACTCCCTCTGGCTTGGGTCCTGGCAGTCCCTCCTTGCCCAAATGTTCCCACCTGTTCCGCAGATCCTGGCAGAGCGCTAGTGCTTCTTCCTCTCTCTTTTTGGATGATGCCACTTCCGCGTAAAGCTTCGTGACCGCTTCTGTCAGCTCTTTCACCTTGTCCTCTGTAGTCATCTTGGCCGATCTTCGTGAGCTCGCAAAACACCAAGTTTTGCCCCTCGCTGCGCCAACTCACACTGCGAGGGTTAAAATTTTTGTGAGACGGAGCTTACTGTCAGAGCTGCCCTAGGTCCCAGCTCACAAAGGACCAATGCCAGTTCTTGTTATATACAAAAGTCTTTACTGAAGTTCAGTTTCGATTTCAAAGCCGCGGCGCGCAGCTCTAAGTCTTGAACTCTAGACCGCTGAAGCTCCGTCTGAATCTCCTCCCCCCAGGCACCAGTTTAAGACTCTAGCCCTGCTCCACCTCTTCCTCTGCTCTTTCCTCCTCTCGGTCCGCCTGTCCGCTGGGGTCTTGTCCTTTCTGGACTCTTCTGACGCTGACTCCCCTGAGTCTTCCCCCTGCCTCCGGCGGGCTTTAGGACCTGGTTCCCAATCCGGGCCTTCTGCTGTGCCGCGCGCCTGTACATTTGAACTTGGCGCCCGCGCCCAGCCAACAACCTTCCTCCTGACCGTTACACTACTCCTGTCACTGCTTCCCCCTTCGGGGGGGGGGCTAGCTGGGCCTGACCTCCCTTCCATTCCCTCACTCTCCAACAGAGGCATGGTCAGCCCTGACTCATCCTCTCTCCCCGCTGGAGGAGACGCTGGTCCTGATGCATGGGACTCTTCCCCCCCACTAGGCTCTGGTGGGGGAGCTGGCCCTGATCTCTCGCTGCTGCTTTGGGAGTCCCCGCTGGCCCCTTGCTTCTGGTGCGTCCCCCCGGGACCCCCCCTTGCCCTGGCCATCAGCGCCCCCTTCTGGGAATCTTCTGATTCGCTGGAGAGGCTCATGGAATCTCTCAGGCCACTGTTATATTCCCCTACGCTGCCCTCCAATTCTTCCCCTTCGCTCTCCATTTCCTCTCTCCCCTGTGCCTCTGCTCCTGAGCCCCTGACAATGAGTAAATAAACTATATCATAAAACACCACAGTTTCTGTTGTCCCTCATTCCAAGGAAACACTAATTCTGGGTAAGTACCTGGAACCCTTGAAATCTTGCACCACTCATAGATTGGGGTGACATACAACAATATATAATGATCTGCATTTTTGTAAACTGTGGAACATATTTGGTTATGGAATATAATTGTGCAAAAATATTTTTTGTTCTGCCATGCAGCTTACATTCTGTGTGGGAAATTATTTATTTTTTATCTTTCTCTGATTTTAGATTTCATCACCATCTTAAACATCATACAGCTTGTGGGAGACAATTCACCAGGACAGGCTTGAGATCTGTCTGTCCCTTTATGTGTAGAGAATTCCATCTTCCTGCATGCTAGCATCATATGTCTGGGACAGATATCTGCAAGAGTGAATATCTGAAGCGGCAGTGTGAAAACAGCATAATTACTGTACATCACATGTCTTGTTATTATCACTAAGCTAAATTGTGCATCAAATTCCCCATTGAAAAGCAATCATTCTTCGAAGAAATAGCGGCATGTGGCCTGCCTGTGTTTTGCAATCCCACGCAGGCAAGGAAAACATCCCTCCGGCCACCATACATAGCTGGTAGGTTGGATTCAGCTTATAATGGGTAACATGTTGTCTTATAGAGTATTGCGGCAGAAATTTTTAAAAGAGGCTTTATGTCTTCATCAATATCATTAG